>NW_019154113.1:135490-226278 GCF_002288905.1 Enhydra lutris kenyoni | reverse complement strand
GTCTTGCTAATTTTGGCCATTCTAAGTGGTGTAAGGTGGTATCTCAATGTGGTTTTAATTTGAATCTCCCTGTTGGCTAGTGATGATGAACATTTTTTCATGTGTCTGATAGCCATTTGTATGTCTTCATTGGAGAAGTGTCTCTTCATATCTTCTGCCCATTTTTTGGATATGATTGTCTGTTTTGTGTGGGTTGAGTTTGAGGAGTTCTTTATAGATCCTGGATATCAATCTTTTGTCTGTACTGTAATTTGCAAATATCTTCTCCCATTCCGTGGGTTGCCTCTTTGTTTTGTTGGCTGTTTTCTTTGCTGTGCAAAAGCTTTTGATTTTGATGAAGTCCCAAAAGTTCATTTTCGCTTTTGTTTCCTTTGCCTTTGAGACGTATCTTGAAAGAAGTTGCTGTGGCTGATATCGAAGAGGTTACTGCCTATATTATCCTCTAGGATTCTGATGGATTCCTGTCTCACATTGAGGTCTTTTATCCATTTTGAGTTTATCTTTGTGTATGGTGTAAGAGAATGGTCGAGTTTCATTCTTCTACATATAGCTGTCCAGCTTTCCCAGCACCATTTATTGAAGAGACTGCCTTTCATTCACTGTATATTTTTTCCTGTTTTGTCGAAGATTATTTGACCATAGAGTTGAGGGTCCATATCTGGGCTCTCTACTCTGTTCCACCGGTCTATGTGTCTGTTTTTATGCCAGTACCATGCTGTCTTGGTGATCACAGCTTTGTAGTAAAGCTTGAAATCAGGTAACGTGATGCCCCCAGTTTTATTTTTGTTTTTCAACATTTCCTTAGCGATTCTGGGCCTCTTCTGATTCCATACAAATCTTAGGATTATTTGCTCCAGCTCTTTGAAAAATACTGGTGGAATTTTGATCGGAATGGCATTAAAAGTATAGATTGCTCTAGGCAGCATAGACATTTTAAACAATGTTTATTCTTCCGATCCAAGAGCATGGAATGGTCTTCCATCTTTTTGTGTCTTCTTCAATTTCTTTCATGAGTGTTCTGTAGTTCCTCGAGTACAGATCCTTTACCTCTTTGGTTAGGTTTATTCTCAGGTATCTTATGGTTCTTGCTGCTATAGTAAATGGAATTGATTCTCTAATTTCTCTTTCTGTATTTTCATTGTTAGTGTATAAGAAAGCCACTGATTTCTGTACATTGACTTTGTATCCTGCCATGTTGCTGAATTGCTGTACAAGTTCTAGTAGTTTGGGGGTGGAGTCTTTTGGGTTTTCCATATAAAGAATCATGTCATCTGCGAAGAGAGAGAGTTTGACATCTTCATTGTCAATTTGGATACCTTTTATTTCTCTTTGTTGTCTGATTGCTATTGCTAGGACTTCTAATACTATGTTAAACAAGAGTGGTGGGAGTGGGCATCCTTGTCATGTTCCTGATCTCAATGGGAAGTCTGCAAACTTTTTCCCAAATGACACAATGGACCAGATGGACCTCATAGATATATACAGAACATTCCACCATAAAACAACAGAATATTCATTCTTCTCAAGCACACATGGAACCTTCTCAAGAATAGACCACATACTGGGTCACAAATCAGGACTCAACCAATACCAGATTATTCCCTGCATATTCTCAGATCACAATGCTTTGAAACTGGAGCTGAATCAAAAGGAAAAGTTCAGAAGGAACTCAAACACCTGGAAGCTAAAGACCACCTTGCTTAAGAATGCTTGGATCAACCAGGAGATCAAAGAAGAACTGAAACAATTCATGGAAACCAATGAGAATGAAGACACTTCGGTCCAAAACCTATGGGATACAGCAAAGGCGGTCCTAAGGGGGAAATACATAGCCATCCAAGCCTCCCTCAAAAAAATTGAAAAATCCAGAACACACCAGCTGTCTCTACACCTTAAAGAACTGGAGAATCAACAACAAATCAAACCAACTCCACACATAAGAAGGGAAATAATCAAGATTAGAGCTGAGATCAATGAGGTAGAAACCAGAGATACAGTAGAACATATCAATGAAACTAGAAGCTGGTTTTTTGAAAGAATCAATAAGATTGATAAACCATTGGCCACACTAATCCAAAAGAAAAGAGAGAAAGCCCAAATTCATAAAATTATGAATGAAAAGGGAGAGATCAACTAACACCAAGGAAGTAGAAACAATCATCAGAAATTATTATCAACAATTATATGTCAATAAGCTAAGCAACCTAGATGAAATGGATGCATTCCTGGAAAGCTATAAACTCCCAAAATTGAACCAGGAAGAAATTGACAACCTGAATAGACTGATATCTAGTAACGAGATTGAAGCAGTGATTAAATATCTCCCAAAAAACAAGAGCCCAGGACCTAATGGCTTCCCTGGGGGAATTCTACCAAACTTTCAAAGAAGAAATAACACCTATTCTCCTGAAGCTGTTTCAAAAACTTGAAGCAGAAGGAAAACTTCCAGATTGTTTCTATGAAGCCAGCATTACCTTGATCCCCAAACCAGACAAAGACCCTACCAAAAAGGAGAATTTCAGACCAATATCACTGATGAATATGGATGCTAAGATTCTCAACAAGATCCTAGGATCAGCACATTAAAAAGATTACCCACCATGACCAGGTGGGATTCATTCCTGGGCTACAAGGATGGTTCAACATTCGCAAATCAATCAATCAATGTGATAGAATAAATTAAGAAGAAAAGAGAGAAGAACCACATGGTCCTCTCAAATGATGCAGAAAAAGCATTTGACAAAATCTAGCATCCGTTCCTGATTAAAACGCTTCGAAGCAAAGGGATAGAGGGAACATTCCTGAACTTCATCAAATTTATCTATGAGAGACCCACAGCAAATATCATCCTCAACATCTTATCATTTGAAATGACATGGGTGGAACTAGATAGAGGGTATTATGCTAAAAGAAGTAAGTCAATCAGAGAAAGATAATTTTTTTAAGATTTTTTTTTTTTGAGAGAGAGAGAGAATGAGCATGAGCAGGGTGAGGGGTAGAGTGGGAGCAGACTCCCCTCTGAACAGGGAGCCTGATTGGGGCTTGATCCCAAGACTCAGGATCATGACCTGAGCCAAAGGCAGATGCTTAGCTAACTGAGCCACCCAGGCTTCCCCAAGAAAGGCAATAATTATGTGATTTCACTCATATGTGGAATATAAGAAACAGTGCAGAGGATCATAGGGGAAGGGAAGGAAAAATAAAGTAAGATGAAATCAAAGAGGGAGACAAACCACAAGAGACTCTTAACTACAGGAAACAAACTGAGGTTTGCTGGAGGAAAGGTGGGTAGGGAGATGGGGTAACTAGGTGATGGGAATTAACTAGGGCACATGATGTGATGAACACTGGGTGTTATATGCAACTGATGAATAACAACTCTACATCTGAAACTAATGGTGTACTTTATGTTGCTAATTGATTTTTTTAAGTGAAAGGACTCAAATAAATAAAATCACAAATGAGAGAGGAAAAATAACCACCAACACTACAGAAATACAAACTATTATGAGAATATTATGCAGAACTACATGTCAACAAATTGGATGACCTGGAAGAAATGGATAAATTCCTAGAAACACATAAACTACCAAACCTAAAATAGGATGAAATAAAAACCTTGAACAGATCAATAACCAGCAAATAAATTAAATCCATATTCTCCCAACAAACAAAAGTCCAGAACCACATGGCTTCACAGGAAAATTCTAACAAACATTTAAAGAAGAGTTACTAACTATTCTCAAAATATTCTTAAAAAATGGAAAAGGAAGGAAAACCTCTAAATTCATTCTATAAGGTCAACATTATCCTGATACTAAAACCAAATAAAGACTCCTCTAAAAAAGACAACTATGGGCCAATATCCCTGATGAACATGGATACCAAAATTCTTAATAAAACACAAGCATACTGGGTCCAACAATACATTAAAAGAAGCATTCATCACAGTTAAGTGGGATTTATTCCTGGGTCAAAAGTCATTCAGTACTCACAAATCAATCAGTGAGACACACCATATTAGTAAAAGAAAGGATAAGAAACATACGATCTTTTCAATACATGCAGAAAAAGCATCTGACAAAGTACAACATCCATTCGTTATAAAAACCTTCAACAATGTAGGGTTAGTGTGAACATATCTCAACATATTAAAGACCACATATGAAAAACCCAGAGCCAATATGATCCTCAAAAGAAAAAACATGAGAGTTTTTCCTCTATGGTCAAGAACAAGACAGGGTTGTCCAGTCTCATCACTTTTATTTAATATAGTACTGATAGTTCTACCTAAGACAATCAGAAATGAAAAAAGAAATAAAAGTATCCAAATTGGTAAGGAAAAAGTCAAATTTTCACTACTTAGAAATGATATGATATTCTATGTACAAAACCTGAGTCTACCAAAAATTCACTAGAACTGATACATGAATTCAGTAAGTTGCAGGATACACAATTGATGTATAGAAATCTATTGCATTTCTCTACACCAAAAATGAGGCATCAGAAAGAGAAATAAAGGGACTGATCCCATTTACAGTTGCACTCAAAACCATAAGATCCAGGGCACCTGGGTGGCTCAGTAGTTAAGCTTCTGCCTTCAGCTCAGGTCATGATCCCAGGGTCCTGGGATCGAGCCCCACATCGGGCTCTCTGCTCCGCAGGGAGCCTGCCTCCACCTCTCTCTCTGCCTGCCTCTCTGCCTACTTGTGATCTCTGTCTGTCAAATAAATAAATAAAATCTTAAAAAAAAGAACATAAGATCCTAGGAATAAATCTAACCAAAGAGGCAAACAATCTGTACTCTGAAAACTATAAAACACTGATGAAAGAAATTGAAGATATTTATATCACCAAAAGCAATCTACATATTTAATGCAACCTCTATCAAAATACCACCAGCATTTCTCACAGTGCTAGAACAAAAATTCATAACACTTGTATAGAACCACAAAAGGCCCCAAAGAGATAAAACAGTTCTGAAAAATAAAAGCAAAGCTGAAGGCATCACAATTCTGGACTTCAAGCTATATTACAAAGCTGTAATCATCAAGACAGTATGGTACTAGCACAGAAACAGACACATAAATCAGTGAAACATAATAGAGAACCCAGAAAATGACCCTCAACTCCATAGTCACTAATCCTCTGAAACTAATATTACAATATATGTTAATTAACTAGAATTTAAAGAAAAATTTGAAACATAAAAAAAGGTATTATGATTTGAGTCACCCCACCAGTAAAAGGCCATGGCTCTCTGAGGTAGTTGCTAACAGAAAAGGAAATTTGAATGAATAATAGCAGAAGTTAGTTATAAATCCAAATTTACCACCTGATAAGTTATGTCAATAATTAGCAGTTTCATGAAATTTAGCTTGTGCAAATAAATTAGTCTAACTTTGACTCTCTGATTTTAAAAAGGTAGTGGGGGGGGGCAGGGAAAGATGGCAGAGGACTAGGGGACCCTATTTCAACCGGTCCCCTGAATTGAGCTGGATATCTACCAGAACAATCTGAACACCCATGAAATCAGCCTGAGTTGTAAGCTATATCCTGATCTATACTAACAGAATATCTCCTGCAGCTGGTTTCAAGGTAGGAAGTGGGGAGCCATGATTCTATGGCAGATATCAGAAGATAAACAGAAGGGGGAGGGAACCTCTGGGATCCTGCCCCAACAGAGCACAAAAGCCTCCCACGATGGGGACTGGGCACAGACTCACAGACCAGTAGTGGCAGGGAAAGGACTTTAGGGCAGCCCCCCAGACTGAAAACTGGAGCTGCAGCAGTGTGCATATGAACTGGGGGCAGTTGGTGGTTTTAGAAACACAAAAGGCAGATACATGACTGGACCTGGAAGTGAGGGCTGGGAATGCTGCTGTAGGGTGTACAACCTGAGATGCTGTGGTTTTTAGCAGTAAAGACAAAAACAGAGACAGTGTGACCTGGAGACCTTACTGGAGAACAGACTATCAACTCTCTATTCTGAGATAGCAGTTCAGATACAGTCGCTACTGCTCTGACTCTTGGAAGGGATGTGGAAACCTGTCAGGGAAAGCTGCCAGAGAAAAAAGCCCCCCAAAACTGGTTTTCCACTAAGCCCATCCCCCCATAGGGGGCAGGACAACTCTGCCCAGACAGGATTGCCTGAGTAACAATGCTGTAGGCCCCTCCCCCAGAAGACAGGCTGAAAGAACAAGAGAACAATAACCCTAAGGTCCCTATTAAACAGGAGTATCTTGCTTGGGTTGTGATCAATAATTTGGACTCTATACACTCCCTCAACCACAGTTCAACTGAGTGACTAAGAGGAAGAACCTCCAACACAGAAAAAATTTCAGACTGTGACCTCTGCCACAGGACTAATGGATACAGATATAAGCAATAAGTCAGAAATACACTTCAGGGTAACAATTATCAGAAAATAGCTAGGATGGAGAAAACCAGGGTTGGCAAAATAGATTCTCTAAGGGCAGCAGTGAGAGCTGATCTGGCAGAACTTAAAAATGCTATCAATGAGGGGCACCTGGGTGGCTCAGTTGTTAAGCATCTGCCTTTGGCTCAGGTCATGATCCCAGGGTCCTGGGATTGAGCCCCACATCAGGCTTCCTGCTCTGCTCTCTACCTCTGCCACTACCCCTGCTTGTATTCCCTCTTTCACTTTGTCTCTCTCTAACAAATAAATAAATAAAATCTTTTAAAAATGTTATCAATGAGATCCAATCTAATCTAGATACTCTAACAGTTAGGGTAAATAAGGCAAAAGAAAAAATTAGTGATCTGGAAGATAAACTGATAGAAAAGAAGGAACAAGGGGAAGCCTGGAACAAACAGCTTAAAATCCATGAAAACAGAATTAGAGAAATAAATGACACCATGAAATATTGCAGTGTCAGAATTATTGAAATCCCTGAGGGGGTTGAGAGAGAAAAAGAGAGGACTATAAAGTATATTTGAGAAAATCCTAACTGAAAAATCCTGTAATCTGGGGAATGAAATAAGGATTCACGTCCTAGAGGCAAAAAGGACCCCTCTCAAGATCAAGAAGACCAGACCAACCCCCATGCATGAACTAGTAAAACTTGCAAATTTTAGAACCAAGGAAACCATTTTAAGGACAGTTAGTGGGAAGATATTCCTTACCTACAGAGGGGGGAACATCGGAATAAGTCAGAACTGTCCACAGAGACCTGGCAAGCCAGAAAGGGCTGTCAAGACATATTCGGGGTATTAAATGAGGAAAACATGAAGCCAGGAATACTTTATCCAGCAAGGCCGTCATTTGGAATGGATGGAGAGATAAAGAGCTTCCAAGACTGGCAAAAACTAAAAGAATATGTGACCATTAAGCCAGTCCTGCAAGAATATTAAGTGGGGTTCTGTAAAGGAGAAAGTCCCCCATAGTGATATAGAACAGAAATTTACAAAGAAAATCTACTGGAACAAGGACTTCACAGGCAATATAATGACAATAAAATCATTCTTTCAATAATCATTCTGGTGGGGGGGGTAAGATGGTGGAGTAGTAGAAGACCTAATTTCGTCTGGTCCCAGGAATTCAGCTAGATAGTTATCAAACCATTTGTACACCTACAAACTCAACAGGAGATCAAAGAAAAGAGTAGCAGCAATTCTATGAACAGAAAACTGACCATTTTCTGGAAGATAGGACATGCAGAAATGTGAATCAGAGGCACTATTTGGGGAGATAGACTACAGGAGGAGGAATCCTCCATCAGTCAGCTAGTGGCAAGTGATAGAGCAGCAAAGCATGAAATCAGAACTTTTAGAAATAAGCTCCACAGAGGGACTTCAATCCAGTGGCTAAGACAGGGGTGGAATTCTCACTGGGACAGTGTGGTCTCAGAGTCACAAAAAGATCAGAGGTGCCTGAGTGTGGCAGAGCTCCCAAGTATCAAAGCAGGGAAGCTGGCTGCAAAGACTGAGCTGAGGAGTGGGTTCTCAGCTCAAGGTTGCAATAAACCATGATCTGAGACACAGTTGGGCCACTACTCTTTAAGCAGAGACCCCACAAGTGTCATATCTGGGTAGATGTCCCCCTTCCCCCACCGGGAGGAGCAGTGTGGGAGTGTGCTGCAGGAATCTTCTGGGTTTGGAGACTCCAAATGAGACCATGTGCCACAGATAGAAATCCTTGGTCACAGGCCAGGTGAACATGGAGCACAGATGGAGAGGAGGGAGACAGGAGTGACTGACTGCTTTTCTCTGAGGGCTCACTGAAGAGGGGAGACCCAAGCTTTAGGCTCCTCTGGACCAGAGATTGGGAGACTGTTATTTTCATTCTTGTCCTCCAAAGCTGAATGGAAAGCTTTCAGGGAATAAAAGCTACAGAGAGCAAACCTGAGCAGATTGCTTAGCCTGACCCTTGGCAAGGGGATTGCAATTTTGCCTTGGGCAAAGATATTTGAGAATCATTGCAACAGGACGCTCCCCCGAAAGGTCAGCAAGTGCATCCAGCCAAGACCTGTTCTCACCTATTAGTGAGAACTGCAAAACTCTAGTGCTAGGGAAACACAACACATAGAATTCATGGTGATTTTCCCATGACTCTTTAGTCTTTCAAAGTTAATTTTTTTTAATTTTATTTATTTTTTTTCTATTTCTTTTTTTGAATGTTTCTTCTTTTCTTATTCAACAAACATCTTATCAATTCCTTATTTTAAATGTTTTTTTTAATTTTCATTTTTACAGTCATATTCTATCCCTTCATTGTGTTTAACTTTATTATATATATATTTTATATTTGTTTAAATTTTGAGATGCAGTTTCTTTTAACAGACCAAAAAGTACCCTAAATCTAGTGTATGCCTTCGTTCTATTCTCTTTGTTCTATTCTGATCACATTCTCTCATTTTTCTTTTAAATTTTTCTTCTTTTTTTGCAACAACTTATGTTATCAATCCCTTTTTTAAAATCTTTTTTTCTATTTATTTATTTTCAGCATAACAGTATTCATTGTTTTTGTACCACACCCAGTGCTCCATGCAGCCCATGCCCTTTCTAATACCCACTTAAAATCTTTTTAAATTTTCATCTTTATGGTCATATTCCATCCCTGCATCCTATGTATTCTTATTTGTGTGTGTGTGTGTGTGTGTGTGTATTATATGTGTGTGTATATATAGTATATAGATATACATATATATATGTATATAGATATATATATAGATAGATAGATATGCTTTTCTTTCTTTAAAATTTCTGGAGGTAGTTTCCTCTAATAGACCAAAATACACACAAAATCAAGTGTGTGGCTCTGTTCTATTTACCAACCTGATCATTTTTTTCTGTTTCTTTTCCCCCAGTTTCACATCTTTTCTGATTTTATTTAAGTGTATATTTTAATGGGGTTATTGTTACCCTTTTAACATTTTGTTCTTTCATTCATCTATTCTTCTCTGGACAAAATGACAAGGTGGAAAAATTTACCTCAGAACAGAAAGGAAAAGAAAAAAAGAACAAGAGGCAGTGCCAACTGATAGGGGCCTAATCAATTCAGATATTAGTAAGATGTCGGAACTAGAGTTCAGACTGACGATTACAAAGATACTAAATGGGCTGGAAAAAGGCATAGAAGATACTCAAGTATCCCCTTCTGGAAAAATAAAAGAACTAAAAATCTAACCAAGTTGAAATAAAAAAAAAAAAAGCTACTAATGAAGTGCGATAAAAAAATGGAGGCTCTTTCTGCTAGGATAAATGAGGCAGAAGAATTAGTGATATAGAAGACCAAATGATGGAGAATAAAGAAGCTAAGCAAAAGAGAGACAAACAACTACTGGACCATGAAGGGAGAATTTGAGAGATAAGGGATAACATAAGATGAAACAATATTAGAATAATTGGGATTCCAAAAGAAGAAAGAGAGAGGAGGGAAGAAGGTATATTGGAGCGAATTATAGTAGAGAATTTCCCTAATATGGAAAGGATACAAGCATCAAAATCCAGGAGGCACAAAGAGCTCTCCTCAAAATCAATAAAAATAGGTCCATACCCCGTCATCTAATAGTAAAACTTACAAGTCTTAGTGACAAAAAGAAAGTCCTGAAGCAGCTCGGGACAAGAAGTCTGTAACATAAATGGTAGAAATATTAGATTGGCAGAAGACTTATCCACAGAGACCTGGCAGGCCAGAAAGAATTGGAATGGTATATTCAGAGCACTGAATGAGAAAAATATGCAGCCAAGAATACTACATCCTAGGCTGTAGCTAGGCTATCATTGAAAATAGAAGAAGAGATAAAAAGCTTCCTGGACAAACAAAAATTAAAAGAATTTTCAAACACCAAACCAGCCCTACAGGAAATATTGAAAGGAGTTCTCTAAACAAAGAGAGATCCTAAAAGCAGTATACCAGAAAGGAACAGAGACAATATCAGTAACAGTCACCTTACAGGCAATACAATGACACAAAGATAATAAATTATTATCTTTCAATAGTTATCCTGAATGTAAATGGGCTACATGCCCCAATCAAAAGACACAGGGTATCATAATGGATTAGAAAAAAGACCTTTTGATATGCTGTCTACAAGAAACTCATTTTACACCCAAAGACACCTCCACATTTAATGTGAGGGGGTGGAAAACAATTTACCATGCTAATGGACATCAAAAGAAAATTGGGGTGGCAATCCTTATATCACATAAATTAGATCTTAAGCCAAAGACTATATTAAGAGATGAGAAAGGACACTATATCATACTTAAAGATATAACAATTTTAAACATTAATGCCCCTAACATGGGAGCAGCCAACTATATAAACAAATTAATAAAAAAATCAAAGAAACACATTGACAATAATACAATTATAGTAAGGGACTTTAACATCCCCTTCACTGAAATGGACAGATCACGCAAGCAAAAGATCAACAAGGAATTAAAGGCCTTAAATGACACACTGGACCATAGATATATTCAGAACATCCCATCCCAAAGTAACAAAATACACATTCTTCTCTAGTGAACACAGGACATTCTCCAGAATAGATCACATCCTGGGTCACAAATCATGTCTCAACTGGTACCAAAACATTGAGATCATTCCCTACATATTTCAGACCACAATGCTTAGAAGCTAGAACTCAATCACAGGAGGAAAGCTGGAAAGAACTCAAATACATGGAGGATAAAGAACAGCCTACTAAAGAATAAATTGGTCAACTAGGAAATTAAAGATGAATTGAAAAAATTCATGGAAACAAATTAAAATGAAAACACAACTGTTCAAAATCTGTGGGACTAAGCTTTTGCTTCTGTGCTTACTTGTTTTGTTTCTCATTTCTTTTTTTAAAAAATATTTTATTTATTTATTTGAGAGCGAGATGGAGAGAGAGAGGAAAAAAGGGAGAGAGCATGAGTAGGGGGAGGGACAAAGGGAGAGGAACCAGCAGACTCCCAGCTGAGCACAGAACCCTGAAATGGAATTTGATCCCAGGACCCCAAGATTATGACCCGAGCCAAAGTCAGATGCTAAGCCATCTGAGCCACCCGGATGATCCTTGTTTTGTTTCTTAAATTACACACATGAGTGATATCATATGGTATTTGTTTTTTTCTGACTTATTTCACTTACCATATACTCTCTAGCTCCACCCACATAGTTGCAAATGGCAACATTTAATTTTCATCATGTTTTAAAATAAACAGTTTTCTTTTTCCATAGTGAGTGTGTGTTGCCAGGCTTTGCTGCTTAACTCTCATGGTAAAGAAACTTTTGTTGTTGTTGTTGTTGTTGTTGCTTGTTTCGGTTTGGACAGATGTCTCTTGGTACTTCATGTGTGATGGCGTGTGAGCTTATATCTCTCTCCCATTTGGTTTGGTGCTTAGATTTCTTCTGCCCTTTTGGTTGCCTCTCTTAGCCTCCTTTTCTTGCTTAAGAAAAAGCCCACCAGGAAGCCATTTGGTTCAGTCAGTGAAGTTTTGACTTTTTATTTATTTATTTATTTATTTATTTTAAGATTTTATTTATTTATTTATTTGATAGATCACAAGTAGGCAGAGAGGCAGGCAGAGAGAGAGGAGGAAGCAGGCTCCCCACGGAGGAGAGATCCAGATGCAGTGCTGGATTCCAGGACACTGGGATCATGACCTGAGCCGAAGGCAGAGGCTTTAATCCACTGAGCCACCCAGGCTTTTAGAGAGGACTAGAAAACAGGAAGCCATTTGGTTCAGTTGGTGAATTGTCAACTTTTGTGGAGGAAGCAATGTTCACATATATACTATGGGATTCATTTGGATCATTTACTGTTACAGCATATAGTATATTTGAATAAACAGCTCTCTTATAATTGAAAATCAGAAATGACAATTTATCATTGCATGCATCCCTTTGGGTTGCATTCTCCAAAACTGGTTAATCTTTTTCTGCCACACTAAAAATTTCATTAGACTCCTGAGGAAAAAAATGACAAATTAATCGATCAATAAATTATAATACCATCTTGCAATTAGATTTGTTTTGTAAAATAGAGATATTTGGAAATTGAGCCTTTAAGATTTTATTTGCAACTTGCTTGTGGTTTTGAATGTGTGTCCATGTACATTGTAAATGTGTGTATATTTTCTCCAACTCCAGATGGTATTGCTGAAACTAGTTTGTAAAAGAGCTCTATTTACTTGATTTAAGGGTAAGTTCTTATAAGAATTAGGCATTCTAAAACTCAAATAGAAATGCAAATGTTGGGGCGCCTGGGTGGCTCAGTGGGTTGAAGCCTCTGCTTTCGGCTCAGGTCATGATCCCAGGGTCCTGGGATCGAGCCCCACATCGGGCTCTCTGCTCAGCAGGGAGCCTGCTTCCTCCTCTCTCACTCTTTGCCTGCCTCTCTGCCTACTTGTGATCTCTGTCAAATAAACAAATAAAAAAAAAAGAAATGCAAATGTTTTACAAGTTTACATGATCTTGGAAAATATTCAATATTAAGGTAATTTAATGTTGTTGGCTTAATTAAGTAGACATGTCTTTAGAATTATCAGCAGTACGTATAAAACATTTCTTCTGCTTATGTTTACTGAAAGGCAAAAATTCCCAGTGTTATCTCCATTGCAAAATTTGTCACAAAAAAAAAGCAAAAGAAAATGTTAGAACTTTAAGGCCTCATGAAGTTTTATGGGTACTCTAAGAAGAAGTAAACAAATATAAATTTTAATAACTGTAATTCAGACTACTATAAATTATAGGGGAACCATTTGTGTATGTAACAGAATTTACACGGGTTTTTTAAAGAGGGAAAATGGGGGCACCTGGGTGGTGTAGTAGGTTAAATGTCCAACTCTTGATTTCTGCTCAGGTCATGATCTCAGGGTCATGATCAAGCCCCACATCAGCTCAGTGCTCAGTGGGGAGTCTGCTTAAGATTCTCTCTCTCCCTCTTCCTACTCACCCTTCCCCTGTGTACACTTTCTCTCTCTCAAATAAATAAATCTAAAAAATAAAAAAAATAGAGGGAAAATGAATTAAAAAAAAAAACACACCAGAATGAGTATAAAAAGTAAAATTGTAGAAGTTTTGTGAGAAAGGAATCTTTGAAAGGGAATTATGTACATGGTTGTGACTAACATTATGGAGATTAGTGTGTAGTTTATTAGGGGGTAATCAACATCTGGGGAAGAGAAGGGAGAATAAGAGATCAAGATTATGCATAAATTGAACAGTGATACAAAGTAACAGAAGCCTTAGCTGATTCTCTGAGTAATTCCAAAAGGTGGTTACCCTTTGGAACCATTTCCTTATTTAATTATTTATTTATTTATAATTTAATTTAATTTTTTCAGCATTCCAAGATTCATTGTTTATGCACCACACCCAGTGCTCCATGCAATACATGCCCTTTTAAATGGAGGCAAATGACTGGACTTCTATGACAGTGACTCGATGTGACCTATGGGAAGAGGGCATGGCCTTGGCAAAGCAGCTGTCTTCAGTCAAGATAATCTCTGATGGTGCCTGGAAGTTGAGAACTGCCAGCAGCATTCCTACTGCTCAGAGTACTTTATGCCTGATAGAGATTATGATCAGCACATTGTGTCATATACTATAGGAATGCCTATCAATGCAGTGCCCTGGATATCCCCTAACTCAGTATCTTTAAAAAAGTTTATTTAAATTCCAGTTAGTTAACATACAGTGTAATATTAGTTTCAGGTGTACAATATAGTAATTCAACACTTCCATATAACACCCGGTGCTTACTTCAGTAAGTATATATCAACATGGGAGATAACAGAGAGGGGGAAAAGGAGGGACTGCATTAAAAAAAAATCTTATTGCAATGAATGGGCTTTAGGATCAGAGGTACACTTGTACAAGGTTGGAATTTTTTTCTTTATTATTCTTTATTCTTTATTATTCTTTATTCTTTATTCTTCATTAAAATGAAGGTTTTCTCAGATTATTGGTCTAAACTGAAAACAAAGATTTTTCCTTATCTTTAATCTGCCTAGAACAACAAAGTTTACATATGTCTTGCTTTATTCAGTCTGTAATTACTTAGAATTGAATCTTCTGAACCTTAAAAAACTAAGTTTTCTTAACTATATAATCCTCTGTATCTGTTTTATTGCCACCTTGGCTAAATAATAAGTTTTATAATAATCCTTAATATAATTTAAACATGTGTTTTAAAACTTTCTGATATTTCAAGTGTTCCAAAATATAACTTCTAAATGAAGTCTTTTTAACTATTTAGGCTTGTTTACTTGGTATGTAAAATAATTTGGGAAACATTGTCAAATAAGAGATGATAAACAGAATTTCCTTTTCAATTGCATTGTTATGACAAGTATGGTCTCTGGTACATTTAAGATTCTTATGTTTTCATGGAAATATATTTATTTGCATAATTTCAATAAGAATCTGGTTTTATGACAGGATGCAATTAAAAAGGAGTTCTTTAGAGATCTTGGATATCAGCCCTTCGTCTGTAGTTTCATTTGCAAATATCTTCTTCCATTCCGTGGGTTGCCTCTTTGTTTTGTTGACTGTTTCCTTTGCTGTACAGAAGATTTTGATCTTGATGAAGTCCCAAAAGTTCATTTTTGCTTATGCTTCCTTTGCCTAATGTGTCTTCATTTCCAATGTGTCTTCGTTCTCTTTGGTTTCCATGAATTGTTTAAGTTCTTCTTTGATTTCCTAGTTTATGTGAATGTTCTTGAACAGGGTGGTCTTTAGCTCCCAGGTGTTTGAATTCCTTCCAAACTTTCTTGTGGTTGAGTTCCAGTTTCAAAGCATTGTGGTATGAGGATATGCAGGGAATAATCTCCGTCTTTTGGTATCAGTTGAGCCCGATTGGTGACCTAGTATGTGGTCTATCCTGGAGAAAGCTCCATGTGCGCTTGAGAAGAATGACTATTCTGTTGTTGTAGGATGGAATGTTCTGTATCTATCTGTGAGGCCCATCTAGTCCAATGTGTCATTCAAAGCTCTTGTTTCTTTGTTGATTTTCTGCTTGGATGATCTGTCTGTTGCTGAGAGTGGCATATTAAAATCCCCTACAATTAACATACTCTTATCAATATGACTCTTTATTTTGATTAACAGTTGGCTTGTGTAGTTGACAGCTCCCGTATTGGGGGCATAAACATTTACAATTGTTAGATCTTCTTTCCGTTTAGGAATGATGTAGTGTCCTTCTGTATCTCTGACTACAGTCTTAGTTTAAAATCTAATTTATCTGATATGAGAAACGCTACCCCAGCTTTCTTTTGAGGCCCATTGGCATGAAAGATGGCTCTCCATCCCTTCACTTTCAGTCTGGATGTATCTTTAAGTTCAAAATGGGTCTCCTGTAGACAGCATATGGATGGGTACTGTCATTTTATCCAGTATGCATCCCTGTGCTGTTTTATGGTAGCAGTTGAGCCATTCACACTGAGAGTGATTATTGAAAGGTAAGTTTTTATAGTCATCATGTTGCCTGTGAAGTCCTTGTTTCCATAGCTTGTCTCTGTAAATTCCTGTTCTATATCACTCGTGGGTTCTTTCTTCTTTTATAGAACCCCCTTAATATTTCTTGTAGTGCTGGCTTGGTAGTCACATAATCTTTTAGTCTTTGCCAATCTTGGAAGTTCTTTATCTCTCCATCCATTTGGAATGTCAGCCTTGTTGGATAGAGTATTCTTGGCTGCATGTCCTTCTCATCCTTCTCAAAAAAGGGATCTTTTCCTCCTAGCTGCCCTTAAGACATTTTCTCTGAATTTACGATTTGCGAATTTCACAATTACATGTCTGGTCGTCTTTCTACCCTTGTTGATCTTGGGGTGTGCCCTCTCTGCCTCTAAGACATGAACGCTTTTCCATTCCTCAGATCAGGGAAATTCTCATCTAGGATTTGTTCAACTATATCTTCTAGTCCTCTCTCTCCCTCCACCCCCTCAGGGATCCTAATACTTCTGACATTGGGACATCTCGTGGCATCACTTATTTCTCTAATTCTGTTTTCATGGCTTCTAAGCCATTTGGTCCAGGCCTCTTCCTGGTCTTTCTTTTCTATCAGTTTGTCTTCTAAATCACTAATTCGATCTTCTGCCTCATTTACCCTGGCTTTTACAGTATTTAGATTAGATTGGATCTCATCGATAGCATTTTAAAATTCTTCCAGATCAGCTCTCACTTCTGCCCTTAGAGATTCTATGTTGGCACTAATGGTCTTCTCCAACCTAGCCATTGCCTGGATAATTGTTACCCTGAATTCTATTTCTGACATATTGTTTATGTCCATATCCAATAGTTCTGTGGCAGAGGTCACAGTCTCTGGATTTTTCCTGTGTTTGGTGTTCCTCCTCCTAGTCATTCTGGTAAGAGGTGGTTGAGGGGATGTATAGCTGGACATATCAACCAAGATGCTGACATGTTGCACCCTGGAAAGTTTTAGTGCAATCAGAAGTCACCACCAAAGGGGCGCCTTGATGGCTCAGTGGTTTAAAGCCTCTGCCTTCGGCTCAGGTCATGATCCCAGGGTCCTCAGATCAAGCTCTGCATCAGGCCCTCTGCTCAGCATGAAATCTGCTTCTCCCTCTCTCTATCTCTCTCTGCCTCCTTGCTGCCTACTTATGATCTCTGTCTTTAAAAAAAAAAAAAAAAAACTTAAAAAAAAGAAGTCACCACCTAAAAGAAAGAGAAAAAAAAAAAAAAAGCCCAAATGAAACACAAGAATAAGGTTTGTAATGTACAAAAACAAAAACAAACACACAGAAATGCTGAGAAAAAGATAAGATGAAGGTTGTTATAAACCCTTGATGAGGGTGAGGAAGTTTATTTCAGTTCTTCCTGGGTATATCTTGTTATATTTGTTAGAGGACTCAACTTTCCAGAAATACAAGTAAATTAAAACTGTATAGGGGTGCCTGGGTGTCTCAGTGGGTTGGGCTTCTGCCTTCAGCTCAGGTCATGATCCCGGAGTTCTGGGATCAGTCCCTGCGTCGGGCTCTCAGCTCAGTAAGGAGCCTGCTTCCCCCTCTCTCTCTGCCTGCCTCTAAGCCTATTTGTGATCTCTCTCTCTGTCAAATAAATAAATAAAATCTTTTTAAAAACCTGTATATATGTATATATATGTGTGTGTGTGTGTGTGTGTGTGTGTGTGTGTGTGTGTATACATATACATATGGGTATATACATATTATGTACATATATATATACATACATATATGGATAGAACTGACTAGGGAATAAGGACTACCTTGAAGCTTATATCTATACATATTTTTAAAAAGGATAAAGAAACAAAGTTATATGTATGAAAAAAGTTCAAGTTTAAAAGTTACTATGGAATATGTTGTATTAAACATCCAGTTGAAGTGGTAAGTAGGTTAAAAAGAAAATTATAAGAATAATGAGAATGAATTTAAAAAAGAGAAAGAGAGAAAATGTTTATCTATGAACAGGCTGTGGGGCAATAGCAGGAACTTAATATATTGTTTTCCCCTAGTGTTGGGGTTTTACAGTTTTATGGGGACCCTGTCATTGTTGTCCTCTTGTTCTTTTGGTTTGTCTTCTTGGGGAGGGACCTTCTGCTTTTTTTTTTTTTTTTTTGGTTGATCTTGCTTCAGCTGAGTTGCCCTGCCCCCTGTCAAGGGGCTGGGCTCTGTGGAAACCGGTTTTTCAGGCTTCTGCTCTCTGGAGGTTTTATTCTTTGGCATCTTTTTGCACCTTTTTGGAGAGTCAGAGCAAAGTAAATTGTCCACACCCAGACCTCCGCCTCAGAGAGAAGCCACAGTCTGCTCCCCTCTGAATGGTCCAGAACACACAGACTCCCCCTCTGCAAATTTCGTTGAATACTGCAACCTCCCACAGGTGGTGCGCAGCCATAATCACCATCTCAGTGGTTTCCCAAGGCCCCTGCTTGTCTCTGTACTCCCATACCACCAAAAGCATGAACAATACCAGTCTAAGAGAACACAGTCATGGTGGCTGCCACTCCAGGGACAGTTCTCTGGAGCCCACAGCCATGCAGGGTGCACTTATCCCCAACTGAGGTGGAGGCAGTGAATGGCTGTGGACCCAAAGACTGCCAACTGGAGCCTGCATCAGACTCTGTCAGGCATGGGTAGGGATGCATTCGGCCCAGGTAGTGGTGGATGGACACAGCAGAGGTGGCTATGGTGGCTGCAGACCCAAGGACCGGGGCTGCAGCTCATGCCAAGCCTTCTCAGGTGCAGCTGGCACTGGTTGTGGCCATCCTGGGACTGTGGGCTTAGGTCTGTGCCTGCAGCCATCCCATCCCTACAATTGTCCCTTAAGTCCCTTTGGTTTTTTTGAGTGCTGTTATTAATCCCTTCCTGTCTTGCATCCATCAGTCTCCAAGCTAATGCTTGTCCCTAAGTGCAGGACACTTTCATATTGGGGTATTACTTCCCAATGGATCGCTTCTGGTGGCTCTCTCCCTCTTTTGTTTATCCTCCAATATCAGTCCATGAACTCCCAACTCTTCTGTACCTCTCCACTGATGATCCTCTGCCCCTGTAGAGTTCCAGAAGTGTATAATCTTACATCTCAGGCTGCTTTCATGGGTGCTCACAGTGCCTTGGAAGATATTTAGCTCAGCTCAGGGGACCAGTTGAAATAGGGTCTCCTATTCCTCTTCCATCTTGACCCGCCTCCTGGAAAGAAAAATTTTAAATAACAATTATCCCCAAAACTCTTTGCATTGAAAACTTGCATCCTTTCTCTGTCCCTTAAATTACCAATCTTATCATGTCTTGGAAATATAAACAACTCAAGAAAAAAGTATTGCACACAGAGACAGAAGGAAAAAAAAAATGATGTTGTGGGCTGTTAAAAATGAAGACTGCTGGGTGCCTTGCTGCTCAGTTGTTGGAGCATACAACTCTTTTTTTTAAGATATTTATTTATTTATTTATTTATTTATTTATTTATTTGACAGACAGAGATTACAAGTAGGCAGAGAGGCAGTCAGAGAGAGGAGGAAGCAGGCTCCCTGCTGAGCAGAGAGCCCAATGTGGGGCTCGATCCCAGGACCCTGGGATCATGACCTGAGCCAAAGGCAGAGGCTTTAACCCACTGAGCCACCCAGGCACCCCTGGAGCATGCAACTCTTGATCTTGGGGATGTGGGTTCGAGCATCACATTGGGTGTAGAGATTACTTAAAAATAAAATCGGGGGCACCTGGGTGGCTCAGTTGAGCATCTTCTTTCAGCTCAGGTCATGATCCCAGAGTTCTGGGATCAAGCCCTGGGTCAGGCTCCCTGGTCAGTAGGGAATCTGCTTCTCCCTCTCCCTTTGCCTGTCGCTATCCATTTTCCTGCTCTCGCATATGCTCTTGCTCTTTCTCTAATAAATAAAGTCTTTTAAAAAGAAAAATATACTGGGACGCCTGGGTGGCTCAGTTGGTTAAGCAGCTGCCTTCGGCTCAGGTCATGATCCCAGCGTCCTGGGATCGAGTCCCACATCGGGCTCCTTGCTTGGCGGGGAGCCTACTTCTCCCTCTGCCTCTGCCTGCCATTCTGTCTGCTTGTGCTTGCTCTCTCTCCCTCTCTCTCTGACAAAAAAAAAAAAAAAAAAAAAAAGAAAAATATACTGATATAAGATTGAATTCTGTCTATTAAAAAGACAAAATTTTGTGTGCATCTGGGTGGCTCAGTCATTAAGCCTCTGCCTTTGGCTCAGATTATGATTCCAGGGCCCTGGAATAGAGTCCCATGCCCAGCTCCCTGCTCTGCAGATAGCCGTCTTCTCCATATCCCTCTGCTGCTCCCCCGGTTGTGCTCTCGCTCGCTCTCTCTCTCTCTCTGTCAAATAAATAAATGAAATCTTTTAAAAAAAGACAAAATTTTCTTGGATTATTCGTCTGCTCTGGATGAGAAATTATAAACAAAGAGTTTTTGTTTTTCTTTGTTTACCCAGAAAAATTATTGTTTTACCAGGTGTATAAGAAACTCTTACCATATCTTTAACCATGGCCATTCTTTTTTTTTTCTTTTAAGATTTTATTTATTTATTTGACACAGAGAGAGAGAGATCACAAGTAGGCATAGAGGCAGGCAGAGAAAAAGGTGAAGCAGGCTCCCTGCCAAACAGAGAGCCTGATGTGGAGCTTGACCCCAGAACCCTGAGATCATGACCTGAGCCAAAGACAGAGGCTCAACCCACTGAGATACCCAGGTGCCCCTAACCATGGCTATTCTTTTCTTTTGTTACTTACAGAGTATTATTTTACTCTAATGCTTTCGCAAAAAGTGTTCCTGTAAAATTACTTCATATTCTAGAAGACTCATGGGAAAGACAGGTTATAACTGATAACTAAGATCACTTTGCCTTCATGTGGAAGGGACAATGATAAATGTTTCAAGTGTTCCCCCAAAACTACCTGCATAGCCCCACAGTATATCATGGGATGGTAGCCTGGGATCTCTCCCTGTTCTCCTTCCCCACATCAGTGATATGAACCCATTATATTGAAAATATAATGTTGGGGCACCTGGGTGGCTCAGTGGGCTAAAGCCTTTGTCTTCAGCTCAGGTCATTATCCCAGGGTCCTGGGATTGAGCCCCGCTTTGGGCTCTCTGCTCAACAGGGAGCCTGCTTCCCCCTCTCTCTCTGCCTGCCTCTCTGCCTACTTGTATTCTCTGTCTGTCAAATAAATAAATAAAATCTTTAAAAAAAAAAAAGAAAAAAATAATGTTAACATGTAAAGAATTGCCTTTACTGCAGAACATTGTAGGCTTTACTGGAGCATCTTCCATGAAGAGAATTGGAAATGAACCCACAGAAAACTCAAGATACAGATACTGCTGTAAGGCTTTGGGTGTTGTCTGGTTGGATATGACTCATATTGTCCCCAAAACTATGGTTAATAAGCTGCCAGCCTATCCAACCGCTAAGAATGTGAAAGAGATGCAAACTTTTGTAGGGATTTTAGAGTATTGAAGGACTTTCATTCCCCACCTGGCACAATACATCCATCCCTTATGCTACCCTCTAAAGAAAGAGTAAAGGGGTTCAGGACAGAACCCCCAGAATGTACCACAGAATGTGGGTTATTTTGAGCTGAAGATACTTGACATCATGTGAGCCCAAGAGAAACTTGTCTCTCCCTTAATCACACAGAAAAATATAAATTGTGGTTTTTTTCCCAGAATAGAGTTATTAAAAGAGATACATTTTATGCGAATCTGCATAATAGAACAAACATCTAATGGCCAAAAATATGTTCTTCTTATTTTCCTGTGAAGTGTGTTTTTCCCTCTGAAATCCCAGACCCTACCCCATTCTCCTTAGTTCAGAATGGCATATTTACCTCATTTTGCTGACTGTCTTTGGAATTCCCATGTCTATGTGAATTTCTCATACATGTGCCTATTAAATTCCACTTTCTCCTATTAATCTGTCTCATGTCAGTTTGATTCTTAGGCCATCTAGATGGACCTTTGAGGGGACAGAGGTTGTCATTCCCCAACAGATGGTGTAGTCAGCAGAATATTTTGACTCACTGAACACCATTTGCTGGACACTGCTGCAGCTGTGAGATCCTGGGACATCTGACACCTGCTGTAATCTCTATCTGCAGAGAGAGTCCAATGGAGCAAGAATGTCGAGAGTCCCTTTTCTCTCTTTCTAAATTTAGATTTGCAGGAGAAAATATGTGTGGAACTAGATCCTTGGGCCTGGTGATTCTTTGGTTGAATTTGGTACTACCATATGTTTTGATTACTGATCCATTTCTTCCATGAGACAGTCTTTGTTTTCCTTTCTTTTGTCCTTCATGCGGTCTTTTATTGCTAAGGGATATCTTGGAAACCAAAGCTACAAAACTATATGGGTAAAGCACTTAAAAGTGGTTAGAGCACTTGCCACCTCAAGAAGACTACTGTGATAAGTTGGTCATGGAATGGTTTAGATTGACACTAGTTCTCCCACCAACCTCAAAAATACTTCTGTGTATTTAAGTACCTTGTAAAACTACAAACAGTTCCCAACCTGCAGCGTATCTTTTTAGGTATTACTGTGGCTCCAAGAGACCCAAGGCTTAGATAAAACTGCTAATTTTTTTTCCATTTGTCTTGTTCTGTGTCATAAGGGCTTGGATTTGTGACCAGTGAGAACATTCTCTTTGGTCTCTACAAGGTTACACAATGGTGGGCAATGAAATAGACTGGGGATCTGAGTTTCGTTCTCTGTCTGGCTATGCTAGCCCTCAGAGATGCTTGTCATGAGAGGCTCCAACTCATAGTCACCTTTGTCATTTCAACCTCTGTTGCTTATTAGTGTTAGAAAGTCCATTCTAGAACTCCCTGTCCAGTATCACAGATTGGCAAGCTTGTGGCTGGAAGCATGCCACAGTTTCATGGAAGCCTGGGGACACCATTTTCACTATACCATCTTTACCACCTGTACAACAAAGATTTTTGCTTTCTTAGACTAATTTCAGGAATAAACTTTGGGATCATAGACACTGTGTCATCTCTGTGATCCCTGGACACCTCTTGCATCTTTTTTTAAGCCATTAAAAGTTTTTTGTTTGTTTGTTTGTTTGTTGTTTGTTGTTGGCAGAAAGAATATTTTTTTATTTCTTTTCTTTTAATTTTTTATTTCTTTTCAGCATAACAGTTTTCATTGTTTTTGCACCACACCCAGTGCTCCATGCAATACATGCCCTCTCTAATACTCACCACCTGGTTCCCCCAACCTCCCACCCCCCACCCCTTCAAAACCCTCAGGTTGTTTTTCAGAGTCGATAGTCTCTCATGGTTCACCTCCCCTTCCAATTTCCCTCAACTCCCTTCTCCTCTCCATCTCCCCATGTCCTCCATGTTATTTGTTATGCTCCACAAATAAGTGAAACCATATGATAATTGACTCTCTCTGCTTGACATATTTCACTCAGCATAATCTCTTCCAGTCCCATCCATGTTGATACAAAAGTTGGGTATTCATCCTTTCTGATGGAGGCATAATACTCCATAGTGTATATGGACCACATCTTCCTTATCCATTCGTCCGTTGAAAGGCATCTTGGTTCTTTTCACAGTTTGGCAACCGTGGCCATTGCTGCTATAAACATTGGGGTACAGATGGCCCTTCTTTTCACTACATCTGTATCTTTGGGGTAAATACCCAGTAGTGCAATTGCAGGGGCATAGGGAAGCTCTATTTTTAATTTCTTGAGGAATCTCCACACTGGTTTTTTTTTTTATTTTTTTAGCTTTTGACAATTTTATTTTTATTATTTTGTTTATTAAATTTTATTTTGCTTTTTTAATGTTCCAAGATTCATTGTTTATGCAATGCACCCAGTGGTCCATGCAATATGTGCCCTCCTTAATACCTACCAACAGACTCACCCACACCCCCACTCCCCGCTAAAACCCTCAGTTTGTTTCTCAGAGTCTGCAGTCTTTCATCCTTCATCTCCCCCTCCAATTGACCCCAATTCACTTGTCTTTCCTTCTCCTAATTTCCTCCATGTTATTCCTTATGTTCCACAAGTAAGTGAAACCATATGATAATTGACTCTCTCTGCTTGGCTTTTTTCATTCAGCATAATCGATCTCCTCCAGTCCTGTGCATGTTGTTACAAAAGTTGGGTATTCATCCTTTCTGATGGCTGAGTAATATTCCATTATATAAGTGGACCATATCTTCTGTATCCATTTGTCAATTGAAGGGCATCTTGGGTCTTTTCACAGTTTGGCAATCGTGGCCACTGGTCCTATGAACACTAGGTATATGTGGGCCTTCTTTTCACTACATCTGTATTATTGGGGTAAATACCAATAGTGCAATTGCAGGGTCATAGGGAAACTCTATTGTTAATTTCTTAAGGAGTCCCCACACTGCCCACCCCTGAAATTACTAGAACTCATGCACCAATTCAGTGATGTGTACAAAATCAATGTACAGAAATCAGTTGCTTTCTTATACACTAACAATGAAAATATAGAAAGGGAAATTAGAGAATTGATTCCATTTACTATAGCACCAAGAACGATAAGATATCTTGGAATAAACCTAACCAAAGAGATAAAAGATCTATACTCGAGGAACTACAGAGCACTCATGAAAGAAATTGAAGAAGACACAAAAAGATGAAAAAACATTCCATTCTCAGGGATTGGAAAAATAAACATTGTCAAAACGTCTATACTACCCAGAGCAATCTATACTTTAAATGCCATCCTGATCCAAATTCCACTGGAATTTTTCAAAGTCCTGGAACAAACAATCCTAAAATTTGTATGGAACCAGAAAAGACCCCAAATCACTAAGGAAATGTAGAAAAAGAAAAACAAAACTGGGGGCACCTCGTTGACTGATTTCAAGCTTTCTTACAAAGCTGTGATCATTAAGACAGCATGGTACTGACACAAAAACAGACACATAAACCAATGGAACAGAGTAGAGTCCAGATATGGACCCTCAACTCTATGGTCAAATAATCTTCAACAAAGCAGGAAAAAATAGCAGTGGAAAAAAAGACAGTCTATTGAATAAATGGTGTTGGGAGAATTGGACAGCTATGTATAGAATAATGAAACTCGACCATTCTCTTACACCATACACAAAGATAAACTCAAAGTGGATGTGGGGGCATCTGGGTGGCTCAGTGGGTTAAAGCCTCTGCCTTTGGCTCAGGTCATGATCCCAGGGTCCTGGGATTGAGCCCCGCATTGGGCTCTCTGCTCAGCAGGGAACCTGCTTCCTCCTCTCTCTCTCTCTCTCTCTTTCTGCCTGCCTCTCTGCCTACTTGTGATCTCTGTCTGTCAAATAAATAAATAAAATTTTATTAAAAAAAAAAAAACCTCAAAGTGGATGTAAGACAGGAATCCATCAAAATCCTAGAGGAGAACAAAGGCAGAACCTTTTTGACATCAGCCCCAGCAACTTCTTTCAAGACATGTCTCCAAAAGCAAAGGAAACACAACTGAAACTGAAATTTTGGGACTTCACCAAGATAAAAATCTTCTGCACAGTAAAGGAAATAGTCAACAAAACAAAGAGAAAACACACGGAATGGGAAAAGATATTCACAAATGACACTACAGAAAAACCAGAGAATATTCCAGATTGCTATGGAAATGTTGAGAAATGTTGAAAAAGAAAAACAGGGGTGCCTGGGTGGTTTAGTGGATTAAGCCTCTACCTTCAGCCCAGGTCATGATCTCAGGGTCCTGGGATGGAGCTCCGCATCAGGCTCTCTCCTTCGTGGGAAGCCTGCTTCCCCCTCTCACTCTGCCTGCCTCTCTGCCTACTTGTGATCTCTCTCTCTCTCTCTCTCTCTCTCTCTCTTTCAAATAAATAAATATAATCTTTATTTTTTAAAAAAAGAGAGAGAAACAAAGCTGTAAAAAGTATCAGGCATCATGTTACCTGATTTCTAGCTTTACCACAAGCTGCGATCACCAAGACAACATGGTACTGGTACAAAAATGGACACATAGACCAATGGAACAGAGTAGAGAATCCAGATGTGGACCCTCAACTCAATGGTCAAATAATCTTCAACAAAGCAGGAAAAAGCCATTAAATGTCTTACTGGTTTGAGTCACTATTAAGAGATTCTACTTGTCAATGACCGGATGACAAATCCTTTAAATTGCCTGTATTAAAATATATATTAAGGGTGCCTGGGTGGCTAAGTGGGTTAAAGTCTCTGCCTTCCACTTGGGTCATGATCGCAGGGTCCTGGGATCGAGCCCCACATTGGGCTCTCTGCTCCATGGGGGGCCTGCTTCCTCCTCTCTATCTTTGCCTGCCTCTCTGCCTACTTGCGATCTCTGTCTGCCAAGTAAATAAATAAAATCTTCAAAATATATATGTATATAAAATAGCTTTCAATTGTTCTATTGGTATAACAGCTAGTCTTAGGTATTGCTTTGACAAGATAAAAGAATAGACTATTTATTTTTTTACAGTTTATTTCTTGGGGCACCTGTGTGGCTCAGTCAGTTGAACAGCTGCCTTTGGATCAGGTCATGATCCCAGGGTCCTGGGATCAAGCCTCAAATCAGGCTCCCTGGTCAATGGGGAGCCTGCTTCTCCCTCTCCCTCTGTCCCCTGACTCGTGCTCTCACCCTCTCTATATCTCAAATAAATAAATAAAATCTTTAAAAATTCTTCTTTTAAATCTTTTCTTAAAATGATTTTATTTATTTATTTATTTGACAGGGAGAGAGGAGAGAGAGAGAGAGAGAGAACACCAAGGCAGAGTGGCAGGCAGAGGGAGAGAGAGAAGCAGGCTCCCTGATGAGCAGAGATTCCCAGTGCTGGCCTCAATCACAGGACCCTGGGATCATGACCCGAGGTGAAGGCAGACACTTAACAGACTGAGCCACCCATGTTCCCCAAAAGAACAGAATTTAGACATAAGATAAAAAGAAATGTCCATAACCAATGTAAATTCCCTTCCTAAAATCTGACCCCATCTGCCAGTTTTTACTCTCTTTCTCAATAAAATTTACAAAATCATTTTGGCCTAATCTTTGTGTTCAAGGTATACAGATTGCTAGTGTAAATGCTGAAGCCAGAAAACAAATTTAACAATAGCACTTAAGACTGCCAATAAGGGTAACTTTGCTCCTACCTTCCAGGACTCTGTAATCACACTCTGTCTAACCTTGGGCAAACCTATACATGTCTTTTGCAGTAGTATCTTAGACCCCTGCAATGCAAAAAACAAAAACAAAAACAAACAAAAGAGTATCCCCTGGACAACAGTAGAGCTTTTAAATTTTAAGGCCCCTTTACCTCTACTTTCAGAGGCTCTAACTGAATTTAGAGAATTATTAGAAAGATTATTTAGCTATATTCAAAACCTTCCCTTCTGTGGAAATAGATAACCAAAATTTCTCCTAGGCACTTGTACAAATGATTTGCAAAAGGCCAAATATTCACAGGCTAATAAAAACCAAGGTTAAATTGTGTATCCAGAAAAAAGGTTTTTGATAAAATGCTTTATACATACTTTACTAGGACATAAATTATTTGGACCCCATTTTATTTAAATCTCTCTCTGATATAAAAAATCAAATTTAGTTAAAAAGATGGGCAAGTCCCTTGATATTCAGGCTACAATACAGGTGTTTAGGGTATTAGGAAAAATTAAAACCGACTGTCTTTGCCGATCTACAAACATCACTTATTCTTCTCAAAATGTTTATAGATACTATTTTTTAAATCAGGATATTGGAACAAAATTGTTCTGTACTTTAAATAAAAGTAAATTTTATTTTATTTTTATTTATTTATTTGACAGACAGAGATCACAAGTAGGCAGAGAGGCAGGCAGAGAGAGAGGGAGAAGCAGGCTCCCTGCTGAGCAGAGAGCTTGATGCAGGGCTCGATACCAGGACCCTGGGATTATGACTTGAGTCAAAGGCAGAGGCTTTAACCCACTGAGCCACCCAGACACCTCTGGAAGTAAATTTTAAATGGCAATTACCCTGAAACTCTAGAAAGACTTTCTTATTTTCCTTTTTTTCGTTTTTTTATCATTATATTTTTTGTCATAATAAATGTACTCTTTTGGGGCATATATATATATATATATATATATATATATATATATATAGCTATTGTGACAGGCATGAATTGATATCTGGTTGTGGTTTTGATTTATATTTTCCAGAGATAAATAATCTTGAGCGTTTTGAGGGGTTTTGTTTGGTTGTTTGTTTTTAAGATTTTATTTATTTATTATTTATTTATTTGAGAGAAAGAGAGAGCATGAGCTGAGAAAGCTCAGTGGGAGAAGCAGACTTCCCTGCTGAGCAAGGAGCCTGATGTGGGACTTGATCCCAGAACTCCAGGATCATGACCTGAGCCAAAGGCAGTTGTTTAACCAACTAAGCCACCCAGGCACCCAATCTTGAGCAATTTTTACGTGGCTGTTTGTCATCTGAATGTCTTTTTTGGAGAAGTATCTGTCCACATGTTCTGCCCATTTTTAAATTGGATTAGCTGGTTTTGGGGTATTGAGTTGAATCAGTTCCTTATATATTTTGGATACCCTTTATCAAGTATATCACTTCCAAATATCTTTTCCCATTCTGTAGATTGCCCTTTCATTTTGTTGTTGTTGTTGTTTCCTTCACTATACAAAAACCTTTTGGTTTGAAGTAGTCCAAGTAGTTTATTGCTGCTTTTATTTTCCTTGCCTCGGGGGCCCTCTCTAGAGAAATATCACTACAGTTGATGTCACAGAGCTTATTGTCCCTGCTATCTCCTAGGATTTTTCATGGCTTCCAGGTCTCACATCTAGGTCTTTAAGGAATTTTGAGTTTATTTTCATGTATGGTGAAAGAAGGTGGACCCGTTTCATTCTTTTGCATGTTGTTGTTCTGTTTTCCCAATACCATTTGTTGAAGAGACTCTCTTTTTCCCCATTGAATATTCATTCCTCACTTTTCAAAGATTAATTGACCATATAATGTGGGCTTATATCTCAGTTTTCTGTTCTATTTTTGTGCCAATATGATACTGTTTTGATTACTACAATTTTATAAAATACTTGAAGTCTAGAACTGTGATACTTCCAGTTTTGTTTTTCTTTTTCAATATTACTTTGGCAATTCGAAATATTTAGAAAAAAATCTTTACATTCTTTATCTTTCCCTTGAAATTTTAAATTTATCATGTCTTTGAAATGTAAACATAGCCCAAAATCTCCTGAGACTGAAGAAAAAAGAAGGAGAAGAAGGAGGAGGAGGACGACAAGAAGGAGAAGAAGGAAAGTTGCAAGGAGGCCTTTTTAAAATATGAACTGTGGAAGAGCTTTTAGTCAAGAATCTAATGCCTCTGATAACAGGAAGATATGTGGCAAATATCTAACTTCAGAAAAACTTAGATAATCTCACTCTGCCTTTGATATACATTTTCTACTCCTATTTCCTCTGGGACCTAAGCACCAATCCTTGTCATTCAAATTTTAGAAATAGGTGGGGTTTTTTTCATTAAATAAATAAATACATACATTTTAAAATTGTGTTTATAATATCCTCTCCAAAAACTTTAGTGGAAACAAAATTAATATTTGTTAATGTCTCATTTATATTTCTGTGTGTGTGTCTGTGTGTGTCCATGAATACTATAAATTTGAGAAATTTTCTCTACCTCTGGATTATACTACTAAAATTATTATGTAAAAGAGTTCCATTTAGTTGTTTTGAAGGCAAGTGCTTGCAAGGATTGGACATTCTAAAATTCACAGAAAGGGGGCGCCTGGGTGGCTCCGTGGGTTAAAGCCTCTGCCTTCGGCTCAGGTCATGATCCCAGGGTCCTGGATCGAGCCTCACCTCAGGCTCTCTGCTCAGCAGGGAGCCTGCCTCCCTCTCTCTCTGCCTGCCTCTCTACCTACATGTGATCTCTCTCTCTTGCTCTCTGTTAAATAAGTAAATAAAATCTTTTAAAAATAAATTCACAGGGGTGCCTGGGTGGATCAGTGGGTTAAAGCCTCCGCCTTCGGCTTAGGTCATGATCCCAGGGTCCTGGGATTGAGCCCCACATGGGGTTCTCTGCTTGGCGGGGAGCCTGCTTCCCCCTCTCTCTCTCTGCCTGCCTCTCTTCCTACTTGTGATCTCTGTCAAGTAAATAAATAAAATCTTTAAAAATAAATAAATAGGGCACCTGGGTGGCTCAGTGGGTTAAAGCCTCTGCTTTCTGCTCAGGTCATGATCCCAGGGTCCTGGGATCAAGGCCCGCGTAGGGCTCTCTGCTCAGCGGGGAGCCTGCTTCCCCCTCTCTCTCTGCCTGCCTCTCTGCCTACCTGTGATCTCTGTCTGTCAAATAAATAAAATCTTTAAAAAAATAAAATTAAATTAAAAATTAAAAATAAAAATAAATAAATAAATTCACAAACAGGAACTAACCTAAATGTTTTTCAAGTTCATATATCTGGGATAATATTTGTTATTAAAGGTAATTTAAGGTTGTTGATTGAACAAAAATATATATGTATTTAGAGTTATCAGCATTAAGTATAAAACATTTATTATGCTTGCTCAATAAATAACCTAAACTTACACCTAAAGATAATAGAAAACGAACAACAAACGAAGCCTAAAACCAGAAGAAGGGAAGGAATAATAAAAGTTACATCTAACAAAACAAACTGAGGGTTACTAGGGGGAAGGGGGGTTGGGAGAGGGGGTGGGGTTATGGACATTGGGGAAGGTATGTGCTATGGTGAGTGCTGTGAAGTGTGTAAACCTGGCGATTCACAGACCTGTACCCCTGGGGGTAAAAATATATTATATGTTTATAAAAAATAAAATTAAAAAAAAAACTTTAAAAAAATGTTACAGCAGAAATAAATAACATAGTTATTTTTAAGATTTTATTTATTTATTTGACAGAGAGAGAGATCACAAGTAGGCAGAGAGGCAGGCAGAGAGAGAAGAGGAAGCAGGCTCCCTGCTGAGCAGAGAGCCTGACATGGGGCTTGATCCCAAGATCCTGAGATCATGACCTGAGCCAAAGGCAGAGTCTTAACCCACTGAGCCACCCAGGCACCCCAAAAATATAGAATCTTAATAAACAATAAAGCATACCAATGAAACCCAGAGCTGATCCTTTGAAAAAATATATAAAATTGATTCAACCTCTAGTCATATTTATCAAGAGAAAAAGAGACAGGACTCAATTTTACAAGTGAAAGAGGAGAAATAAAAACTAACATCACAGAGGGCGTGTGGGTGGCTCAGCTGGTTGAGTGACTGCCTTCGGCTCAGGTCATGATCCAGGACTTCCAGGATTGAGTCCCCCATCAGGCTCCCAGCTCCTTGGGGAGTCTGCTTCTCCCTCTGACCTTCTCCTCACTCATGCTCTCTCTCATTCTCTCTCAAATAAATAAATTAAATATTTAAAAAACTAACATCACAGAAACACAAACAAATTATAAGAGAATATTATGAAAAAAAATATATGCCAACAAATTGGAAAACCCAGAAGTGGATACATTTCTAGAATTGTATATACTATCAAAACTGAAACAGGAAGGAATAGACATTTGAATAGACCAGTTAGCAACAAAGAAATTGAATCAGTAACCAAAAACCTCCCAACAAATGAAAGTCCATGACCAGATGGCTTCACTGGTGATTTTAACAAGCAGGGTTTTTTTTTTTTTTTTTAAGATTTTATTTATTTATTTATTTGACAGAGAGTGAGAGATCACAAGTGGGGGGAGGGGGCGGGGAGAGAAGCAGGCTCCCCACTGAGTACAGAGCCTGATGCAGTGTTCAATCCCAAGACCCTGAGATCATGACCTGAGCCAAAGACAGAGGCTTAATCCACTGACCCACCCAGGTGCCCCTCTAACAAATGTTTAAAGAACAGTATATGCCTATTTTTTCTCAAACTGTTCCAAACAATAGAAATGGAAGGAAAAATTACAAATTCATTCTATGAGGTCAGCATTAATCTGATACCAAAACCAGATTAAGACACCACAAAAGAAAGTGATATAGACCAATATCTCTGATGAACATAGGTGCAAAAATCCTCAAAAAAATACTAGCAAACTGAATCCAAGCATATATTTGTAAAAATCATTCACCACAATCAGTAGGATTTATTCCCGGGTTGCAAAATGATTCAACATTCACAAATCAATCAATGTGATACACCACATTAATAAAAGAAAGGATAAGAACAATATGATCCTTTCAATAGATGAATAAAAAGCATTGGACAAAGCACAACATCCATTCATGATAAAAAAAAAAAACTGCAACAAAGTAGATTTAGAGGGAACATAGCTCAACAAATTAAAGGCCACAATATGAAAAACACACTGCTCACATCATACAAAGAAGGACAGCAGAGAGCTTCCCTTGAAGGTCAGGAACAAGACAAGGATCTGTACACTCTCATCACTTTAATTCAACATAGTACTGGAAGTCCTAGTCACAGCATTCAGACACAAAAATAAATAAAAGACATCCAAATTGATATGGAAGAAGTAAAAGTTTTGCTATTTACAGATGACTTGATACCATATATAGAAACCCAAAAAGACTCCACAAGAAAACTGCTAGAACTGACCAAGTTTAGTCAAGTCACAGGATACAAAATCAATATTCAGAAATCTGTTCATTTCTATACACCAATAACAAAGCAGCAGAAAGAGAAATTATAAAAACAATCCCACTTACAACTTCACCAAAATAATAAGGTACTTAAGAATAAACCTAATTAAAGAGGTGAAAGATCTGTACTCTGAAAACTATAAAACACTGAAGAAATTGAAGAGAACACAAAGAAGTGGAAAGACATTCCATACACACGGATTGGAAGAACAAATATTGTTAAAATGTCTATTTCAAAGCAATCTACACACTCAACGCAATCCTTATCAAAATACCAACAACAGGGGTACCTGGGTGGCTCATTGGGTTAAAGCCTCTGCCTTCGGCTCAGGGCATGATCCCAGGGTCCTGGGATCAAGCCCTGCATCGGGCTCTCTGCTCAGCGCGGGGGGAGGGGGGGCCTGCTTCCTCCTCTCTATCTCTCTCTCTCTCTCTCTCTCTCTCTGCCTACTTGTGATCTCTGTCAAATAAATAAACAAAAATTTTAAAAATACCAATAACATTTTTCACAGAGCTAGAACAAAGAATGCTAAAATTTATATGGAACCACAAAAGACTCCAAGGAGCCATAGCAATGTTGAAAAAGAAAGGAAAAGCTAAATACATCACAATTTCAGACTTCAAATTATATTATAAAGCTATAATGATTAAAACAGTATGGTACTTGTACAAAAATACACATACAGGGGTGCCTGGGTGGTTCAGTGGTTTAAGCCTCTGTCTTCAGCTCAGGTCATGATCTCAGGGTCCTGGGATTGAGCCCCAAGTTGGATTCTCTGCTCAGCAGGGAGCCTGCTTCCCCATCCTCTCTCTGCATGCCTCTCTGCCTACTTGTGATCTCTGTCAAATAAATAAATGAAATATTTTTTTTAAAGATTTTATTTATTTGTCAGGGACAGAGGGAGAGAGAGCGAGCGAGCACAGGCAGACAGAGAGGCAGGCAGAGGCAGAGGGAGAAGCAGGCTCCCCGCCGAGCAAGGAGCCCGATGCGGGACTCGATCCCAGGACCCCGGGACCATGACCCGAGCCAAAGGCAGCCGCCTAACCAACTGAGCCACCCAGGCGTCCCTAAATGAAGTATTTTTTAAAATACATGTACAGATAAATGGAACGAAATAGAAAACCCAAAAATGACTATATGGTCAATTAATCTTTGACAAAGTAGGAAAGAATATCCAATACAGAAAAGATTGTCTCTTCAACAAATGGTGTTGGCAAAGAGCAATGTGGAAAAGAATGAAACTGGACCACTTTCTTACTCCATAGACAAAAATAAACTCGAAATGGATTAAAGACCTAGGTGTGACTTGAAACCATGAAAATACTAGAAGAGAGCACAGTTAGTAACTTCCCTGACATCAACCACAGTCATAAACAACATTTTTCTACAAAGGCCCCTGAAGCAAGGGAAATAAAAGTTAAAATTAACTAGGGAATATCTCAAAACAAATAGCCTCTTCACAGTGAATGAAACAACAAGAAATGAAAAGGAAACCTACAGAATGTGAGAAGATATTTGCAAATGACATATTAGATAAAGCATTAGTATCCAAATTATATAAAGTACGTATAAAACTCAATCCCTGAAGAACAAGTAATCCAATTTAAAAATGGGCAGAAGACATGAACAGATACTTTTCTAAAGAAGACACAGACAGGCAACACATACAAAAATATGCTCAACATCACTCATTATTAGGGAAATATAAATCAAAACTACAATGAGATATTACCTGGTGCCTGTCCAAAGCTAAAATAAACAACATAGGAAACAAGAAATGATAATGAGGATGTGGAGAAAAAGGAACCTTCTTGCACTGTTGGTGAGAGCAGAAACTGGTGCAGCTACAGTGGAAAACAGGATGGAGGTATCTCAAAAAATTAATTCAAGGGGCTATATATATCCCTATGTTTATAGCAGCATTATCTACAATGGCAAAGATGTGTAAGTGGCCCAAATGTTCATCCATAGATGCATAGATAAAGATTATATATATATACATATATCACATTGTATGTGGGAACATTATTCCAACATAAAAAAATAATGAAAATAATGAAATCTGCCATTTACAATGACATTAATGGAGCTAGAGAGTATAATGCTATGTGAAATAAGTCAGCTAGGGAAAGACAAATACCACATGATTTCATTTATATGTGAAGTTTAAGAAACTAAACAAATAAGAAAAGGTTGAGAAGAGAGAGAGAGAAAGAGAGAGAGATAAACCAAGAAACAGACTCTTAACTATATAGAACAAACTAATGGTTCCCAGGGGGAGGTGGGGGAGTTAAGGAGTGCACTTATCATGATTAGCATAGGTGTTGTATGGAATTGTTGAATCAATATATTGTACACCCCAAACTAATATAATACAGCATGTTCTCCATGTTATTCCTTATGCTCCACAAGTAAGTGAACATGGAGCCCATTAGGAGAAGGAAAGGAAAAATGAGTTGGGGGAAATCACAGAGGAAGATGAACAATGAGAGACTGACTCTGAGAAACAAACTGAGGGTTTTGGAGGGGAGGGGTGGGGGTTAGGTGAGCCTGGTGAGTATTAAGGAGGGCACATATTGCATGGAGCACTGGGTGTAGTGCATAAACAATGAATCTTGGAACACTGAAAAAGCAAATAAAATAAAAATAAAATAAAACATAAAATAAAATCATTAAAATAAAATATTGTATGTTAACTAGAATTAAAAAAAAAAAACCTTTCCAGAAAACCTTTTTTTTTCCTGATTCTGTTTATCAGAAGTCAAATAAGTGTATTATATTCCTGTTTCAAAATTGGTAAATAATAAATCTTAGGATAATTTTTTACTTTGTCTATATGCCTCATGGAGTTTTGTGGGTAGTCTAAGCACAAGTTTCAAGAAAACGTAAATGAAATAGATGTAAATAAAATTTAAAAAGACTTGTAGGTAAACTTTTATAAAGTTTCCTCTGTCTTTGGTAACCTAAAGTTTTAAAGTTTTGCTAAGTTAAAAGATGAGTAAAATTGTTTGTTAATAATCTAGATTTTTTTTCAAAACAAGATAAAGTAATAAAACATTAAGTATTAAACATGATTTTTCTAGTTTTATCTTATTATAGAAAAACTAAAGATGAGTGTGTGTCTGTTAGTAAACATATTTTATGCTTTATTTAATACTGTATTATAAAATGTTTCCAAAAATTATGAAATATATTCATAAATTTGCCAATATAAAGAAATCTGGTGTAACATAATTCACAATTGTTTACTACTTAGTTTATATTAAAAATCAAGGTTTGGGGGTACCTGGGTGGCTCAGTCAATTGGGCATCTGCCTTTGGTTCAGATCAAGCCCCACATCAGACTCCCTGCTAAGTGAGGAGTCTACTTCTACCTCTGGTTGCTTGTGCTCTCGCTCTCTCTCTCTTTGTCAAATAAATGAATGAATAAAATCTTTGAAAAGGAAAAAAATGAAGGTTTATAAGCATTAAAAATTCTTTTTTTTAAGATTGTATTTATTTAGAGGCACCTGGGTTAAGCATCTGACTTAAGCTAAGGCCATGGGGAGGGTCAGAAGGAGAGGGAGAGAATCTCAAGCAGACTCCCTGCTGAGCACGAAACCCAATGCAGGGCTCTATCTCACAGCCCTAAAATCTGGATCTGAGCTGAAACCAAGAGTCAATGGCTCAACTGACAGAGCCACCCAGGCCCCTCTAAGCATTGAGGTTTTTAATAAATATATAAGACCACTAGAAATAATAAGGGAAACAACTCTGTATGTGAGGAAAGTAAGATCTGTGTTTTGGGGGGAAAAGATAAGGAACAAAATACATATTTGTTAAGGGAAAAGAAAATAATGTTGTCCTAAAGTAAGACTGGTTATTTATAGGGGAAAATTTTGGTCAAAAACTGAATATAAAAAAGAAAGTTGTAGAAGTTTTATGAAGATAGAGCCTTTGGAAAGATTTCCTTTTTTTTTTTTTTTTAAGATTTATTCATTTGAGAGAGAGAGCACGTGCGTGAAATGGGGAGGAGAAGAGGGAGAGGAAGAGAGAGAAACCAGCAGACTTCACGCTCAGCACCGAGCCCGATGTAGGTCTCTATCTCACAGCCCTGAGATCACTACCTAAGCTGAAACCAAGAGTGGGATGCTTAACTGACTAAATCATCCAGGTGTCTCTGGGAAGAAATTTTATGTGTCATCAGTACTGGCTAAAATTAGGATAAATTTAAATAATTGCATGAGTTTGACTATCAAAAGTACACTGGTGCAAATTTCATTTTCTCTTTGTTAAAGGTAAAAAGTTTTCTTAAACTTTTGGTGGCTTTCCTTAAGAAATTGTAAACAAAAGTTTTTTTTTCTTTTTTTTTAAGATTTATTTATTTATTTATTTATTTGAGAGAGAGAGAGAGAGAGATAATGGGGACAGCAGAGGGAGAGGGAGAGAGAATCTTTTTTTTTTTCTAATGATTTTTAAAACTTATCTGTCAGAGAGAGAGTATGAGAGAGCAAAAGCAGGCAGAGAGAGAAGCAGGCTGCCCAGTGAGCAATGCCCACTGATGTGGGACTCAATCCCAGATCCTGGGATCATGACATGAGCTTAAGGCAGATGCTCAACAGACTGAGACACCAGGTATCCCCTAAAGTTTTTATCTTTTAAATTACCTGCCTGGAAAAAAAAAAAAAAGAATGATTTATGTTTGCCAAAATAATTTACCATGTTTGTCAGATCTCTGATTAAGGGATCTAAGACTTAATATTAAAAGAGCTGAATTTTTCTCACAACTATGTAACTTACATATTTGTCTTTGATATCTTTTACTGGATAAATGGATAAATTTTATTTCATAATCAAATATTTGAAACTTTTGATATTTTTAAACATACTTCCCAAAATTGAATTCTAAAATGAAGGTTGTTTTGTTGTTGTTGTTGTTGTTGTTGTTGTTGTTGTTGTTGGGGGGGAAGTATTTTTGTTTTTTGTTTTTTACCACAATCTAAATGAAATTCCCTTCAAGTCCCTGGAACACTTCAAAAATTTTTTGTGGGGCTACCTGGGTGGTTCAGTTGGTCAATCATCCGCCTTCAGCTCAGGTCATGATCCTAGAGTCCTGCGGTAGAGTCCAGCATTGGGCTCCCTGCACTGGACTCTTTGCTCAACAGGGAGCCTGCTTCTCCTTCTGCTTGCTGTGACTCCTACTTGCTCTCTCTCTCTTTCTCTCTGACAAACATGTAAATAAAAATTTTTTTAAAAGTTGTGTGTGTGAGAAATTAACCTAATTAAGCTTAGTTGGCATATTGAATTACATGGAAAACGTTGTCAAAGATGTGATATTAAACCTTCTTAGATTATATCTATGTAGTTATGTTATTAAAATAAGTATTCTAGGGGTGCCTGGGTGGCTCAGTGGTTAAAGCCTCTGCCTTAGGCTCAGGTCATGATCTCAGTCAGGGTCCTGGGATCGAGTCCCGCATCGGGCTCTCTGCTCAGCAGGAGGCCTGCCTCCTCCTCCTGTCTCTCTCTGCCTGCCTCTCTGCCTACTTGTGATCTGTCTGTCAAATAAATAAAAAAATAATAAGTATTCTAAAATTACATGAAACTCTTAGAAATCCAATGTTCCATTATGTAATTATCTGGAAGTGTTGCATGCCACAAAAATAGTCTAATTTCCTTATCAATTGCATTGTAATGAAGTCTAATCAGATCTTGAACCATGCCATTTTTAAGCCTTTTACCATTTATAAAAAGTTGTACTTTTATTCAGATGACTCTAAAAAAAGTTATGCAAATATGCTTAATCTTCATTTAGGACTCATGGATAAGGAGCGCCGGGGTGGCTCAGCCAGTTAAGAATCTGCCTTTGGAAAACGAATTTTGGGGACTTCATCAATATCAAAATCTTCTGCACAGCAAAGGAAACAATCAACAAAACCTAGAGGCAGCCCACGGAATGGGAGAAGATATTCGCAAATGACAATAGAGACAAAGGGCTGATATCCAGGATCTATAAAGAACTCCTCAAACTCAACACACACAAAACAGATAATAATGTCAAAAAATGGGCAGAAGACATAAACAGATATTTCTCCAATGAAGACATACAAATGGCTAACAGACACATGAAAAAATGTTCATCATCACTAGCCATCAGGGAGATTCAAATTAAAACCACTGGAGAGGGGCGCCTGGGTGGCTCAGTGGGTTAAGCCACTGCCTTCGGCTCAGGTCGTGATCTCAGGGTCCTGGGATCGTGTCCCACATCAGGCTCTCTGCTCAGCGGAGAGCCTGCTTTCTCCTCTCTCTCTCTCTGCCTGCCTCTCTGCCTGCCTCTCTGCCTACTGTGATCTTTCTCTGTCAAATAAATAAATTAAAAAAAAAAAAAAAACACATCAAGACACCACCTTACACCAGTTAGAATGGCCAAAATTAACAAGACAGGAAACAACGTATGTTGGAGAGGATGTGGAGAAAGGGGAACCCTCTTACACTGTTGGTGGGAATGCAAGTTGGTGCAGCCACTTTAGAAAACAGTGTGGAGACTCCTTAAGAAATTAAAAATAGAGCTTCCCTATGACCCTGCAATTGCACTACTGGGTATTTACCCCAAAGATACAGATGTAATGAAAAGAAGGGCCATCTGTACCCCAATGTTTATAGCAGCAATGGCCACAGTCACCAAACTGTGGAAAGAACCAAGATGCCCTTTAGCAGATGAATAGATAAGGAAGATGTGGTCCATATATACAATGGAGTATTATGCCTTCATCAGAAAGGATGAATATCCAACTTTTGTAGCAACAGGGACAGGACTGGGAGAGATTATGCTGAGTGAAATAAGTCAAGCAGAGAGAGTCAATTATCATAAGATTTTGCTTATTTGTGGAGCATAACAAATAACACGGGGGACATGGGGAGAGGGAGAGGAGAAGGGAGTTGGGGGAAAATGGAGGGGGAGATGAACCATGAGAGTCTGTGGACTCTGAAAAACAATTTGAGAGTTTGGGAGGGGCAGAGGGTGGGAGGTTGGGTAAGCCTGGTGGTGGGTATTATGAAGGGCACGTATTGCATGGAGCACTGGGTGTGGTGCATAAGCAATGAATTCTGGAACACTGAAAAGAAATTTAAAAAATAAATAATTTTTTTTTAATTGAAAAAAAAAATCTGCCTTTGGAGGGCAGAGAAGTAGGAGGACCTCTTTCAACTGGTCCCCTAAAGTGAGTTAATTATCTACCAGAACACTCTGAACACCCATGACATCAGCCTGAGATATAGGATTAAACACTTCTGATCTCTATGGGGGCAAAAGACATCAGTGCACATGTAAAGCAGAGTGGGAATGCTTGGACTGATATCAGAGGATAAACAGAAGGGGGAGGGAACCACCAGAAGCCACCCATTGGAAAGCAATACCCCAATACAAAAGTGCCCCGTGATTGGGGACAAGCATTAACTTGGAGTCTGGCTAAAAGCACTCAAAAAGAGCAAAAGATCTTAAGGGGCAACTGGTGGAATTGGATTGTCATGGGCAAAGCCTAAGCCCAGAGTCCCAGGTTGGCCACCACCAGCAGCCACCACCCATGCAAGAGAGAGTACAGGAGAGCAACCGGGGTTGTGCGGCTTGCACCACGGCTTGGGCTGGGCACACTCCCACCCCTGCATGAGAGAGTCTGGTGACAGTACCAGCTTGCGCTGCCTAGAACTTTTGCACACTGTGCAACTGGGGTCTGACCCACTCCCCGCCAGAGACTGAGAACACTCCATGCAGGCACCAGCTGGCAGTCTCTAGGACTGGCTGAGTTCTGTGGTGGTAAGCTGAGGTCTAGACCTTAGACAGCAGTCCCGGCAAAGGCAGCCACCAGAAGAAGGCTCCCTGGACCAATATCACTCGGTTTTAGTGGCATGGGGGTGCAGAGACAAGTGGGCTCTTCGGGCAACCCCTGAGACGGTGGCTGGGGACATGCTCTGCCTGTGCAAGGTTGCACCGCTCAGCAGATTTTGCAGAGGGGGAGTCTGTGTATTCTGGACCATCCAGAGGGGAGCAGACTGAAGCTTCTCTCTGAGATGGAGGTCTGGGTGCAGTTTGCTTTCCACTAAACCTCCAAAAAGCCGAAAAAACCCAAAAGAAAAAAAAAAAAAAACCTCCAGAGAACAAAAGCCTGAAAAACCAGTTTCCACAGAGCCCAGCCCCTTGATGGGGGCAGGAAGACACAACCAATACAAGGCTGCATGAAAAATAACGTGGCAGGCCCCTCCCCCAAAAAGCCAGCCACAAGAATGAGAGGACAACCACCACAGGGTCCCCATAAAACTGTAAAATCACAATATCAGGGGAAAACAATATATTAAGCTCCTGGTATTGCCCTGAAACTTGTATATTTCATAGATACAACTTTTATTTTTAATTCGTTCTCACTATTCCTGTTCTTTTTAATTTTTTAACCTACTTACCATTACAACTAGAGGTTTAATATAACATATTCCATAATAACCCATTAACTTGAACTTTTTTCATACATGCAACTGTGTTTTTCTTTTTCTTTTCTATTTTTTAATATACATATAGATATAAGCTTCCAGGTAATCTTATCCTAATCAACACTACCCATATATATAATCCAGTTTTAATCTCCCTTTTCTCTGGAAAGTTTAGTCCTTTTTTTTTAAGATTTTATTTATTTATTTGACAGAAAGAGATCACAAGTAGGCAGAGATGCAAGCAGAGAGAGAAAGAGAGAGAGAGGAGGAGGAAGCAGGTTCCCCGCTGAGCAGAAAGCCTGATGCAGGGCTCAATCCCAGGACTCTGGGATCATGACCTGTGCTGAAGGCAGAGGCTTTAACCCACTGAGCACTCCGGGTGCCCCAGAAAGTTGAGTCCTTTAACAAAGATATCTGGATACATCCAGGAAAATCAAATTAACCTTCCTTGCCCACATGGAGGATTTATAACCACCCTCCCATCTTATTCTTCTGTCAGTGTTTATGTGTATTTGTTTTTGTTCTGGCATTATATAATCTTATCCTTCAGGTTCATTTTGGCTGGGTTCTTTTTTTTTTTTTTTTTCCTTGTCATTTACTTTTGTGGGTCTTTTTGTTTCTCCATTTTTATTTATATACTTTATAAATCCTACCTTTGGGGCCCATTCTGGCTGGGTCTTCTCTTTTTCTCTCTCTCTCTCTCTCTCTCTCTCTCAATTTCTCTCTCTCTTATGTTCTTTTCTTTTTCTTTTATTGGTGACTTCTGATTGCTCAGAAGCATTCCAGGGTGCACCTTGCCTGGATCCTGGTTGATATATTCAGTTATAAATCCCCTGAACCACGTCTCACAAAAATGACTAGGAGGAGAAACACCCAACGGAGGAAAAATTCAGAGACTATGCCCTCTCCATCAGAACTATTGGATATGGACATAAACAGTATGTTGGAAAGCCAATTCAGGTAACAATTACCCAGGCAATGGCTAGGTTGGAGAAAACCACTGGTGACAACATGGAATCCCTAAAGGCAGAAGTGAAAGCCACCCGGGAAGAAGTTAAAAATGCTATCAATGAGATCTAATCTAATCTAAATACTCTAACAGCTAGGATAACCGAGGCAGAAGATAGAATTAGTGATCTAGAGGACAAACTGATAGAGAAAAAGGATCAGGAGGAGGCCTGGAGCAAACAGCTTAGAAGCCATGTAAAGAGAATTAAGGAAATAAATGATGCCATGAAACATTCCAAAGTCAGAATTATTGGGATCCCTAGGGGGAGGAGAAAGAAAGAAGACTAGAGAATATTGTTGAACAAATTCTCCATGAAAATTTTCCCAATCTGGGGAATGGAACCAGCGTTAGTGTTCTAGAGCCAGAAAGAATACCCTCCAAGATCAACAAACCTAGAAAGATTTGGAGGTACTTCATTGTGAGACTGATGAGACATAATTTTAGACAAGAGCTTTGGAGAGCAGCTAGGGGAAAGAGACTCCTTATGTACAGAGGAAGGTCCATCAGAATAACGTCAGAACTGTCCATGGAAACCTGGAAAGCCAGAAAGGGCTGGTAAGGTATATTCAGGGCACTAAATGAGAGGAACATGCGGTCAAGAATACTTTATCCAGGAAGGTTGACATTCAAAATGGATGGAGAGATAAAGAGCTTCCAAACTGGCTAGATTTAAAAGAGTATGTGACCACCAAGCTGGAACTATGAGAAATATTAACAGGGGTTCTAAAAAGGAAGAGAGAACCCAAGAGTGTCATAAAACAGAAAGTTACAGAGACAATATATAGAAACAAGGGCTTCACAGGCAACATGTTGTCAATAAAAACGTGTCTTTCAATAATCACTCTCAACATGAACGGCCTAAAGACTCCCATAAAATGGCACAGGGTTTCAGATTGGGTAAAACAACAGGACCTGTTCATATGTTGTCTACAAAAGACCCATTTGGAACCTAAAGATACATTCAGACAGAAAGTTAGGGGATGGAGAACCATCTTTCATGCCAATGGGCTGCAAAAGAAAGCTGGGGTAGAGTTTCTCATATCAGATAAATTAGATTTTAAACTAAAGACTGTAGTCAGAGATACAGAAGGACACTACCTCATTCTTAAAGGGTCTACCCACCAGGAAGATCTAAAAATTGTAAATATTTCTGCCCCTAACATGGAAACAGTCAACTACATAAGCCAACTGTTAATCAAAATGAAGAGTCATACTGATATGAATATATTAATAGCAAAGAATCTTAACACACTGTTCTCAGTAATAGACAGATCATCCAAGCAGAAAATCAATAAAGAAACAAGAGCTTTGAATGACACATTTGACTAGATGGACTTCATAGATAGATACAGAACATTCCACCCTAAAACAAAGAATACTCATTCTTCTCGAGCACACATAGAAATTTCTCCAGAATAGACCACACACTGGGTCATGAATCAGGGCTCAATTCATACCAAAAGACTGAGATTATTCCCTGCATATTCTCAGACCACAATGCTTTGAAACTAGAATTCAACTACAAGAAAATATTTGGGAGGAATTCAAACACCTGGAAGCTAAAGACCACCCTGCTTAAGAACGTTCACATCAACTAGGATATCAAAGAAGAACTTAAATAATTCATGGAAACTAATGAGAATGAAGACACATTGGTCCAAAACCTATGGGATATGGCAAAGGTGGTCCTAAGCTGGAAATACATAGCCATCCAAGCCTCACTCAAAAAAACTGAAAAGTCCCAAATACACAAACTCTCTTTACACCTCAAAGAACTGGAAAATCAACAACAAACTAAACCAATCCCATGCACAGAAAGGGACATAATTAAGGTTAGAGCAGAGATCAATGAGTTAGAAACCAGAGATACAGTAGAACACGTCAAGAAAACTACAAGCTTGTTCTTTGAAAGAATTAATAAGGCCAATAAACCACTGGCCAAACTAATCCAAAAGAAAAGAGAGAGGACCCAAATTGATAAAATTATGAATGACAGGGGAGAGATCATGACTAACACCAAGGAAGTAGAAACAACAATCAGAAATTATTATCAACCATTATATGCCAATAAGTTAAGCAACATAGAAGAAATGAATACATCCACGGAAACCTATAAACTTCCAAAACTGAATCAGGAAGAAATTGACAACCTCAATAGACCAATATCTAGTAACAAGATTGACACAGTGATCAAAAGCCTCCCAAAAAACAAAAGCCCAAGTCCTGATGGATTCCCTGGAGAATTCTACCTACATACAAAGAAGAAATAATACCTATTATCCTGAAGCTGTTTCAAAAATAGAAACAGGAGGAAAACCCCCAGACTCTTTCTATAAAGTCAGCATTACCTTGATCCCCAAACCAGACAAAGACCCCATCAAAAAGGAGAAATTCAGACTAATATCCTCATGAGTATGAATGCCAAGATTCTTTTTTTTTTTTAAAGATTTTAGTTATTTGACAGACAGAGATCACAAGTAGGCAGAGAGGCAGGCAGAGAGAGAGGAGGAAGCAGGCTCCCCGCTGAGCAGAGAGCCCGATGCGGGGCTCGATCCCAGGACCCTGAGAACATGACCCAAGTCGAAGGCAGAGGCTTTAACCCACTGAGCCACCCAGGCGCCCCAAATGCCAAGATTCTTAACAAGATCCTAGCTAATAGGATCCAACAGTACATTAAAAAGATTATCCATCATGACCAGGTGGAATTTATCCCTGGGAGGCAAGGGTGGTTCAACATTCACAAATCAATCAATATGATAGAACAAATCAATAAGAGAAAAGAGAAGAACCACATGGTCCTCTCAATTGATGCAGAAAAAAAAACATTTGACAAGATACAGCATCCTCTCCTGATTAAAACTCTTCAAAGTATAAGGATAGAGGTAATATTGTTTCAACTTTATAAAATTTATCTATGAAAAACTGATAGCAAATATCATACTCAATGGGGAAAAGCTGACAGCCTTCCCTTTGAGATCAGGAACATGACAAGGATGTCCACTATCACCACTGTTGTAGAACATAGTACTAGAAGTCCTAGCAACAGCAATCAGACAACAAAAATATATAAAACATATTCAAATTGGCAAAGAAATATCAAACTCTCTGTTCGCAGATGACATGATGATACTTTATATAGAAAACCCAAAAGACTCCACCCCCAAACTACTAGAACTCAAACAGCAATTCAGAAATGTGGCAGGATACAAAATCAATGTACAGAATTCAGTTACTTTTTTATATACCAACAATGAAAATATGAGAAATTAAAGAATCAGTTCCATTTACTATAGCACCAAGAACCATAAGATACATGGGAATAAACCTAACCAAAGAGGTAAAGGATCTGTACTTGAGGAACTACAGAACATTCATGAAAGAAATTGAAGAAGACACAAAAAGATGGAAGACCATTCCATGCTCATGGATTAGAAGAATAAACATTGTTAAAATGTCTATACTGCCTAGAGCAATCTATACTTTCAATGTCATTGCTATCAAAATTCCACCAGCATTTTTCAAAGAGCTGGAACAAACAATCCTAAAATTTGTATGGAACCAGAAGTGACCCCGAATTGCTAGGGAAATGTTGAACAAGAAAAAACAAAACTGGGGACATCACGTTGCCTGATTTCAAGCTTTACTATAAAGCTGTGATTACCAAGACAGCACGGTACTGGCACAAAAACAGACACATAGACCAGCGGAACAGAGTGGAGAGTCCAGATATGGACCCTCAACTCTATGGTCAAATAATCTTCGACAAAGCAGGAAAAAAATATATACAGTGGAAAAAAAAAAACAGTCTCTTCAATAAATGGTGCTGGGAAAATAGGACAGCTACCTGTAGAAGAATGAAACTCGACCATTCTCTTACACCATACACAAAGATAAACTTGAAATGGATAAAAGACCTCAATGCAGGCAGGAATCTATCAAAATCCTAGAGGAGAATATAGGCAGTAACCTCTTGGTCATCAACCACAGCAACTTCTTTCAAGATATGTCTCCAAAGGCAAAGGAAACAAAAGTGAAAATGAACTTTTGGAACTTCATCAAGATCAAAAGCTTCTTCACAGCAAAGAAAACAGTCAAGAAAACAAGGAGGCAAACCACTGAATGGGAGATTTTTGCAAATGACACTACAGACTAAGGGCTTATATCCAAGAACTATAAAGAACTCCTAAATTCAAGACACACAAAACAGGGGCGCCTGGGTGGCTCAGTGGGTTAAGCCGTTGCCTTCAGCTCAGGTCATGATCCCAAGGTTCTGGGATCGAGCCCCGCATCGGGCTCTCTGCACAGCAGGGAGCCTGCTTCCCTTCCTCTCTCTCTGCCTGCCTCTCTGCCTACTTGTGATCTCTATGTCAAATAAATAAATAAAATCTTTAAAAAAAAAAGACACACAAAACAGATAATCATGTCAAAAAATGGGCAGAAGACATGAAGAGACAGTTCTCCAAAGGAAACATGCAAATGGCTAACAGACACATGAAAAAATGTTCATCATCATTAGCCATCAGGGAGGCTCAAGTCAAAACCACATTGAGATATAACTTTTCGCCAGTTACAATGGCCAAAATTAACAAGACAGTAAACAAGTGTTGGAGAGGATGTGGAGAAAGGGGAACCCTCTTACACTTTTGGTGGGAATGCAAGTTGGTGCAGCTACTTTGGAAAACAGTGTGGAGTTTCCTTAAGAAATTAAAAAATAGAGCTACTCTATGGTCCTGCAATTGCACTACTGGGTATTTACCCCCAAACTACCGATGTAGTGAAAAGAAGGGCCATCTGTACCCCAATGTTCATAGCAGCAATGGCCACAGTCGCCAAACTATGGAAAAAAACAAAATGCCTTTCAATGGACGAATGGATAAAGAAGATACGATGCATACATGCAATGGAGTTATTATGCCTCCATCAGAAAGGATGAATACCCAACTTTTCTATCAACATGGATGGGACTGGAAGAGATTATGCTGAGTGAAATAAGTCAATCAGAGGGAGTCAATTATCATATGGTTTTGCTTATTGTGGAGCATAAGTAATAACACGGAGGACATTGAGAGAGAAGGAAATCGGAGGTGGAGGCAAACCATGGCAAACTGTGGACTCTGAGAAACAAACAGAGGGTTTTGGAGGGGAGGGGGCGGGGGCTTGGGTGAGCCTGGTGGTGGGTATTATGGAGGGCACATATTGCATGGAGCACTGGATGTGGTGCATAAACAATGAATTTTGGAACACTGAAAATAAAATTAAATTAAATTAAAAATAAATAAATAAAAGAGTCTGCCTTCTCCTGGAGTCATGATCTTGGGGTCCTGGGATCAAACCCTGCATCCTGCACCCTGTTCTTCAAGGTGGGGTGGGGGGTGGTTTATTTCTCCCTCTCTCCCTCTCCCTCTGTCTGCCACTCCTCCTGCTTGTGCTCTCTCTAATAAATAAATATATTTTTAAAGGATTCACGGGGACCCCTAAGTGGCTCAGTCAGTTAATCATCTGTCTTCAGCTCTCGTCATGTTTCCAGGTTCCTAGGGTCAAGTCTAGCATTAGCCTCCTTGCTCAGCAGGGAGCCTGCTTCTCCCTCTGCCTGCCACTCTCCCCGCTTGCTCACCTTCTCTCTCTATATCTGACAAATAAATAAATAAATAATCTTAAGAAAAAGCACTCGTGGATAAAACTCTTGATTACAAGTTTCTGATGACCTTAAGATCATAAATGACCTTGGCAAAAATTTCTGGAACCTTTGAAAAACTGTATTCAAGCAGAATAAAAAGTAATACTATAGGACTGAATGAAATTGAGGACAATAATGATACTTTTTTGATTTTTGTTTGAAGTATTGATGACTTTTTAAAGATTTAATTTTATTTGAGAGAGAGAGAGCACAAACAGGGAGAAGAGCAGAAAGAGAGAGCAGCAGATTCCCCGCCCAGCAGGCAGTCTGATGCAGGGCTTGATGACCTGAACCAAAGGCAGACATTTAACTGACTGAGTCACCCAGGCATCCCCCAAAATTGATGACTTTTTAAAATGTTTAGTTTTTTCCAAATTTAAGAAAATTTTTTCTCTGAATTACAACAATTTAACAAAATATACCTTTGTGAACAAATTCTCCTTGTAATAGGATACAATTAGAAACACTGGTTATAAACATTGGGGTACAGATGGCCCTTCTTTTCAGTACATCTGTATCTTTGGGGTAAATACCCAGTAGTGCAATTGCAGGGTCATAGGGAAGCTCTATTTTTAATTTCTTGAGGAATCTCCACACTCTTCTCCAAAGTGGCTGCACTAACTTGCATTTCCACCAACAGTGTAAGAGGGTTCCCTTTTCTCCACATCCTCTCCAACACATGTTGTTTCCTGTCTTGCTAATTTTGGCCATTCTAACTGGTGTAAGGTGGTATCTCAATGTGGTTTTAATATGAATCTCCCTGATGGCTAGTGATGAGGAACATTTTTTCATGTGTCTGATAGCCATTTGTATGTTTTCATTGGAGAAGTGTCTATTCATATCTTCTGCCCATTTTTTGATATGATTATCTGTTTTGTGTGTGTTGAGTTTGAGGAGTTCTTTATAGATCCTGGATATCAACCTTTTGTCTGTACTGTCATTTGCAAATATCTTCTCCCATTCCATGGGTTGCTTCTTTGTTTTGTTGACTGTTTCCTTTGCTGTGCAGAAGCTTTTGATCTTGATGAAATCCCAAAAGTTCATTTTCGCTTTTGTTTCCTTTGGTCGCCAAACTGTGGAAAGAACCAAGATGCCCTTCAACGGATGAATCAATAAGGAAGATGTGGTCCATATACACTATGGAGTATTATGCCTCCATCAGAAAGGATGAATACCCAACTTTTGTAGTAACATGGACGGGACTGGAAGAGATTATGCTGAGTGAAATAAGTCAAACAGAGAGAGTCAATTATCGTATGGTTTCACTTATTTGTGGAGCATAACAAATAACATGGAGGACATGGGGAGATGGAGAGGAGAAGGGAGTTGAGGGAAATTGGAAGGGGAGGTGAACCATGACAGACTATAGACTCTGAAAAATAACCTGAGGGTTTTGAAGGGGCGGGGGGTGGAAGGTTGGGGGAACCAGGGAGGGCATGTATTGCATGGAGCACTGGGTGTGGTGCAAAAACAATGAATACTGTTAAGCTGAAAAGAAATAAAAAAAAAGAAAGAAACACTGGTTATATTACCAAAACTAGAATATCATATCTGAGAAAGACCTGTATACACTCAGATATGACCAGACAATTTGAGGAACTAAGCTTGACTTTATGGGGCCAATAAAGTCTCTTTGGAAATATCAGCCTGATACCTTGCTTACAGAGTTCCCATCAGCTTTACCAGATGAGTTAAGAAGCTCCAAGCTCACTTTCTGGCAGGTGCTTGAACTTCAGTGTATGTTGGGGGACCCTGAGAAAAGAATTCACCCAAACCTCTATGTGTTATGGTGAAGTCTGATGGCATGTATTTGGCTTGGCTCTGGCCTTGAAAAACTATTAAAAGTTCAGTCTAGAAATTCCTTATGAAAATAACCAACAGAATTTTAAAGGGTCTATATGTCCAATCAATATTCTTTCTGTGCTTCTGCAAATAATCAGGCCAAGTTGTTGGGCTTGTTTGTTTGTTTTTAAACCATACTTATTTTTCAAACAAATAGTGTTAAGTTAGCTATCTTTGGTAAATATTACAGTAATTATAGAGAGATAATTGTTCCAATAACATCTTTGTAGATATTAGATTTTAACACTATTCATTTTAAACTGGACTAAATCCTGGTTTCTTCTAAAGTCCTCCAATACCTGACTACACTTCAAATTAACATTTTCCAATTTTTCCCTCACTTTTCTGACTTGAAATCATTCGAGAACTAAAACTGTCCTTTATCCTGAAACGTTGAAAATTAAATATAAAAAACTTGGTGTAAAGAAATTGCCATAATAGCTCATGCATAGACAATCTTTGACCCTTCCCTATGGGCCACTCAAAAGATCACCAGAGACATAAGCTACAAACCAGTAAGATCTGTCAGATTGTCATTACCTGCCCTCATGTATGGGAAGATGCTTCAAGTCTGACATCTAGAAGTCTTTGTAACTGGCGGCAATCAGAACTCAGAAACTGGCTTAACATTTGACATAATCATTAACTATCAGTTTTCTTTTGTTTCCATAGAAATGTCCCTTACTTAATGCCTGATTACTTGAACCATAGGCCTAACTTTGAAAAGACACCTACATCCCTGCCTCCTGTAGTGAGTTTAATTAAGTTGACCTATTGTCAGAACCAAGAGACTGGATTGATAACGTAAAATAACCTACTAGCTGAACTTTTAAGATGTAAAATTCCCAAGAAAGTTTCAGGCAATGAAACTGAAGGTTCAGTACAGGACCACCCCCCAGAATGTGCCACTTTGACATGTAAATTATTTTGAGCTAAAAGCACTTGAAATCCTGTGGGCTCAAGAGAAAATTTTGTTTCTCCCTTAATCACACAGAAGAATCTAAATAGAGTGCCTTTCCCAGAATAGGGTATTTAACAGAGACAAATTTTATCTGAGTAAACCATATGTGTGGTAGAGCAAACATCTGATGCCTAAACATCTACTCCTTATCACCCTTTGAAATGCATTCCTTTCCTCTGAAATTCCAAACCCCTACCCCCTTCTCCTTAGTTCAGAATGACATATTTACATCAGTTTGCTTGTCTTTGCAATTTTCATGCCTATGTGGATTCCTCATATATATGACTATTAAATTGTATTTTCTCCTGTTAATCTGTCTTGTGTCAATTTGATCCTTAGTCTAGCTAGAAGGACCCTTGAGGGGAGAGAAATTCTTGCAACACAATAAGGACATATGTGGGACTGGGGATCAGGGTAGCAAGCCATCTTTGAGAAAGCAAAATTACTACTGAAGCAGATAAAAGACCTGGGTAGCTCCCAAATACGGTTAACATTTGAATTAAATATGTCTTTAACTCCAAAAATCATGAATAGGCACCACAGTAGAAACAACAGAAGGGAAGAATGCCCTTAGGGTTTTGGTCCCAGTTCTGAAAGGAGACAACAACTGATATACCATCATAGAGCAACAGCTCCTCTCAGTGGACACAACACTTCTCCAGGTAGAGCCTCTCACACAGCAGACAGTGCATCAGCTGAAGGGCTGAACTCAGAGCAGTGGGGCTGGTGATTATTCATGAGCCCTGGAAGTTAACCCTTTGCACTGGCAGCCAGGATGCTCTAATGGGATTAATTCTATGGCTCAAACAAGAGAAAGCCAACTGATGGATGATTATGAATAAACCCATGGGGGTCAAGACATGAGAGATATTTGGGTCCATATGCAAGAGCCTATGGCAGCCTTCACTGTTTTCCATGTCCCAGCTCATAAGGCACTGATGCCTCCTATCAGGAAACTGATGCCTTAGCTTAGGCATAAGCCTTAGTTAGCTACTGACCCAGCAGGTTGAGTACAGAGAAAGAATGGCTGTTGAAATGCCCTAGTGAATTGGCATGTTCTCAAGGATGTCAGATTGCCCTTAAAATACAGTGACTTGGTTAGTTCAGTAATAGCCTGTCCTGTGTGGGTTTGTTTGTTTGTTTGTTTGTTTTTCTGTCCTGTGTGTTCTAAACAAAACCTAAAGTAACTGCCAAAAGAATCTGGGGCCATTCATTAGAGTTCCAGACCAGAGAGGAATAAACAAATTTATTATATTGGCCCTGTCCCTTGAGTGAAGGTTCTAAATATGTTCTGATTTGTATGGACACAGCATCTGGCCTAACACAAGCTTTCCCCTATTGTCAGGCAAACCATGCTGCCACCATTAGGGGATTTGAGAAATTAAGTACTATGCATGGATATCCTCATCAAATAGATAGTAATTGGGGGTCACATTTAAAAGGTCAATCTATGTAATACTGGGAGGAAAAAAAACTTGACATTAAATAGAGGTTTCATCTCCCCTCTAATCCACAAGTGACAAGGTTGATAAAAAGAAAAAAAAAATAACAAAATGTTAAAACATCAGATTAAATTGTTAGCAAGTAAAACCACTTTGGTCAGGGGAGAAGAGTTAAGATGGAGGAGGAGTGGGGGACCCTAGATTTGTCTCATTTCTCAAATACAACTAGAGAGCTATCAAATCAATCTGAACACCTGAAAAATCAATAAGAGATCTGAGAAAACCAATGCTGCAAGTCTTTAAGTAGAAAAATGAACATTGTTTCAAAGGTAGAAGGTGCAAAGACTTCAGTCTCCTGTGATATAGCTGCAGATATGTGGATATGGCAGAGGGAGGAAGCCTACTTGGGAGGCTACTGCAAAGTATTATAAGCAGAGGAGCACAAAATCTGAACTTTTAGTAGTCTGCTATACTTGGGGATGTCCCTGGTTTAAAGGTGCTTAGATGCTAAAGTGGGAATGTGTGACAGCGTGGTCTCAGAATCCCTGGGGTCACAAGAAGAACCAGTGGTGCCTGACTGAAACAGACTTCTCAGGCATAGGAGTGGGGAAGCCAGGTGAAAATAGAGTCTAGGTGTTGGCTTTCTGCTGTGTTGACATAAACTGCAAACTGCCACACAGTCAGGTGACCACTTTCCTGGGAGGGGTCCAGCAAAAAGCAGAAGCATGGCACGACCCTCATGTCCACTCCTGAGCAGAACAGTGTGGGTGTGTGCCACAGGAGTCCATTAAATTTGGAGTTTTAGAATTCAGTCATGTGCCTGAGATAAAAATGCTCGGTCACAGACTGGGTGAACACAGAGTTTAGAGGGAAACCAGGGAGAAAAGAGTGATTGATCACTTTTCTGTGAAGGCTCACTGAAGAGCAGGGGCTCTAGTTTTCAGCTCTGGGGCTAGAGAGGAAGGTGCAGCCATATTCATCCCACCCATCAGTGCTGAAAGTCTCTAGAGAGCCAAAGAGCATTACACACTGGAACCTGGAGCTCTTTACTCTGAGCCCTACCTATGTACATGGGAGACACATCTGTACTAGGGCAAGTATACATAAGAATCAGAACAATAGACCCCACCCACAGAAGACCAACACAAAGAACTCCCTGGCCAGGTTTACTGATTACTGATTACAAGTTTAGCTGCAAAAGTTTAGCTCTTGGGAATAACTGTATTGCATTGTTTGTATTTTTATTCTTTATTATTTTAGTATTATTTTCTCAGTTATTTTCTTATATTTTCATTTTTTATTGTTTTTAAATTTATTGTACATTATATACTTTTTTAAAATTTTTGTCTCCTTTCATTGTATCTTATTTTCTTCTTCCTTTTTCTTTTTTTTTTTTACTTAAATTAGTTTAATTAACATTAATGTATTATTAGTTTCAGGGGTAGAATTTTGTGATTCATCAGTTGTATTTACCACCCAGTGTTCATTATATCAAGTGCCCTCCTTAATTCCCATCACCCAGTTACCTCATCCCCCCACAAGCAACACTCAGTTTGTTTCCTATAGTTAAGATATCTTATTCTATTTTTATACATATAAGTTTTTCTTTCTTTTTTATTTTGGTATCTAGTCTCTTTTAACAAGCAGACCAAAGCACATCCAGGATCTAGATTTTTGTCTTGATTTTGTTTTTTTGTTTTGTTTTGTTTTGTTTTGTATTTTCCTCTGTTGTTGTTATTCTCTCTCTCTCTCTCTCTCTCTCTCTTTCTTTCTTCTTTTCTTTTCTGAACAAAATGACAAGAGAGCGAAATTCACATGAAAAAAGGAACAGGAGATAGTACTAACTGCCAAGGATTTAAACAATACAGATATAGTAAGATATCTAAACTAGAATTTAAAACAATAATTATAAAGATACTAGCTGGGCTTGAAAATAAACATAGACAACACTTGAGAATTCCTTACTGTAGAGCTAAAATAACTAATATCTAATCAGGCCAAAATTAAAAATACTATAACTGAGATGCAGTTCCAGGTAGAGGCCATTAAAAATATGAAAGAATGAAGTGGAAGAGTGAATGAGTGATATAGAAGATAAACTGATGAAAGACAAGGAAGCTGAAAAGAGGAGAGAAATAAAACTATTAGATCATGAAGAAATACTTAGAGAACTCAGTGAGTCCATAAAGCAAAATAATATCTGTATTATAGGGATCCCAGATCCCTATGAGGAGTGAGAGAAAGGGGCAGAAGGTTTATTTGAACAAATTATAGCTGAGAGCTTCCCTAATCTTCTGGGAAAGGAAACAGGCATTCAAGTCCAAGAGGCACAGAGAACAACCCTAAAGTCAACAAAAATAGGTTAGCACCTCAACATATTACACTGAATTTTGCAAATTTCAAAGATAAAGAGAAAATCCTGAAAGCATCTTGGGACAAGAAGTCCTTAACCTAAAGGGTAGATACAAAAGGCTGACAGCAGACCTGTCCACAGAGACCTGGCAAAACAGAAAAGACTGTCATGATATATTCAACATGCTAAATGGGAAAGACATGCAGGTAAGAATAATTTATCTATGGAAAGATAGTTTCCAGGAAACCAAAACTAAAGGAATTTGTGGACACTAAACTCTTCACTAAGCCCCATATGAAATATTAAAGGGAATTCTTTGAGTACAGAGGGAACCCAAAAGTAGCAAAGGTCAGAAAGGAACAGAGAAACTATAGGAACAGTGAATTTACAAGTAATACAGTGCACTGAATTCACATCTTTCAATAAATACTCTGAATCTAAATGGACTAAATGCTCCAATCAAAAGACATAGGTTATTAGAATAGATTTTTAAAAAGACACATTAATATGTTGCTTACAAGAGACTCATTTTAGACCTAAAGACACCTTCAGATTGAAAGTGAGGGGGGGTGTAGAACCATTTATCATGCTAACAGACATCCAAAGGAGTAGTAATACTTATATCTTAAACCAGACAAATTAGATTTTAAATGAAAGACTGTGATAAAAGATGAGGAAGGATACTATATCATAATAAAAGGGTCTATTCAACAAGAAGATCTAATAATTATAAATATTCATGCCTCTCCCTAATTTGGGAGCAGCTGAATATATAGACCAATTAAACAAACATAGAGAAACTCATTGATAATAATACAATAATAGTAGGGGACTTTAACACCCCACTCACAGCAATGGACAGATCATATGAGCAGAAGATCAACAAGGAAATAAGAGCTTTGGATGACACATTGGACCAGATGTACTTAGACTTATTCAGAGCATTGCATCCAAAAGCAGCAGAATAAACATTCTTTTTTGAGTTCACATGGAACATTCTCCAGAATAGATCACATACTGGTCACAAATGAGGTTTCAATCACTACAAAAGATTGAGATCATACCATGAATATTTTTCAGACCACAGCACTATGAAACTTGAAGTCAACCACAAGAAAAAACTTGGAAGAAAACAAATACATGGAGGTTAAAGCTTAAAAATGAAAGGGTTAATCAGGAAATTTAAGAAGAATTTTTTTTTAAGATTTTATTTGTTTATTTGACAGAGAGAGATCACAAGCAGGCAGAGAGAAAGAGGAGAAGCAGGCTCCCTATTGAACAGAGAGCCCAATGTGGGACTCAATTCCAGGCTGAGATCATGACCTGAGCCAAATGCAGAGGCCTAACTCACTGAGCCACCCAGTCACCCTAAGAATTTTCTTTAAAAATACATAGAGAAGTGATCCGAAGGGGCACGTGCACCCGAATGTTTATAGCAGCCATGTCTACAATAGCCAAACTATGGAAAGAACCTAGATGTCCATCAACAGACGAATGGATAAAGAAGATGTGGTATATATACACAATGGAATACTATGCAGCCATCAAAAGAAATGAAATCTTGCCATTTGCGACGACGTGGATGGAAATAGAGGGTATCATGCTTAGCAAAATAAGTCAATCGGAGAAAGACAACTATCATATGATCTCCCTGATATGAGGGAGAGGAGATGCAACATGGGGGTTAAGAGGGTAGAAGAGTAAATGAAACAAGATGGGATTGGGAGGGAGACAAACCATAAGTGACTCTTAATCTCACAAAACAAACTGAGGGTTGATGGGGGGAGGGGGGTTGGGAGAGGGGTGGTGGGGTTATGGACATTGGGGAGGGTATGTGCTATGGTGAGTGCTGTGAAGTGTGTAAACCTGGCGATTCACAGACCTGTACCCCTGGGGATAAAAATATATTATATGTTTATAAAAAATAAAATTAAATTAAATTAAAAAAAATACATAGAGGAGGGACGCCTGGGTGGCTTAGTTGGTTAAGTGGCTGCCTTCGGCTCAGGTCATGATCCCAGCGTCCTGGGATCCAGTCCCACATCGGGCTTTCTGCTCAACAGGGATCCTGCTTCTCCCTCTGCCTCTGCCTGCCTCTGCCCACCTGTGCTCACTCTTTCTCTCTATCTCTCTGACAAATAAATAAATAAAATCATTAGTTCAAAGCCTTTGGGATGCAGCAAAGGCAGTCTTAAGAGAGAAGTATATATGACAAGCTTTCCACAAGAAAGAAAATAATTCTCAAATATACAGTTAACCTTACACCTAAAAGATCTAGACAAAGTACATCAAATGAAGCCAAATCAAGCAGAAGAAGGAAAATAATAAATATTAGAGCAGAAACCAATGAAATAGAAATCAAAAGAACAGTAGAACAGATCATGAAACTAGGAGTATGTTCTTTGAAAGAATTAATAAGTTGGATAAACCCCTAGCCATACTTATCAAAAAGAAAAGAGAATGGACCCAGATAAACAAAATTATGAGTGAAGGAGGGGAGATCACAACTAATACCACAGATATACAAACAATTATAGAGAATATTATGAGTAATAATATGCCAACAAATTAGGCAATCTGGAAGAAATGGATACATTCCTAGAAATATATAAACTAACAAAACTGAAAAAGGAAGACATAGAAAACCTGAACACACCCACAACGAGCAAAGAAATTGAATTGGTAATCAAAAATCTCCCAAAAAACAAGGAAATTCTACCAAAGATTTAAAGAAGAATTAATATCTATTCATTGGAAACTGTTCCAAAAAACAGAAATGGAGAGAAAACTTTCAAACTCATTCTTTTTTTAAATATTATTTTTTTATTTGTCAGAGAGAGAGAAAAAGGAAGCACAAGCAGGGGGAGTGGCGGGCAGAGGGAGAAGCACGCTCCCTGCTGAGGAAGGAGCCTGATTTGGGACTTGATGTCAGCACCCTGGGATCATGACCTATGCCAAAGGCAGATGCCTAACTGACTGAGCCACCCAAGTGCCCTTCCAAACTCATTCTGTGAACCTAGCATTACCTTGATCACCTTGATCCCAAACACAGGCAACGACCCCACTAAAAATGAAAATTACAGACCAATATCCCTGATAAACATGGATGTAGAAATTCTCACCAAGATACCAGCTACTAGGATTCAACAGCAAATTAATAGGATTATGTACCACAACCAAGTGAGATTTATTCCTGGGCTCTAGAAATGGTTCACCATCCACAAATCAATCAACATGATATACCTAAATGGGTGAAAGAATAAAATGGTACAAACTTCCAGTTATAAAATAAATAATTCATGGGGGATATAATGTACAGCATAGTGATTATAGTTAGTAATACCATATTGCATATTTGGAAGTTGCTAAGAGAGTAGATCTTATAACTTTTCATGACAAGAAAAGATTTTGTAACTAAGTATATTATAGATGTTAATTAGACATTGTGGTGATCATTTCATAATATATACAAATATTGAATCAATGTTGTACAACTGAAACTAATTAAATGTTATGTGCAAAAATAAATTAATTAAAGGCAAGAACCATATGATCCTCTCAATTGATGCAGAAAAAGCATTAGACAAAATACAGCATCATTTCTAGATAAAAGCCTTCTGCAGTGTAGGAACAGAAGAAATATACCTCAATATCATAAAAGCCATATGCAAAAGACCCACAGCAAATATTATCCTTAATGAGGAAAAACTGAGAGCTTTTCCCTAAGGTCAGGAACACAACAGGATGTTCACCCTTGCCACTATTGTTGAACATAATACTAGAAGATGTAGCGTCAGCAATCAGACAACAAAAAAAATATAAAAGGTATCCAAATCAGCAAAGAAGAAGTCAAACTTGTACTTTTCACAGACAGCATGACACTCTATGTAGAAAACCCAAATGATTTCACCAGAAAAATTGTTAGAACTAATACAGGAAGTCAACAAAGTAGCAGGATATAAAATCAATGCACAGGAGTCAGTTGCATTTCTATACAATAACAATGAAGCAGAAGAAAGAGAAATCAAGGAATAAGTGCCATGTAAAATTGCACCAGAAACCATATGATGCCTAGGAATAAATATAACCAAAGAAGCAAAGGATCTGTATTCTGAAAGCTATATAACACATGAAAGAAATTGAGGAAAACACAAAAAATTGAAAAACATTCTATGCTTATGGACTGGAATAAAAATATTTTTAAATGTCTATGTTAACTAAAGAAATCTACACATTCAATGAAATCCCTATCAAAATACCATCATCATTTTTTACAGAGCTGGAATACACAATCCTAAAATTTGTATGGAACCAGAAAAGACTCCAAATAGCCAAATTAGTGTTGAAAAGTAAAACCAAAGCTGGAGGCATCACAATTCCACTCTTAGAGCCATATTATAAGGCTGTAATCATTAAGACAGTATGGTACTTGCATAGAAACAGACACATAGATCAATGGAACAAAATAAAGAACCCAGAAATGGACCCTCAACTCAATGGTCAACTAATCTTTGACAAAGCAGGAAAGAATATCCAACGGAAAAAAAAGAGAAAAAAAAATATTTGACAAAGCAAAAACAAATATCAAATTGAAGAATATCTTCAAAAAATGGAGCTGGGGAAATTGGACAGCCATATGTAGAAGAATGAAACTGGGCCACTTTCTTACACCAAACACAAAAATAAACTCAAAATGGATGAAAGACCTAAATGTGAGATAAGAATCCATCAAAATCCTAGAGGAGAAAATAGGCAGCACTTCTTTGACCTCTGCTGCAGGAAATTCTTGCTAGACATGTCTCCAAAGGCAAGAGAAACAAAAGCAAAAATGAACTATTGGGACTTCATTAGAATAAAAAGCTTTTGTACAGCAAAGGAAATGGCCAACAAAAATAAAAAGTAATCTACAGAATGAGAGAAGATATTTGCATTTATCAAATAAAGGGCTAGTATCCAAAATGTTTGAAGAATTTATCAAACTCAACACCCCAAAATCAAAAAAATCTAGTCAGGAAATGGGCAGAAGACATGAACAGACATTTCTCCAAAGAGGACATACAAAGGGTTGACAGACACATGAGAAAATATTCAACAACACTCAGCATCAGGGAAATTCAAATCAAAACCACAATGGGGGCACCTGGGTGGCTCAGTGGGTTAAAGCCTCTGCTCTTGACTCAGGTCATGATCTCGGGGTCCTGGGTTTGAGCTCCACGTCGGACTCTCTGCTCAGTGGGAAGCCTGCTTTTCCCTCTCTCTCTGCCTGCCTGTCTGACTGCTTGTGATCTTTCTCTGTCAAATAAATAAAATCTTAAAACACACACACACACACACACACACACAATGAGTTAGTACCTCACACCAGTCATAATGGCTAAAATTAACAAGTACTTCATGTCCCCTGGGTGGCTCAGTGGGTTAAAGCCTCTGCCTTTGGCTCAAGTCATGATCCCAGGGTCCTGGGATCGAGCCCCACATCTGGATCTCTGTTCAGTGGGGAGCCTGCTTTCCCCTCTCTCTCTCTCTGCCTGCCTCCCTGCCTACTTGTGATCTGTCAAATAAATAAATAAAATCTTTAAATAAATAAATAAAATTAGCAAGGACACAGCACATGTTGGCAAGGATGCAGAAAAAAAAAGGGGTAACCCTGTTACACTGTTGGTGGGAATGCAAACTGGTACAGCCATTCTGGAAAACAGTATGTAGGTACCTCAAAAAATTAAAATAGAGGTACTCTACAACCTAATAATTACACTACTAGGTATTTATCCAAAGGACACAAACATAGTAATTTCTGAAGGGGTACCTGTACCCCAGTGTTTATAGCAGCAATATTCACAATAGCCAAACTATGAAAAGAGCACAGATGTCCCTTGACAGTTGAATGGATAAAAAAGATGTGGTATATATATGCAATGAAATATTACTCAGCCATCATAAAGACTGAAATCTTGCCATTTTCAGGGATGTGGATGGAACTAGAGGGTATTATGTTAACGAAATTAGTCGGAGCAAGACAAATACCATGTGATTTCACTTACATGTGGAATTTAAGAAAAAAAACATATGAACACAAAGGAAGGGAAGGAAAAATAAAATAATATGAAAAGAGAGAGGGAGGCAAACTGAGGGTTGTTGGATGAGAGGTGAGTGGGGGCATGAAGTGAGTGGGTGATGGACATTAAGGAGGGTATTTGATTTGTATGCAACCAATGAATTACTAAATTCTAAACCCCTGAAAGTGATAATACAGTGTATATTAACTAAATTGAATTTAAGTAAAACATTAAAATAAATAAAATAGCCCACTTCAGTCAGGGGGATTAAAGTACTGTCCCAGGCTTTCCTACATTTGCATAATCCACCAGTAGGGCCTGTTGACCCATATGGTGGTCTGGGAACCCCTGTCAATGTAACCAAGAGTGAAAAGGTGTAGAAGTCATGGGAAACAGTACTTGCCCCAGCTCTCACCATGGATCAACATGCTATGTTGCACCAAACTCCAAGCCCCATAACACTTCATAAAGGCATTATTTACTGGAATTTTCAAATGGACAAGTCATCAGGATTGGTAAGTTACTTTACCAAGTTCCTATGTGAGTCTCCTACTCCTATGTGAGTCTCCTACTCAGTATCCACTGGGACCTCATTGTCTTGCCACAAAGCTGGACTTATGAAAATAAATTATGCCTGAGATAGAACATCCACCCTGAGAGAGGGGAGAATATGGGTCTCCTACTCTAGCATAGCCCATCCCCAGTTCATCTTCTCATGCCTGATAATGCTTCCTCCCCTGGCCAATATGCATGGTATTTACAACCAAGTCAAGTTTTTAAGCTGCTGAACTTGCTCTCCTTGCACCCACGTAGATAGTGTTTTTCACTGGTAAGATCATTTGGTCACTGCCTTTGTTCCCTCCATAGGCCTAGAAAATGCCATAGCACACATAGAAGCCCTTACTAAATTCACTCATCAAGCCCTGTATGATAACCAACAAAGCCTGGTCCTACTAAACACTGAAATAACTCTAACAGCTTCCTAAATAGGATCACCTTAGACTTATTGCTGCCTCACAAGAAGGCACCTGTACCATTATCCAAACAGAATGATGTATGTTAATACCTGATGTGTCTGTTAATGCATCATCTTTATTGAATCACATGAAGACACAACCCCCAGCCTAGGAAATTTAATAAACTAATGGTTTGGAGCTTGGGCTCTTGGTAGAAAAAGTTTTTACTAATTTTAAAAATTATTGTCTTTAGCTGTATTTTTTCATGCATGTGCCTGTGTTATTGTTGTGACATCTGTCTCCAACATAGCCAGATAACCACCACAAGAGCCACCTCTATGCTAATGAAATGCCTTGCTGACCACTCAGGTCCACTGCAGAAAAGAGAGGTACCTGGGTGGCTCAGATGGTTAGCATCTGCCTTTGGCTTAGATCAAGATCCCAGGGTCCTGGAATCAAGCCCCATATTGGGCTCCCTGCTCAGTGGGGGCCTAATTCTCCCTCTCACTTTACCCACCACTCTCCTTGCTTGTGCACACTCTGTCAAATAAATAAATTAATATTTTGTAAGAGCTGATATTGTAAGAGCCAGCCACAAGGAGTAGAATGTTGGGGAATGTGATCAGAAAAGATATGACCACTAATTGAACAATGAGCTGGACCCAGGAACTTAGAAGTTCCTCCCTACCCCTTCTCCCCTGTTCTCAGAATATGGGTTCCACTTGCCTTTTTTGCTCCACAGGCTGTTCCAAGAACGTGAGCTTTGAATTGGTGACATAATGTTGAAAACACCTTCATCTTTAAAAAAAATATATATTGATTTACTAGACAGAGAGATAGAGAGAGAGTGAGAAAGGGAACAGAAGCAGGGGAGGAGGGAGAGGGAGAAGCAGGCTTCCCAGCGAGCAGGGAGCCTGATGGAGAACTCCATCCCAGAACTGAGCTGCATCCCATTGACTAAGCCACCCAGGTTCCTTGAAAACACTTTCACCTTAAAAGTGACTGAGCCCTTATGAAAAAGATACTCAAGGTCACTCATCATTAGGGAAATACAAATCAAAACCATGATGAGATATGTCCTGACACCTGTCAGAATAGCTAAAAATCAACAACACAAGAAACAACAGGTGTTAGGGAGCATGTAAAGAAAGGATAACCTTCTTGCATTGTTGGTGGGAATGCAAACTGGTGTAGTCACTCTAGAAAAGTTTGGAGGTTCCTCAAAAAGTTAAAAATTGGGGCACCTGGGTAGTTCAGTCAGTTAAGTGTCTTTCTTTGGCTCAGGTCAAGATCTCAGCATCCTGGGATCAAGGCCCACATTGAGCTCCCTGCTCAGCAGAGATTATGCTTCTCTCTCTCTCTCTCTTCCCCCCACTTCTCCTTCTCCCTCTGCCGGCCATTCCCCCTTCTTGTGCTCTGTCTCTCTTTCTCTCTGACAAATAAATAAAATCAAAAGAAAAAAAAAGTTGAAAAATAGAACTACCCTATGATCCAGCAATTACAATACTAAATATTTCCCAAAAAACACAAAAATACAGATCCAAAGGGGTACATGCACCCTGATGTTTGTAACACAATTGTCAACAATAGCCAAACTATGGAGAGAGCTCAGATGTCCACCAACTGATGAATGGATAAAGAAACTGTGGTATTTATATATAATAGAATATTACTCAACTATCAAAAAAGTGAAATCTTGCCATTTGCAACAAGGTAGATGGAGCAAGAGTGCATTATGCTAAGTAAAGTGATGCAGTCAGAGAAAGAAAAATACCATATCTCATATGTGGAATTTAAGAAAGAAAACAAATGAACATATGGGAAGGGGGAATATAAGAAAAGGGAGAGAGGGAAACAAACTATAAGAGGTTTTAACAATAGAGAACAGAGTGTTGAGGGAAGGACAGAGGTCGGTGATGGGCTAGATGGGAGATGGGTATTAAAGAGGTATTAAATAAATAAAATAAGGAGGTATTAATAAATAAAGAAGTATTAAATAAATAAATAATTAATTAATTAAATAAAGAGGTATTAAATAAATAAAATAAAGAGGTATTAAATAAATAAAATCTTTTTAAAAAAGAGTGGCTGGTATACTGTTAAGTGCTCAACAAATGCTACCATTATAACATAAAAAAAATAAAATGGAGTATCACCTGAACAGATAAACAGACGAACCCTTTAAAGGGATACTAGGTCATCTCTGAAACTCCTGCATGCTTGGATGTGGAATCTAAGGTCATCATCAAAGAGGGGAAAATATAACAACTTATTGATTAAATTCATGATATCAGTGCAATTACAAAAGGTTCAAGATTTATCATGTTGTCTTTTTTTAAGATTTTATTTATTTATTTGATAGAGACATCACAAGTAGGCAGGCAGAGAGAAAGGGGGAAACAGGCTCCCTGCGGAGCATCTCTGATGCAGTGATCGATCCCAGGACCCTGAGATCATGACCCGAGCCAAAGGCAGAGGCTTAATCCACTGAGCCACCCAGGCACCCCAAAATTTATCATGTTGTTTTATGCAGCTTGTGAAGGCTTGAACAGTTTGCTCCTGTGAGAGTTTAACTGCCAGAGATATGGTGTTATGATTTACCATAAAATGGGGATATCCCAGAAACAGAACATTTCAGCACACGGGGATCTACGATAGTAGCTAACTGATCAGAGAGATCAGATCTAGAACAAGATGGGGAAACTACTGGAGTATTGTTTGATCTACATAAGAGGAAAAGTAAAAAATATAACAGATTTCTACCTAGCTTCCAAACGTAAGTCAATTACAGACTCAAAGTGGCATTAAATATACCATGAAAAGAACACTTTTTTAAAAACAGTATCAAGGGCGCCTGGGTGGCTCAGTGGGTTAAGCTGCTGCCTTCGGCTCAGGTCATGATCTCGGGGTCCTGGGATCGAGTCCCGCATCAGGCTCTCTGCTCAACGGGGAGCCTGCTTCCCTCTCGCTCTCTGCCTGCCTCTCTGTCTACTTGTGATCTCTCTCTGTCGAATAAATAAATAAAAATCTTTAATAAAAAAAATAAAAATAAAAACAGTATCAATGCTGAAATAAGACAAATCATCTTGTTTGATCTTAGCTGGAAACACGCTCTCAAAGAATGACCCAAATTTTTCATCACACTTCTGTTGCCTGCAAATGACCCTGAAAGTGCCACGAATACTGACTTTGGTGTTACAAATAAAATTTAGTAAGTAGATTTGCAAATACTGAATCCACAAATAATGAGGATCAACTTGTACCTTAAAATAACGTGAGATGTGAACATTGGTTTCTGGAGCAAAATAATGAGTGACTTCATTCTTAGAGGGTGCACATAACTTAGAAAGAAAAGGACACACAAGCAGAAAGGAAAATTTGCAAGTATAAGGAGGCAAGAAGAAGCAAGGCACACTGACAAATTATAAAACAAACAAACAAACAAAAAACAGAATGACCTGTTCTTAGAGTTGTAAATGGAGGTCTGGAGAAAGAGATGGGACAGAACAGCCAGGGAGGACTGATACCATTTTTACCTCTCCGCAATTAGAAGAAACTGAGAAATTTTCATGTGGGAGAAGCTCTAATAATATTTTTGGACTTTAGGGTGGTACTATTTAAGTGCTAAATTATGCTTAAATTGGGGAAAGATAGATGGATATAAGGAAACTGCTGCATGTATGCAAACAAATTTAGAGTGGCAACCATATGGCATCCACTTTGTCACCTGTAATGGATGAACAGGTGAACGAAAAACATAGTTCTCCTTGGGTATTCAGCATCAAAGGAGTGGGAATTCAAAAAAATTAGGCAAATAAGTTGTGAATAGTGATAGGGCTGAGGATACCAACCCAAAATATGACATATTGGCATATTATTTTAAGCTGAAGGAATTTGAGAAAGAGTAGTTACTGAAAGGACTTACGAACCTTCTTCCTTGAAGCAAGTGCTAAGACCCTTTGGTGACAGGTGCCCTCCCCAAATTTGGAGAGGAAAGGAACATCTTCATCTCCTAGGAGAGAGAGACACCAAGAGGAATATGAATGAATAGGCCTTGTTAAATTTCCTTCAGTTTACTATATTTAGCCCTTACCTTTGCATCCTATCACATTTTTCTATGACTTTCTGCTCTTATCAAACCTTGTGTAAAAACATCCAGGTTTAATGTTCCTCTGGGTCCTCTCATTTCATTATGAAAGCTCCCATATCATGTAAAACCTAAATAAATGTGTACACTTTTCTCTTAATCTGGCTTTTGTTATAGTCCCAGTGGAAAATCTAGAAATGTAAAAAGAAAAATTTTTTTTCCTCTCCTACAGTAGAAAAGCCGTGATTTCGGCTGTGCACAGTACTGGAGGATTTCAGAGGAAATATGAGCCTGTAGTTGAGATTTAAGTGGTCAGGGAAGGCTCACTCCCTGGAGGAAGCATGACTAGAGACACATACAGGGTAAGTAGTAGAAAGTCAAGGAAAATAGAACAGGGAAGACAAAATTAAGATTTTTGTTCCAGGTAGGAAATAGGGTATGACAAATAGGGTATGACAAAATATTTGAGGTACCACAAGTAGAAAACATTTCATCCACTTGAATCAAGCAAATAGATCAATCATGCAGGGGCTAAATTTTGAAAATGTTGAAGGACACTTCAATTACTTGATTGTATGCCGTTCTTATATTCATTAGCTACATTTGACATCTTCTCAATTGGAAAGTTTCTGGTGTGCCTATAAATTAGGAATTTTAGTTTCTTGTTATCCAAAAACTTACTAATTCAAACCCTTGGTTTTAGAGAGAGAGTCTATGCAGACAAAAGGATAAAGGGTTTAGCAGAAAGAGAAAAAAATTCCAAAATCCAAGAAGCTTATGAAGAATTATGGTTTATGACTCACACCATTCTCTTCACCCACTTAGACTTTCACGTGTTAGATTCCAAATCAGTCTGTGAATATTCCATGCACAAGTTATTTGGATGCCTTTATTGCTCATGTTTCAGGAATAGAAACTTTGTTTCATGTATAGGATTCAGGATTGCAGCGCCATCTGGCATCAAGACAATGAGAGGACAAAATCAGTCTCATTGAAAAGCTCACAGTATCTTGTTTATCAGCAGCTGCTGGGGATAATGCAGAGTTGTGATGGGAGGGATCAAGTCTCACAAGGCTGAAAGGAAAAAAGTCCTAAGAAGGAAAAGATGGGCCCAAGAATCAAAGATAACTGCATTCACTTGAGTAGGAATCTGTTTTTAAATCCTTATTTCAAAACTGAAACATAATGGTATGTTTTGCCTCCAGGGAAATAACACAAGTCAGAATTATTTAACGACTAAAAACACACGGAAGCCTGGCTCCATATCTACTTTTTAACGCCACTTTCTGTAGTTAACTATTGCTCAGGCTGGGGTGAAGCCCTATTAGGCTGATGAATTTCATTTATATACATCGATTTCAGGAGTGTGCTTCCATGGACACACATACACAGTTCGTGTTTTATTGTAAAACATGTTCACAGTTGTGTTTGTCCTGTGTCAAACTCATCTTTCCCTAAATGTGTGTGTGTCATTTTCCTCATGAATTGCAAGGTGGTTTAGAAGATAAATGTAATCTCAAAGCCTAAACCCTTGGCAGTTTTTTTTTTAAGTATTCCAATATGATTGAAAAAAAATTATCACTTTACATCTACCTTATTGGAGTTTCTTTTATCATACTTGTGCATTCCTTGATTTGCTAATTTTTCATTTGAAGAAGTCCAGTTACTAATTTTGATTTTTCCTATTCTTCTAACAACTAAAGTTTTGTTAGCATTTTTCTCCTAAGTACCTGATGTCTTTACTTTATCCATTTGTTTTCTACAGTTCTTTGAAATCATTGTCATATAGTCAAAATTATATAGAAATATAATTGTTAACTTACAGAGCATTTGAAATTTTATTTTTTTTAAAGATTTTATTTATTTATTTGACAGAGAGAGATCACAAGTAGACGGAGAGGCAGGCAGAGAGAGAGAGAGAGGGAAGCAGGCACCCCGCTGAGCAGAGAGCCCGATGTGGGACTCGATCCCAGGACCCTGAGATCACGACCCGAGCCGAAGACAGCGGCTCAATCCACTGAGCCACCCAGGTGCCCCGCATTTGAAATTTTAAAACAGGATAAAACTGTCTTGAAATCTGTGGTTTCCTGATAGCATGTTGTTACATATTGAATTTTGGTTTATAATACTTTTACAGAAAATTGAATTTTATGTTATGCCAATTTTGAATTTTCTGCATTAATCTGAGAATCTTATTTCTGGACTAACTGTAGGGTTGTGGGAAACCAGAAACAATACAGCTGTTGTCCCAAAGCCTAGAGGCTGGGAGTTTTCACTCCAGGTTCCATCATCGTGCCAGACCTGGCACTATGTCCAGCAAAAAATGCACAACTATTCTGTCCTGCTAGGTCTCCCCAATGCACCAGGGAAGGTCAAGTGAATGGCATGGAGGACAGTGGCCCACATGGGATGATCCAGTGAGCCTTTGCACTGCATGGGGGTGCAGCACCCCGTGTGACTTCCTTCTGGCTCCTGGTGTCTGTTTTCCTGACTCCTGTGGGATTCTTCCTTTAGGGTAATTTCCATCAGTAGTTTGCTCCATGCAGAAAAAGACCACGTAGGAAGGTGGGGGAAAGGAGGTGGACATTCTTGTACTTTTAGATTTATGCATATAGAGTAATATCCATTTACTTAGAAAAATAAAGTGGTATTTTTATGTCCATAGACTTTTTGTTTTATAATTATTGTCCGTAAAACATCATATAAGCATTTATAATGCTTTTATTTCTCTTTAATTTCATTGGTCTGAATTTTCAAATACTTTTAAAATTATATGGACACTATTATTCTTCATTATTTATATAAATAGAATGCCATTTTAATAAAGTGAAATTTTAGGTTTTGTCTTGCATTCTTTGGCACTTGCCTTAAAAAAAAAAATTAGCTGACGAACATTTGCTTAACTGGGACAAAATTTCAGCCAAGTTTCAAGATTTACGTAAAAATAACGAAATTTTGACTTTTAAAAACATCCTTACTGTGACATTTTTTGTTTTGCCGAGTTTTGAATAAATAACTCAAAATTATTTTCAAAGTAGCTACTGAACTTTGATTATTTTCGCCCCTATTGAATGCATCCTTTCTCCCTTTCTTTCTTCTCACCAGCTTGCACTGGGATTCATTTTTCTCCCTCAACTTTATTGTCCAATGGACCCATTTCCCCAGTGCTGGTCTCCACTTTCTGGTTTCAATGTATATTACAAAAATATAGCATAAATTTATATCTGTTGCATTCCATAATTTAACAAGTCAATACTCCAAACTACTCCAAAAAAATAGGATTCCTTACTTCCTTTATTCTTATTTGGAAGTTGACATATTTTTAAATTATATTAATTTTTTATTATGTATTTTTAACATAATGATAGAAAATATTAGGACCACAGATAAGGTAAGAGGGAGGCAGGGAATAACTTCATCAAGATAACACTCAGCTATGTCCAGTTTTTTTTTAATAATCAATTTTAAGTAAATATTTTAAAATTAAATTATAAATGTAAAAATGGTGACTGTTTCAACATATTTCATTTTAACTACATATACATTTTAATTTTATTTTTTCAGTGTTCCAATATTCACTGTTTTTATATATATGTGTGTATATATATTTATAAAACATATATATATATATATATTTTTTAAGGAGGGATGTGTGCTAACATAATTGAAAGAATAATCAAAAATTAGGAAATAAAAAATCTACCTCAGCTTTCTGAGTTGTGTGGCTACACAACGATGCAGTTTGGTTTCTTTCTATTCAGTTATCCACTTAAGAAATACCACCATTGTATTCTTCTACATGTGTTTTATTGTATACGTGTATGTGTATTACACAGATCATGTTAATATTAAATTTAGTCTGCATGTATTTGTTCAGTACGTAATATATGCCAACTTTTAAAAACTAATTTTTGAAGGTCACAAATTTCTGAAAAATGGGAACTAATGAAATAAAGGAAAACTTCCTTTGAAATAATATGGAGTCTTTTTTTTTCAATGATTCAATTTTTCTGAATCAAACACTTTTTTTTAATCGCGGTGTTATGTTGTCCTTATTATTTAAAACTCACGCCTTTGGAGCATCACCGACGGAATGAACTGAAGTAGTAATTTTGAAGTACTTTTTTCTCAGGCCAATGTTGACTATCTTGAAAACTAAAATCGTTAAAAAAACTATAATGATTATTAAAAATTATTATATTATAAAATAAAGTATTTCTAGAGTTTCCGTGCCTACAAGACCTTCCCGCGCCAGCCCTCCGCAAACCACCCCAGGGGAAGTGAACTAAGGCCAAGAGCGTGGCTCCACCCCCATCACGCTACTGGAAGGCGACTTAGCTGACGGAGGCCCGCAAGGATCAATCTGCCTGCTTCTGCGCTTTTCCCCTGACGGTTTTCTTTCTGCCGCCGTGGGAAACCTACCTGTTTCATATTCGAGTTCTTAGGTTCTTTCATTATTTTGTTTAAGATTTAGGTTTTTAAAACATGAATTTGCAGCAGCAGCAGTCTTAGACATCTATCCTATATAATACACACTTTAATCTAATTTTCCCCATTTATATTTTACTTTTTTCCTTTAGTTCTGGCTTTACAAATGTGCCCTGAAGAGAGCTTTGGATTTTATAGAGAACAATATAAAACTATTTTTGCATTAATTCTATGGCTACAGAAATCATCTGTGAGCAAATTTGCTTATGTGCCTTTCTTTCAAAACAATTATTTTGTGTTGTTTTTAACATGTTTGTCAAAACGTTTGAGGTATTTTCCAGGAAGTGATGGTAAAGTTAATTTTGTTTTTATTTTCATGAGACTCCTATTATTAAAAATACTCAGAGTTTTCTTTTAATTCCATCACTCTATTACTTTTCTCTGAGGTCTGTCTGCTCACAGAGGACAGAGACAACAGCTTCTTAAGCAAATTTGCCACAGTTGCACTTACTTAAAATCTTAAAAGATTATGTGTGTTTTGTATATCAGTATATAGTTGTTTATTTCGGTTTTGTGCATGCAGGGAATCAAGTGTGGTGGTGTTGTTTTGTTATTGTTGTTTAATAATCTCTATACAGCAACATGAGACTTAATTTTATGGCCCCAAGATCAAAAGTTGCACACTCTAGACTGAGCCAGACAGACACCCTGGAAATCAAGTTTTGTTTTGTTTTGTTTTGTTTTTTAAATAAAATGTTCCCTCTCTTTTTTCTGTATCTCCCCTTTCCAAGGGACACAAAGCATATTATCACATTATTTTTAGACTAATATACTTGTATTTTGAACAATGTGATACAGCTTTTCTCTTTATAATTTTCAACTTCAGTGCATGTGAAGCTGTCTTAGAATTTTCTGCCCCCTTAACCAGTCACCAAAGGTACTTTCCCTTATGTGAGTAGAAATCTTATATATCTCTAACTTCTCACTCCTTACTCTCTACTTGCCTATGTGTCCTGTCAAGTTCACCACCTCCTCTCTCTGTTAGAGATGCTTAGAAAATTTTTCTTAACTTAGTATCAGAAATATTTTGGGGGCACCTGGGTGGCACACCCAGTTAATTGGCCAACTCTTGATTTCAGCTCATGTTGTGATCTCAGAGTTTTAAGTTCAAGCACCATGTGAGGCTCTGTACTCAGTATGAAGGGTGTTTGAATTTTTTTTCTCCTTCTCCCTCTGTTCCTCCCACTCACGCTGTCTCCTTCTCAAATAAATGAATGAATCTTTTTTTAAAGATCTTATTTTTTTTTTTTTGACAGAGATAGAGAGAGATCACAAGTAGGCAGAGAGGCAGGCAGAGAGGGGGAAGCAGGCTCCCTGCTGAGCAGAGAGCTGATGTGGGGCTCAATTCCAGGACCCTGAGATCATGACCTGAGCCAAAGGCAGAGGTTTAACCCACTGAGCCATCCAGGTGCCCCAAATAAATGAATCTTTAGGGGCACCTGGGTGGGTCAGTGGGTTAAAGCCTCTGCCTTCCGCTCAGGTCACGATCTCAGGGTCCTGGGATCAAGCCCCGCATCGGGTTCTCTGCTCAGCAGGGAGCCTGCTTCCCTTCCTCTCTCTGTGCCTGCCTATCTGCCTACTTGTGATCTCTCTCTGTCAAATAAATAAATAAAAATCTTTAAAAAAAATAAATGAATCTTGGGGCGCCTGGGTGGCTCAGTGGGTTAAGCCTCTGCCTTCGGCTCAGGTCATGGTCCCAGGGTCCTGGGATCGAACCCCGCATCGGGCTCTCTGCTCGGTGGGGAGCCTGCTTCCTCCTCTCTCTCTGCCTGCCTGTCTGCCTCCTTGTGATCTCTCTGTCAAGTAAATAAATAAAATCTTTAAAAAAAAATGAATCTTTTAAAAAACATTTTTTCATATCAATAAATCAATTACCATTTCAATTTTAATATTGTGCAATTATAAATATAATGTTTGGATATTTTATTTTTTCCAGTGGTTCTGCTTGACTCTGCTATATCACTTTGGCAAAGGCAATTGTCTTCCTACTTGAGTGTATCAGCATAATCTGAAAGCTTATTAAAACACAGTGGGAGCACCTGGGGGCTCAGTCATTAAGCATCTGTCTTTGGCTCAGGTCATGATCTCAGGGTTCTGGGATCAAGCCCTGCATAGGGCTCCCTGCTCAGCAGGAAGCCTGCTTCTCCCTCTCCCCCTGCTGGTGTCCCCTCTCTCACTGTGTCTCTCTCTGTCAAATACATAAATAAAATCTTAAAAAAAAAAGACATAGAGTGAAACCCTCCACCCAGGTTTCTAATCCACTAGGTCTGGTTTGGGTTCTGAGAACTTGTTTCTAACAAGTACCAGGGTTGATCTGAGGACCACACTCTGAGAGAATAGTGCAACCAGTGACTGAGACTGGGGTTCACTAACAAGGACAGAGAAAATCACTGAAAGGTACTAAGTCTGGGAGTACAGAACTAAAGCTTAATTTAATATGTAAATGAGTGCTTTACATACTCAAACTCCTTGAAGGCAGACGTGGGAGGGGGTTAATCATAAACTCAACTCTGGGGAAAGAACTTGTTCATGATCCTACAGCAGTTTAGTTAAAATTAGGATTCTATCTAGATATGTCTCCCTGACAAGTACAACCTTAAGGGAGGATGCTTAATCTTTGTTACTCTGAGGTTTGTGAACAAGCACAACTGGCCTCAACTGGAGTCTTGTTAGAAATGCAAAATCTCAACTCTCACCCCAGACCTACTGAATTAGAATCCATATGGTCTCCAGTGATTCCAAAGCTCCTTATACTTTGAAAAGCACTGGGCTAGGCTCTCCTCCAAATCTCAAATCCCTGAAGCAGAGCTCAGCTCAGAGAGCATTTGGATAGCTAATGCTTTGGGGTGATGCAAGTCAGTTGCTGTTTAAGATTTGTTTGGGAGAGTTACCCAGGTGTGGCACCCTTCCAAGTAGGGATTTAATGAGCATGCCCTAGAAATACACTATCAGCCTTAACATCTCAGAACAGCTTCTAACTGACAGAGCAGATTATCCACAAATTGCCTGGTGGGGACACTCACAAATTCTGGAATTAGCATAGATCCAAAGACAGTTAACATATTCCAACTGTAATACTCTTCTGAAAGGATTGCCTTAGTGCAAGACTGGATGTGATCCAAAGTCAATGGGCCTGGAACTACAAGTTCAGCCTGGAGTGGAGATTTCTGATGCAGCTGTATTTAAGAAGATTGATACTAGCAGGTGAACAGAGTTTGCCCTGAGGCTTATTTGGGGGAATTAATAGGGAAACGGGTGCATGCTTTTATGCACTTGAAAAACAATGCTCCTGGAGGAGTTGTAGCCGCTTCCAGAACATATTGCTTCAGGGTTAGCTGGGAATGAAGTCTATTTGCACTGAAGAATAAGTCTTTCTTCTATTAGTTTAAGGAGATCCCAACTAATTTTCCAGGTAAGGGAGTGGAAGTAACAGTGATATAGAATCTTAAGGGAAAATCCCTGGGTTTCTCATAACCATAGGGCATCCTTCCTCAATCTTCTGTTTTTTGCAGGGTGGGGAGGGGTAGTTACAGCATTTATTGAAGATCTTCATATACTATTAAACAGGGAAAAAAAGGAAATAAATACAAAGCAAGAATTTTCAGCAAAACTTCTCTGATATTTCTTATTTTAAGGACTGAAAAATTTTCAAGCCTACTGAGGACACATTTGTTAAAGGATTAACAACTGTGATACAGGAAGGGGAATTTTCCCCGTAAAAAGCTTTATCACCTTCTTTCTCCATCCCAATCTTTTTTTTTTTTAAGATTTTATTCATTTATTTGTCAGAGAGACAGAACATAAGCAGGGGAGCAGCAAGCAGAGGGATAAGCAGGCTCCCCGTTGAGCAGAGGACCCGATGTGGGGACCCTAGCCCAGGACCCTGAGAATATGACCTAAAGGCAGATGCTTAACCAACTGAGCCATCCAGGCATCCCTATCCCTTCCCAATCTTGATGTCCTCTTCCAGTGGAGATGGATCTGTCATGTGATCTTTATAGTTTTATCCCTTGAGATTACATATTTAAGGTATAGAGTTTATAGAGTTTACTTGCTCTTAACTGAATATTTTTTTGTTTTTCCCCCACTTACAATAGGCATACCTCATTTTAATGAGGTATGCACAGACATTGCATTTTTTAGATTTATTTTATTTCTTTTAGTAATCTCTACATCCAACATAGGGGAACTGGAACTCACAACCCCAAGATCAAGAGTTTCATGCTTTTCCCCCTGAGCCAGCCAGGAGCCCCAAACATTGCATTTTTTACAAAATGAAGATTTGTGACAACCTCATCAAGCAACTGTACCCGTGCCGTTTTTCCAACAGCACTTGCTTACTCCATGTCTCTGTATCACATCCATAAAATTCAAAACTTTATCTTTGTTATGATGATCTATGACAGTGACTATGACTCCCAAAAGCTAAGATGATGGTTAGCATTTTTTAGCAATATTTTTAAATTAAGGTATGTACTTTTTTTTAGACATAATGCTACTGCATACTTAAACTACAGTATGGTGTAAACATAACTTTTATCTGTACTGGAAAACCAAAAAATTCATTTGACTCACTTTATTGTGATAGTCACTTTGTTGCAGTAGTCTGGAACTGATCCCACAATATTTCCAAAGTAAGACTATTATGTTTTCAATACTTATCTATGTTGCATGTAGCACCAATTGTTCATTTTCATCTCTAGACAGTATTCTATCATTATCAGTATCTATTACCACTATATATCTAGTACCAATAATTATGCATATCTATGTATATAGTGATATTAATATATCTGTATATGTATGAATAATACCATTTTATATAATATATAAACAAATACCTTCTATACCTGATGATTATTTGGGTCCAGTATAGTGTACAATTATCACCAACACTGCTGCCATGAACTTCTAAGTGTGTGCATCCTTAGATCCTTATACTTAAAAGCAAGACTAGATGAGACCCAAACGTTACACTCTGCAATGTGAAAACTGATAAATACTATTATCTGTAGATCTGTTCATGTCTAGCAGGAGGCTTGGGTGCAGATTGAGGGAGAGACCTGTGGTTTACTTGTAGTTATTTTCTCACTATTTAAATTCAAATTTCATTAACTAGTTCTAATTCTTCATTGGACTGTGAATACAGTAAGGGCAAAATCCACATGATTATTTTCTTTGCTGACTTAAATAGAATTGTGTATGAAGGCTTGTGCTGAAGTTATTCAGGGTTGAGGCAGGAAAAGCTAAAATTTCAGCTTTTTTTTTTTTTTGCCTATGCCACTTAGTGCATGGTACATGCGTTATTAAGTTTATAAAAGGCTCCTGGGAGAAAGGATATTTTCAGTGTTTTATATCAACCACGGGTAAAGCATCTATATATACCTACTGATTATGTAATTATTTGATTCTCAAAATTAGGATTCCAGGGCTTTCTTATGCACCCCCCATTCTCTGCCGCCTCAATTGTCACTTTTCACTGCTATCATTTCTGCCAGTGTTCTAGTCCATGACGTTTTCAATATTGTCCTCTTGGAGTCTTCCTTTGTGTATTAATTTTCCCACATTATTTAGGAGGAGGGCTGAGAGAGGGAGGGGCTGGAAACTGCAATCCAGGTGAAAGTTAGGTGGCTTAAAACATGACAAACCTGGGGCGCCTGCGTGGCTCAGTGGGCTAAGCTGCTGCCTTCGGCTCAGGTCATGATCCCAGGTCCTGGGTTCGAGCCCCACATCAGGCTTTCTGCTCAGCAGGGAGCCTGCTTCCTCCTCTCTCTCTGCCTGCCTCTCTGCCTACTTGTGATTTCTCTCTGTCAAATAAATAAATAAAATCTTAAAAAAAAAAAAAAACATGACAAACCAAATGTTTAGAATTAGTGAGTCTAGGTGAAGAGTGAATTCTTTTTAATATTCTTGTAATTTCTATATATGTAAGCTTGCTTCAAAGTAAAGTTAAAAATAGCATGGATATACCAGTTTCTTTAAAATAAAATAAATAAATAAATAAACAAACAAACAGGTGATGCCCAGATGGCTCAGTTGGTTAACCATCTGCCTTCAGCTTGGGTCATGGTCCCAGGCTCCTGGGATCTGAATTCCCCATCGGGCTCCTTGTTCAGGTGGGAAGCCTGCTTCTTCCTCTGTCTGTTGCTCCCTCTTCTTGTGCTCTCTCTCTCTCTCCCCCACACTCTCTCTCCCTCTGACAAATAAATAAAATCTTTTAAAAAGGGGGGGGGTGCCTGAGTGGCTCAGTGGATTAAAGCCTCTGCCTTCGGCTCAGGTCATGATCCCAGGATCCTGGGATCGAGCCCCACATGGGCTCTCTGCTCGGCAGGGAGTCTGCTTCCTCCTCTCTCTCTCTCTCTGCCTGCCTCTTTGCCTACCTGTGATCTATCAAATAAATAAATAAATAAAATCTTTAATTAAAAAAAAAAGAAAAGGACACTGGGTGGCTCAGTCAGTTAAAACTTAAAAAATTATATATGTATTTACTTATATATAACACAGGTGACTCTTATGTCTTGAGGTGACAACATGGTGAAGGAGGAGAGTTCCAAGTAGAGTGTCTGTATAATTTATCATCCAAAATAGCACACTTTTGAGATAAAGAAGGGGGTATTCATTAGTATACCAGAGCAGTGGTTGTAAAAATGAGTCTTCACCAGGAAAATGGGGATATATGATCATCAGGCATGGAAGGCAGACTTTACATGGTATGTCATTTTGTACATTTTGATTTTTCAACATGTGACTGTGTTAGACACTCAAATTCATAAATTAAAAAATAGGCATAGAGTAAAAGTGTTTAGAAAATAAGGTATCAGTGCTACTAATATTGTTTTTTTTTAAGTTAGAGGAGTTTTTTAATTATTTTTATTAACATATAATGTATTATTATTTTTTTTTAATTTTATTTTTTATAAACATATAATATATTTTTATCCCCAGTACAGGTCTGTGAATCACCAGGTTTACACACTTCACAGCACTAATATTGTTTTTATGTCCTTTCAGATAAAGATATGTAGATATAGCTATGTACATAACTATATGTGTATAATTATATATAGTTGTATATAAATATGATAGTCCCCAATTTTCAATAGTTTGATTTATGATTTTTCAGCTTTATAATAGCATAAATACAATACTCATTTAGTAGAAATCATACTCAAAAATTTTTTATAGTATAATTTCCATCTTGCTTTTTTTCCTGGAATAGTTTTTCTTCAGTTCTGAAGGACTTAGCTCCTTAAATGGACTTTGGTGAAGGTGGTGGGATAGCACCTATGAATCTAAATCAGTCCTTCTGTGCTTCACCAGAGCAATTCTTGACCATCTTGCTATGAAGGGCACAGCTCACACAGTAATGGACTTTCACACGCACATAGACATTGAAGACACTCGCTTTGGAAATGTTCCTGATGGCCGTGGCCTCTACTATGTTCCCAATAATGTTCTCAATGGCCTTGTCCTCCTTGGGCTTGCAATGGTTAGTTGCCGATAATATGGATAATGGGCTGTAATTGGCCCTTTTTGGCATGATAACGATTCCTTCTTTCCTTGGGTGTCTTGGAAGCAAGAACCTGGGAACATTACTTTAAACTTTAATTTTTTATCTTTTCTCAGTCTAGTGATACGAGGCATGATACTCTCTCATAATGCAGGACAGTGGCTGGGAGTCACAGCTACCAGTTAGCCATGCAGTCTGGACCCATGCAACCATTCTGTTTTTCACTTTCTCTATAGTACTTAACACATTATATGGGATATTCAACACTTTGTAAAATAGTTTTTGCATTAGGTGATTTTGCCCAACTGTAGACTAATGTAAGTGTTCTGAGCATGTTTAAGGTAAGCTTGGTTAAGCTATGATGTTGGTAGATTAGGGGTCTTAAAGATCACAATATTTTCAACTCAGCTTTATCAGGACATAACCCCAGTATAAGTTGAGGAAGAGTTGTGTATAGATATATAAACATATAAAACTGTGTGTACGCCTGTATTTTTTCCATGTATTTATAATGATACTTTCAATCCCAATCTAGTCGCACAGGTTTTGGTTTGCCTTCCTGCATTCCCTACTTACATACTGAAAACCATCTTTTCCAGAGTCTTCTTCCCTGTTTTGGCTTCTCTCTTCCTCTCTATTCCCCCTCCCTTCTCATCTCCTGTTCTCCTTCCTTCCCTTTGGTTGACACACCAGAGGAGCACAATACAGGCATCATAGGTTTAATATCAAACTTTAAAAAAAATGTCAGAAAATGAAAGCAGTTTTCTGGAAAGTGAAAGGTGCTTGGTCTAGGGGAATGAGGAATATTTGCAAACACCCAGGGCCTTAAGTGACCCTGGCTCAGGGAAGCTGCAGAAATCCTGTCATGTGGCTGCCCCTTCATGAGTGTAGCAACTTTAGTGCTTGAGCTTTGTGTTACAGAATAATCCCAGAGCCCTATGCCAAGGCCCTGACAACCTTCCATGGAGCTGCCACACAGTTTTCTATAAAAGGCATATATGCATTTTTTTCCAAGCTGGGTCCAACATTTCTTTTCCTGTGGAAGAGTGAAAATGAGCTCATGGTCCATGTGATAAATTTTTATGTCAGCAACCAGTCTGTGCAACAGGAAAAAGACACATATTTATCAAGTAAAATGATTAAAGGAGGTAATGAATTATATTGTTATATTGTTTTATATAAGAGGGCAAAGTATATTTTATAAATAGATGTTTTTCTTTCATTCTTCCTATGTCCTTAGTTTAAATTCTCAGAAGACAGATCACCAATTCCAGAAATTTCTGAGTTGTTGTCCTATTTATCTACACATTATCAAAAATGAATTTTTGTCAAGATTTTATTTATTTGAGAGAGAGAGAGAACATGAGCACAGCATGAGGGAGGGGTAAAGGAAGAGGGAGAAGCAGACTCTACTGAGCAGGGAACTGCAAGGACATGGGGCTCCATCCCGGGACCCCAAAAGCATGACTTCAGCAGAAGGCAGCCACTTAACTGAGTGAGCCACACAGACACTGAAGAAATGAAAATTTTTTAAAAGATTTATTTATTTTGAGAGAGAAGAGAGATCACAAGCAGGAGGACAGAAGGAGAAGGAGAGGGAATCCTAAGCAGACTCTGTGCTGATTGTGGAGCCTGACACAGAGCTCGATGTCATGAACCTGAGATTAGGACCTGAGCTGAAACCAAGAGTTGAACACCAAACCAGTTGTGCCACCCAGGTGCTCCAGAAATGAAGTGTGGGTTTTTTTGTTTGTTTTGTTTTTGTTTTTTAAGTATTCATTTAAATTCCAGTTAACACAGTGTGATATTAGTTTTAGGTGTACAGTATAGTGATTAAATGTTTCCATATAACACCTGGTGCTCATTAACAAGAGGGTGCATGTATCCCTTTGAATTAGTATTTTTTAATCCTTTGGGTAAATGCCTAGTAGTGCAATTGTTGGATCATAGGATATTTCTATTTTTAACATTTTGAGGAATCTCTGTACTGTCTTCTAGAGTGGTTGTACCAGTTTTCATTCCTACCAGGAATGCAAGAGGGCTCCCATTTCTCTGCATCCTTGCCAACACCTGTTGTTTCTTGCACTTTTTATTTTAGTCATTCTGACAAGTGTGAGCTTATCTCATTGTAGTTTTGATGTGCATTTTCTTCATGATGAGTGATGTTGAGCATCTTTTTATCTGTTGGAGGTATAAATATAAATATATATGTGTATATATATAAAATATTTAATCTGTTGGAGGTGTATATATATATATATTTTTTTTTTATATTTATATTTCCTAAACATAAGAGTTGAGTACTAAATGGAACTTAAATACATTAAAAACTGTTGAAATTTAAATGGAAAATATTACATTAGCAACATCATAAATTAAAGAATTTCGAAGAATATTGCATGAAGGTACATTAAGTATCTTATAATGATTAAGACTAGAATATTTTTACTTGCATTCTTGTCCATATCGTTTAAAACTCTAAAGCGCTAACTGAATGAGAGAGAACCATTTCAAAATAATTTAAAATAAATAATAGTTGTGGCAATGCATTTTATTTAAGGTTTATTTATTTATTTATATTTTATTTATGGGGTGCCTGGATGGCTCAGTCATTAAACATCTGCCTTCAGCTCAGATCATGATCCCAGGGTCCCTGCTCAGTGGGAAGTCTGCTTTTCCCTCTCCTACTCTCCCACTTATGTTCCCTCTTTTGCTGTGTCTCTCTCTGTCAAATAAATAAATTAAATTAATAATATTTTTAAGAAAAGATTTTACTTATTTATTTGACAAAGAGAGAAAGTGCACACAAGCAGAGAGAGAGAAGTAGGTTCTCTGCTGAGCAGGGACTCCGATGCAGGGCTCCATCTTAGGACTCTGGGACTATGACCTGACCCAAAAATTTATGTTTAATCAACTAAGCCACCCAGGCGCCCCTAAGATTTCACTTTTATGTAACGTGTATACCCAAAATAGGGCTTAAATTTACAACCCAGCGATCAAGAGTCACATGCTCTACTGTCTGAGCCAACCAGGTGGCACATTTCATTTTAATGATAAAAGGAAGATGGAGTATGTGCTTTGATTTGCAAATATGTTCTTTGTCCAAGTAATCATCAGGACTTCCATTATCCTTGAATGATAGGATTCTTTAAATACTTTGTGAAAAAGAGACCATCCTTTCACTGATGGAATGTTTCCAATCTTATCTGGGTTGGCTCTTCTGCATGTCTCCAGGCAATTCCATTAAGTAAGGGCAGTTCAATATAAGACGGCTAAATGGAATCACTAATTTTGATGCAGGTCATGTGGAACATCTATTTATATGAATCTGTAACATTTCACAGTGCTGTCAACTGTGCAGTTGATTTTTTTTAAAGTTTATTTATTTCTTAGTAATCTCTACACCCACCATGGGACTTAAACCCCTGACCCCAAGATCAAGAGTTTCACACTCTATCTGAGCCAGCCAAGTGCTCCTATGCGGTTGATTCTTAAATTTTTTTTTTCTTTTAACATTTCTGTTGGGTAGAGGAAAATGGTCTTCTATATACTTAAGGTAATCAAGAGTTTCTCCTATCCTTGTAATCATTTTTTAATTTTTTTAGTTTTTTTAAATTTAATTTATTTAATTGACAGAGACAGGGAGCACAAGCAGGGGGAGTTGGAAAGAGAGAGCAGGCTTCCCACTGAGCAGGAAGCTGGATTTAGGGATCAATCCCAGGATCCTGGGATCATGACTTGAGGCGAAGGCAGAACCTTAATGACTGAGCCACCCAGAGGCCCTTAATCATTTTTTTTTATATTAGGCTCTACTTCCAACATGGGGCTTGAACTGATGGAAAATTAAAAGTCACGTTCTCTACTGACTAAGCCAGTTGCTATTTATCCAACACTTTTTTCCAAATCTTCCTTTAATTTTTTATTTGTTTTATTTATTTATCCAAAATAACATTATATTATTTTATTTATTATCCAAGTCTTCCTTTAATTTTTCGTTCTTTGACTAAATGGTAGGCAGTACCATTTCTAGATCATGTCTCAATTTTTGGAACTCTTCCTTATGTTATCAGAACATCTTCATTCAGTGGAATTATTTCAGGAGTTTCTGTCATTAACTGAGCTCAGTGGTCAGAGATTTCACCTGCATAACTAATAATAATGATTGAGCCTTTGAACCAGTGACCCTCCCTATAAACAAGTGATAATTTATTCTAATGTTCCTTCCTATCATTTCATGTTCTTTCATCTTCCTTTTTATTTTTTTTTAAGTGGGGCTCAAACTCACAACCCCAAGATCAAGAGTCATGTGCTCCACCAACTGAGCCAGTCAGGTGCCCCTCTTCACAATCTTCAGTAAGTTGTTCTTGTTGTTCTTCTTTTTTTTAAGATTTTATTTATTTGACAGAGAGAGAGAGTAGGCAGAGAGGCAGGCAGAGAGAGAGGAGGAAGCAGGCTCCCCGCTGAGCAGAGAGCCCAATGTGAGGCTCCATCCCAGGACCATGGGATCACAACCTGAGCCGAAGGCAGAGAGTTTAACCCACTGAGCCACCCAGGTGCCCCGAAAGTTAACAACTTCTAAAACTTAGAAGACTAAATAAGCAACAAGTTTGAAGACAATTTTCAGAAAGACCAAAGTGGATGCAGAAGTTTGCATCTTAACATCTTCCACATTTGTAGTACCATCTGGATCTAAACCTTGCTGATTCACTAGCATGTGATTTTCTTAGCCTTATGATAATAATGGGGAAAAAAGTGTGGGAACACAGATAAGTCACTTAAATTGCCTGTGTATCCATTTCCTTACTCTTTTCAGAGAATGTGCTAGAAAATAAGCTCAGACAAAAAAACAAAAACAATGTTCATAACCCCACCCACCCTCCCAACCCCCCTCCCCCCCATCAACCCTCAGTTTGTTTTGTGAGATTAAGAGTCACTTATGGTTTGTCTCCCTCCCAATCCCATCTTTTTTCATTTACTCTTCTCCTACCCCCTTAACCAATTAGGAATGGAATTTGTGTATTTTCAGATTTAAAGGATAAAATAAAATTATTTTCCAACAACAACAACAACAACAACAAAATGTTTGAAATACTTGAAGGGAAGCCCACAAGTTCACCAGCTCTTTCCCCACCTCTTTGTCTTTCTCTCCTAACCAGTGGAGTTTCTGAAGCTATTGTTGGTGTGGGAGCTGGAGGAGAGTGGTACTCATGCTTGCTGAATGTTGAGTATTACATTCTCTGCATTCAATTTTACTGTGTGGGGAGTTTTGCCCCATACCTCGAGCAACTCTCAGGCGTGAGCTGGGCGACCTATAATATAACTCCATTCTGACACCATCTCCACAGAGATAGGATCAGATTCCACAGGTTATGGATTCTGACCCACAAGACTGTGCCCTAATTCATATGCCAATTGCCAACTCCAGGCTGTCACCTGTGCTTCTCACCAACTGGCTATACATCAGAGATTCCTATGACCTCCTCCCTGGGTTGGATTCATTTGCTAGACTGACTCACAGGACTCAAGAAATCAGTTTATTCACTAAATTTCCAGTTTATTACAAAGGATATAAAGAATAGGAATCCACAGCCAGATGAAAGAACCCATACCGTGAGGTTTCAAACACAGAAATTTATTTACCCATGGAGTTTGGGCCCAGCACAGTGGCACATGGAAGCATTGTTTCAACAGCCTGGAGGCTCTCCTAACACTATCTTTGTGGGGTTTTATGGAGGTTTTATTATATAAGAGTGATTGATTAAGTCATTGGATATTGGAAATTGATTCTATTTCCAGCCTGTCTCCCCTCCCACAACATTAGGAAGATGGGACTGAAAAGTCTAACCTTCTAATCATGTGATCCTCCTGGCAACCAAACCAGCCCCCATCCTTCCTGGCCTTCCAATGTTACCTCTTTAACATTGCAGACGGTATCTTTATCAATCTCATCACAGAAATTCCAAGAATTTTAGGAGCTCTGTGCCAGAAAGGGGGATGAAGACTAACTATATATTTCTTTACTTTTTTAAAAAAGATTTTATTTATTTATTTGACAGAGAGAACACAAGTTGACAGAGAGGCAGGCATAAAGAGAGGGGGAAGCAGGCTCCCTACTGAGCAGAGAGCCCCATGAGGGGCTTGATCCCAGGACCCTGAGACCATGACCTGAGCCAAAGGCAGAGGCTTAACCCACTGAGCCACCCAGGTACCCCTATTTCTTTATTTTTTTAAGATTTTATTTTTTTATTTGGCAGAGAGAGCGTAGCGGTGGGGGTGGGGAGCAGACTCCCTGTGGAGCAGGGAGCACAATGCAGCTCTCAATCCCAGGACCATCATGGGATCATAACCTGAGCTGAAGGGTAGATGCTTAACCATCTAGAGCCACCCAGGAGGCACCTGGGTGGCTCTAGATGGTTTCTTGTGGATTTCTTGTTCCAAATCGTAGTATCATAGGTAGCTAGTTCCCCAGAGGTAAGGCTCTCACCTTTGGGGTTGGAGCTCCATATTCTGTGAGCCAGGACCCAGCCCTGCTAACAAGGTTCAGTTATTATGGCACTCTCTCCAGCCCATCTGTTAGCAACACAGAGCCACTGCTGCTTCTATCCCTTAGTTTTGCCTAGTGATACCCTCTCCTAAATGTACTATATTATACTTAGTCCTGGTCTTATTAGCAATGATGTCACATATACCAAATGATTTCCAGTGTATTTCAGTTTTCTTCTTCTTTTTTTAAGTATAATGTGTTTCCCAGCAGTGAGAATCATTGGTTATATAATGGTAATTGAACCTTCACTTTTTGCCAGCCCATTTGTGGAATTGTTGGTACAATATCTATGCTCTGGCAGGGAGCAGATTCAGAAAAGAGAGAAGGTAAGCAATCAGACAGCCTGCTACAGGACAGTGAGCAAAGTACAGCATGTTTGGGAATGTAATGTTTGCAACCCTAGCAAAGGGTAGCCAGGTTGGGATTCTTAGAGAAGACATTGATTGGGTTAGAGTTCCAGGGTACAGAAAGTGTTGGATTTGATGGAAGTACACAGATCAGGAAAGTAAGCACTTGGAGATACTGCCAAAAAGGAAAATGATCCGCCCCACAAACATGGAGAGAGAAGGGAGAGGCAGGATATGGAGTTTAATGGTTTTGCAGGCCCCATAGAATGGAGGGAGGGCACATGACACACACTGAAGGGTTTTCATTGGGGGTAGTCCTCTGGGAATATATGGACAAGTCTGTAAGATAACAACAAAATTAGAATTTTATTGGAGTACGGTTATGTCCACTTATTTACACATTGTATATGGCTTTTTTTGTACTACACAGCAGCAAAGTAGTTGCAACAGAGACCCATTGCTCTTAAAGCCTAAAATATTTACTGTCTGGCTCTTTATAGAAAACTGTTGCTGACTTCTGATTAATCCAATTAAACTCTTCTGGAACTCATGTGGGGGCAGGCATTCAGTTACTTGGGTGTCTGTCATGGGAGATCACAAGTTAGGAAGATAAGACCCCTTTTATCTTAGAGATGACTTTCTGGTGGAAGATAGATTTTGTTTAATTAGTGGTTTATTTGAAATCCCAATAGAAGTACTGGGATAGGAAATATGCTTTGTGTTAAGGGGTCTCTACCTCCAAAAGCCTTCTGAGAAGTTAGGTTTGTACTGTCCAAATTGAAGCAGGGTTGGAGAGAAATAGGTTCTAGTCTAGAGGCAAGAGTATGACCTGAGATTTAGATGTGACAAGACCATGGAGGAATAGGGAGTGTTTCTTGAAGGTGAAATGGGACATGTTTTGAGGACAGTATTGGAGAGAGGAGTCCTGAAAGGTCTCAAGTGGAGTGACACACATGCCAAGGCATTTGGATTGGAGATTGCATTGCTCTAAATACGTCATCTCTAGCATGTGTTGTCTGTTTGGAGCAAATGCAATTTCAAACACAAGATCTTTCAGACCATGAGAATCTGAAAAGCCCCCAAATAAGGTTAAGTATCAAAAGATCATTCTTGCTTTTGGGAAAAGTGAACTGTAGGTGTTCATTCTTTGTGTTATTTATATTATTTCTCCATTTTTCATTCTTCCTCATCCTTCCCACTGAAAATTTTCATGAGTATCCTGTGAATTGTGTAATAATGAATCTCTTGCTTAAACATGTGCTTATTTTTATTCCTTATTAATTTTGCTTAAAATTTGTCTCTAAGCATCAGGGATAGCTTAACATGCCCTTTATCATCAGAAGTTGGAAGGCCAAGTTTGATACCATATTAATTATCAGGGAGCCCAGATTCCTGATACCTGGTAAGAATAGTGAGGGTGTTAGGAGCCAGAATCTCAGTGGGAGGGGAGTCAGATTTGAATATAGTATAGGTATGGATCAATGGACTAATAATGGTTGAGGCCAGGGGAGTTGGAACAAAAAAAAAATTTACTTATTTTTAATAATCAACAGAATTGTTGATAAAAGATAAATATGTTTTAGTAGTAATTTATAAAGTATTTAGTAAAACCAAAACAGTTTTCCTTGGACATGTATAATGTACCGACATTTTTTAGTACTTTTAAAATTTGGATCTGGACTTGATTTTCAGGAATCTAATAATTTGGGGTGCCTGGGTGGCTCCATTGTGGAGCATCTGCCTCTGGTTCAGGTCATGATCCCAGAGTCCTGGGGGTCCTGGGATCGATCCCTGCATTGGGCTCCTTGCTCAGCAGAAAGCCTGCTTCTCCCTCTCCCACTTCCCCTGCTTGTGTTCCCTTTCTCACTGTGTCCCTCTTTGTCAAATAAATAAATAAAATCTTTATATAGGGCGCCTATGTGGCTCAGTGGGTTAAGCCTCTACCTTCTGCTCTGGTCGTGGTCTCAGGATCCTTGAATCTAGGCCTGCTTCTGGCTCTCTCCTCAGTGGGGAGCCTGCTTCCCATCTCTCTGCCTGCTTCTCTGACTACTTGTGATTTCTCTCTCTGTCAAATAAATAAATAATTCTTTATAAATAAATAAAATCTTTATATGAAAAAAGGAATCTAGTAATTTGCTTATTTGTTATAGTGCTTTGCATTACCTGTGTGTGTATGTGTGTGGTTTAATGCATATTACATAAAATTTACCATATTAACCATTTTTATTTAAAGATTTTATTTATTTACTTGGCAGACAGATCACAAGTAGGCAGAGAGGCAGGCAGGGGTGGGGAGCAGGCTCCCTGCTGAGCAGAGAGGCTGATATGGGGCTCGATTCCAGGACCATGAGATCAGGACCTAAGCCAAAGACGGAGGCTTAACCCACTGAGCCACCCAGGCATCCCCATCTTAACCATTTTCAAGTGTACAGCTCTGCAGCATTAAGTGTGTCACATTGTTTTGCAATCATCAAACATACATCTTCAGAACTCTTTTCATTTTGCAAAAGTGAAACTCTGTGCCCAATTATTTTAAAGACTTTATTTATTTCACAGAGAGGGAACACAAGCAGGAGGAGTGGGAGAGGAAGAAGAAGGGTCCATGCAGAAGAGGTAACACCACGTGGGGCTCCATTACAGTATCCTATGATCAGAATCCTGGGTTCATGACCTGACCTGAAGGCCGATGCTTAATGACTGAACCATCCAGGTGCCCCTCTGTACCCATTAAATAACAATTCCCCCTTTCTCCCTGTCCCCAGTCCCTGGCAATGATTATTCTATTTTCTTTCTCTGTGAATTTGACTAGTCTAGATACTTCATATAAGTGGAATCATAAAATATTTGTTCTTTGCCGTCTGGCATATTTCACTGACATAAGGTCTTCAAGGCTCATCCATGTTGTAGCATGTGTCAGAGTTTTCTCCCTTTCTAAAACTGAATAATATTCTTTTTTTTCTTGTTTTTTTTTTAATTTATTTATTTTCAGCATAACAGAATTCATTGTTTTTGCATCACACCCAGTGCTCCATGCAATATGTGCCCTCCTTAATACCCTCCACCTGGCTCCCCCAACCTCCCACCCCCCGCTGCTTCAAACCCCTCAGACGGTTTTTCAGAGTCCATAGTCTCATGGTTCATCTCCTCTTCCAATTTCCCTCAACTCCCTTCTCCTCTCCATCTCCCCATGTCCTCCATGTTATTTGTTATGCTCCACAAATAAGTGAAACCATATGATAATTGACTCTCTCTGCTTGACTTATTTCACTCAGCATAATCTCTTCCAGTCCCATCCATGTTGCTACAAAAGTTGGGTATTCATCCTTTCTGATGGAGGCATAATACTCCATAGTGTATATGGACCACATCTTCCTTATCCATTCATCCATTGAAGGGCATCTTGGTTCTTTCCACAGTTTGGCGACCGTGGCCATTGCTGCTATAAACATTGGGGTACAGATGGCCCTTCTTTTCACTACATCTGTTTCTTTGGGGTAAATACCCAGTAGTGCAATTGCAGGGTCATAGGGAAGCTCTATTTTTAATTTCTTGAGGAATCTCCACACTGTTCGCCAAAGTGGCTGCACCAATTTGCATTCCCACCAACAGTGGGAAAGGGTTCCCCTTTCTCCACATCCTCTCCAACACATGTTGTTTCCTGTATTGCTAACTTTGGCCATTCTAACTGGTGCAAGGTGGTATCTAAATGTGGTTTTAATATGAATCTCCCTGATGACTAGTGATGAGGAACATTTTTTCATGTGTCTGATAGCCATTTGTATGTCTTCATTGGAGAAGTGTCTCTTCATGTCTTCTGCCCATTTTTTGATATGATTATCTGTTTTGTGTGTGTTGAGTTTGAGAAGTTCTTTATAGATCCGGGATATCAACCTTTTGTCTGTACTGTCATTTGCAAATATCTTCTCCCATTCCGTGGGTTGCCTCTTTGTTTCCTTGACTGTTTCCTTTGCTGTGCAGATGCTTTTGATCTTGATGAAATCCCAAAAGTTCATTTTCGCTTTTGTTTCCTTTGCCTTTGGAGACATATCTTGAAAGAAGTTGCTGTGGCTGATATTGAAGAGGTTACTGCCTATGTTCTCCTCTAGGATTCTGATGGATTCCTGTCTCACATTGAGGTATTTTACCCATTTCAAGTTTATCTTTGTGTATGGTGTAAGAGAATGGTCGAGCTTCATTCTTCTATATATAGCTGTCCAATTTTCCCAGCACCATTTATTAGAAAGACTGTCTTTTTTTAATTGTATATTTTTTCCTGCTTTGTCGAAGATTATTTGACCATAGAGTTGAGGGTCCATATCTTAGCTCTCTACTCTGTTCCACTGTTCTATGTGTCTGTTTTTATGCCATTACCATGCTGTCTTGGTGATCACAGCTTTGTAGTAAAGCTTGAAATCAGGTAACGTGATGCCACCAGTGTTCAACATTCACAAATCAATCAATGTGATAGAACAAATTAATAAGAGAAGAGAGAAGAACCACATGGTTCTCTCAATTGATGCAGAAAAAGCATTTGACAAAATCCAGCATCCATTCCTGATTAAAATGCTTCAAAGTATAGGGATAGAGGGAACATTCCTGAACTTCAAAAAATCTATCTATGAAAGACGCACAGCAAATATCATCCTCAATGGGGAAAAGCTGACAGCCTTCCCGTTGAGATCAGGAACATGACAAGGATGCCCACTCTCACCACTCTTGTTCAATGTAGTATTAGAAGTCCTAGCAACAGCAATCAGACAACAAAGAGAAATAGAAGTTATCCAAATTGGCAATGAAGAAGTCAAACTCTCTCTCTTAGCAGATGACACGATTCTTTATATGGAAAAGCCAAAAGACTCCACCCCAAAACTACTAGAACTCATACAGCTATTCAGTAATGTGGCAGGATACAAAGTCAATGTACAGAAATCAGTGGCTTTCTTATACACTAACAATTAAAATACAGAAAGGGAAATTAGAGAATCAATTCCATTTACTATAGCACCAAGAACCATAAGATATCTGGGAATAACCCTAACCAAAGATATCTGGGAATAACCTAACCAAAGAAGTACAGGATCTGTACTTGAAGAACTGCAGAACACTCACAAAAGAAATTGAAGAAGACACAAAAAAGATAGAAGACCATTCCATGCTCTTGGATGGGAAGAAGAAACATTGTTAAAATGTCTATACTGCCTAGAGCAATCTATACTTTTAATGCCATTCCGATCAAAATTCCACCAGTATTTTTCAAAGAGCTGGAGCAAATAATCCTAAAGTTTGTATGGAATCAGAAGAGACCCCGAATTGCTAAGGAAATGTTGAAAAACAAACAAACAAAAAAAAAAACTGATTAATATTCTGTTGCATGTATATACTACATATATATGCCACATCTGGTAATTCTGTCCTTTTGTTTTTAGGAAACACTGTTTCCCATAGCAGATGTACCATTTTACCTTTCCAACAGCAAAGCGCAAGGGTTCTAATTTCTCTATATCCTTGCCAATACTTATTATTCTGTTTTTGTTATTGTTGTTTAATTCAATAACGACCCAAAAGGGTGTAAAGTGGTATCTTGTTGTATGCTGATCTTTTACTGATTGGTTTATCTTCATCTTCTTTGGAGAAATGTTTATTCCAGTCTTTTGCCCATTTCTTAACCAGGGTATTTTGGTGGTGGTGGTTGTTGAGTTGTAGGAAGTCTTATATATTGTGGATATTAACCACGTATCAGATATATGATTTGAAAATATTTCCCCATCCTGCAGCTTGTTTTTGTTTCACATTACTGATACACAGCGGTTTTAAAATTTGATGTACTCCCATTTAATCTATTTTTTTTTTTCTTGTGCTTTTGGTGTCATCAAAGAAATCTTTGACAAATTGAATGTCATGAAGAATTTCTCTATGAGATTTATAATTTTAGCTCTTAAGTTTAGGTCTTTTATACAAATTCAGTGTTTTGCATAGAGATATTCAATTTTCCCAGCACTGTGTGTTGAGTAGACTATCTTTTCCCCCACTGAATGGCCTTTGTATTCCTGTTAAAATCATTTGAGCTGTAGGCAATTTTATTTCTGGGTTCTATTCCATTTGTCTATGTGTTTTGCATTTTTTAAAAATATTTTTTAGGGTTTACATTTCAAAGTTAGCATTCCTAGTAGATCTTGTAAGAATAAATACGATGAGGAAGATTTTAAATCACACTATTCTGACTAGGAATCTCTGACAATTTTCGTGATATAGGCCATGTGACCAGGATACAGATCAGCAAACCTTTTTTCTAAAGGGCCAGTTTATTAAGGACAGAGAGATTTACTTTTAGAAATTGACTCATGTAATTATGGAGACTGACAAGTCCAAAATCTGCAGGGTAGGCTGGTGGATTAGAGACAAAGAAGAGTTGCAGACTTTAATCCAACACCAGGCTGGAGACAAAATTTCCTTCCCTCCCTCCCTCCCTCCCTCCCTCCCTCCCTCTCTCCC
>NW_019154113.1:125163-135480 GCF_002288905.1 Enhydra lutris kenyoni | reverse complement strand
TCTTTCTTTCTTTCTTTCTTTCTTTCTTTCTTTCTTTCTTTCTTTCTTTCTTTCTTCTTTCAAGATTTTATGTATTTATTTGACAGAGAGAGACATAGCAAGAAAGGGAACAAAGGAGGGGGAGTGGGAGAAGCAGGCTTCCCCCTGAGCAAGAAGCCTGTTGTGGGGTTCAATACCAGGATCCTGGGATCATGACCTGAGTTGAAGGCAGAGACTTAAAGACTGAACCACCCAGGTGCCCCAAAAATCCTCTTTCTTAAGAAACCTCACTCTGTTCTCTCTCAAAACCTTCAACTAATTGGATAAGACCCATCCACAAAAGAAGTTAATCCACATAACTAATGGTATATTTAGTTGTTGATCTCCTCTAAAAAACCCCTTCACAATTGCATCCAGGCTGATGCTTGACCAAATATATGGGTGCTGTGGCTCAGCCAATTTGACACATAAAATTAACATCATAAGTCCATCTCCTGTCAACCTGGCGTTCATTTATATTTCCTCAAGCCATACTAATCTCCAGGGGCACCTGGGTGGCTCAGTCAGTTAAGTGTCCTGAGATCAAGCCCCCATTGGGGGGGGGGTTCCCTGCTCAGCAGGGATTCTGCTTCTTCTACCTATCCCCCAACTCATGTTCTCACTCTCACTCGCACTCTCTCTCAAATAATCTTGGGGCCCCTGGGTGGCTCAGTCGGTTAAGCGTCTGCCTTCAGCTCAGGTCACGAACTCAGGGTCCTGGGATCAAGCCCCATATCAGGCTCCCTGCTCAGCAGGGAGTATGCTTCTCTCTTTCCCTCTGCCCTTCTTCCCTGCTTGTGCTATCTCAAATAAATAAATAAAATATTTTTTAAAAAAATTAATTTTAAGATTAAAATAATTGAGTCTGGGTGGCTCAGTGGGTTGGACCTCTGCCTTTGGCGCAGGTCATGATCTCAGGGTCCTGGGGTTGAGCCCCACATCAGGCTCTCTGCTCAGCGGGGGGCCTGCTTCCCCCTCTCTCTCTGCCTGCCTCTCTGCCTACTTGTGATCTCTGTCAAATAAATAAATAAAATTTTTTAAGAATATATTTTTTTAAAAAATCAAATAAATAATAAATATAATCTTAAGAAAGGAAGATTTTTTTCTCTCCTTCTACCCCTCCCTCTCGAAAAAACCCAAACAAGCATACTCAATTTCCAAATAAAGATATTAGCAATGTTCTATTTCTGCCTAACATGATACAGCTATTTTGAGTAAAACTAAAACTTTGAGTAAAACTAAAAACTCACTCTTTATCCAGAAAAGGATACAAAGTCTTTGGGTGATCTTAACTTTTTTCCTTGCTACCCTGTCATTGAAATACTGTGATGTAAAGTTAATGATATCTAAATAAAACAGCTACCCAAACATATAACAAAATGAAGAGAGAATACTATTATTAATTACTATTTAGGCCTCCTTCCTGTGGTTTTAACCAGTATTTATAACTACCTTCTTCCACTACCCATTCTGTATCCCTTTTGCCTTCAGCCAGCACCTCGGCTAGTTGTGGTTCTTTACCTGGTGGTGTAACCAAACCTTCATTTCTAAAGAGTCTGGACCATGCATATAGTCTTCCTCGTTGTTGTAGGCTTCTATTGTTAATTATAGACTATAGTAATACTAAGAGATGTCCTAACATCCTCTTCCTTAATTCTCTTGTGATTAGTAATTGAATTTTCCATTGGTAATTAGGAACAGTCACCTAGCCAGCACAGTAGCTCCTTTATTTGTTGTTTTGAAGACACAGGACCCCAAAGTGGCTGGGTGGCAGTCTTAACTTCCAGTTCAGTGGAATCACTCTGTCTTCTTTCTGAAGTATCCTTTTTTATTTTTTTATTTTTATTGTTTTATTTGAGAGAGAGTGAGCAAGGGAGAGCACAAGCAGGGGGAGAGGCAGAGTCAGAGGGAGAAGCATACTGCCAACTGAGCTGGGAGCCCTACATGGGGCTCAGTTGCAGGACTCCAGGATCATGACCTGAGCTGAAGGTAGATGCTTAACTGACTGAGCCACCCAGGTGCCCTAGTATCCTTCCCTTTGGAACAAAAATCTCTAGGCCAGAAAAGCATAGGTCATAGGGACAAGAAGTAAAACTTTGCTTGTAGGTTGCTAGGATTAATAAGTAACAGGGCCACTCCCATTTCTACCCTTTAATTCCTGAATCCATGAATCTTGACTATCTGAGAAACTGTACCATATTGAATGCAGATTCATGGCATATGCATCCTCCTGAAAAACCTTGCCCCAGCTCTACGAGATATTACCACTAGCTGATCCTGCATTTGAGTCTTTCGAAGCCCATTTTACCATTCTATAAGCCAGCAGCTTTAGGATGGTGGGAAACATGGTAAGATGAGTGAATTCCCACCAGTGCTGTACCAGCGCTATACTTCATTTCCTGTTACTGGGGAGAAAAAAGTTTTCCTTGACCCTTGTAGGGCCTCTGGCTGGATCTGAATTTTTTTTTTAATTTTATTTATTTATTAGAGAGAGAAAGAGCATGAGTAGCAGGGAGAAGCTGAGGGAGAGGGAGAAGCAGACTCTCCACTGATGGGCCCCAGGAAGCCCAGTGGATATGAGGCTCAATCTCAGGACCCTGACATCATGACCTGAGCTGAAGACAGACTGACTGAGTCACCCAGGTGCCCCTGGATCTGAATATTCTAAAGGCAGATTAACAGGAGAAAATCAAGCAAATTACTTAATGTAAATTTTATGTAACATGGGACCCTTAAAGAAATGAAGACCCAGAGAAACAGACCTGAGTATATTGATGATAGGTTTTTGAAAAGTGGGCAGTCATGGAGAAATATGCTAAGGGGTAGGAAGTAATTATAGTAAACGTGGGGAAACATGAAAGGTCTTGTTTGCTCAGATTTTTCTCAATATGCTTTTGTGTTCAGAGATAAATATGTTTACTTTTTCTGGATATTGGGAGGGTATCTTTCACATGAGGTTTTATGGCCTGTTTTAGGGTGAGGTGGAGGGTAGAGTATGAGTGAACTTCCTGATTCTGTTTTTTTCTCAAACTCCTTTATTCTCAAATATCCAGTATGTTAAAGTGACACACTTGGGTGTAGCTGTCCTGAACCCCATCACTTTGAAGTGAGTTCCTTGATTAGAAGGATACATGTCAGTGGATATGATATGCTGTAAGACCATGGGTGGTAGTTTGACAGTGTGGGCAGAAATACTGCACTCAGGGAAGGCAAATCCATATCCAGAGTAAGTAAGTAAATTTATTTCAGTAAGAACGAAACGTTGCCTTTTTATGATGGAACAGTCCAATGTGATCAGCCTGCCACCAAGTAGCTAGCAGAATACCCCAGGGAATTGTGCCATATCAGAGACTCAGTGTTGATCTCTGCTTCTGCCAGATTGGGTTCTCAGCAGTGGCTGCATCCAGGTTTACCATGGTGAGTGGACGTCCATGTTGCTGAGATCATGCATAACCTCTGTCCCTGCCACCATCGTCTCTCTGTTCATGGGTCTGTTGAGCAATGATGGGTAGCTGGGGGAATGGGGTGACTGGTGTCCACAGAATAGGTCATACTATTCACTTGATTATTATTTTTTTTTTAAAGATTTTATTTATTTGACAGAGAGAGATCACAAGTAGACAGAGAGGCAGGCAGAGAGAGAGGGAGGGAAGCAGACTCCCTGCTGAGCAGAGAGCCCGATGCGGGACTCGATCCCAGGACCCTGAGATCATGACCTGAGCCGAAGGCAGCGGCCCAACCCACTGAGCCACCCAGGCGCCCCTATTCACTTGATTATTAAAATCCTTCCCTTCTGAGTTCATCCTTTTCTTAACATCCACAGGGAACAAAAATGTCTTCACAATGTTTGCCCATTCAGAATAGTCTATCTGTATACCTCTCTCCCAGACCTCCTTATTGCCAATTTCCCAATCATGTTCTTTCCAAATCCCTGGCCAAGCCAATGGCTATAGCATAACAATCAACATATAATCACATGTCTGGCCATTTCTCCGAAGCAAAATAAACAATTAGGTGCACTGCTAGAAGTTCTGCCCACTGGAAAAGAATTTACCACTTTTTTGTGTTCCTTCAGGAATATCCCAGAAAAAGGACATAGTGCTGCAACTATGTATTTTTGGGTCATGTCTGCATATTCTGCAGGCCTGAGTTTTTTCTTACTCTATCATATGATCATAGGGAACCTATAATCAGGCAATATAAATTTATTTGTTAGTTTAAGAAACAAATTGAGGGCCTTATGTACACAGTCACCCACAGTCTTGCTTCCTGTAAGTGTGTGATTAGGGTGTCCAAAGTTTGTATTTTGCATATCTCCATTACTACATCATACTATAGACTATCCATGTTCTCTTTACTAATATATATGGGATCCCTTTAAGCCTAATCAGCTTAAAGAACCAACTGCACAGGGCACCTGGGTGGCTCAGTTGGTTGAGCATCTGTCTTTTCGCAGTTCATGATCCTAGGGTCCTGAGATAGAGTCTTGCATCAGGCTCCCTACTCGGTGGGAGTCGGCTTCTCCCTCTACCTCCCTCTCTCTTTTTCTGTCTCTCATGAATAAATAAATAAAATCTTAAAAAGAACCAATTACAGAAACTCCAGAACCAATTCCAAAAACTCATCCTTAATATTTTGTTCCTCTAGAATCACCCTATGTACCAAAATCTGTATTAGCATTCTCCTGAGAAGCAGAACCAATAGGGTGTGTATCTTGGTCGGTCAGTCTGTGTGTGTATATGTGCATGTGCGTGTGTGTGTGTGTATGTGTCTCTCTCTCCCCTTTTATTTTGAAAGGGAGAAAGACATTTATTTTTTTTTAAGATTTTATTTATTTACTTGACAGATAGAGATTACAAGTAGGCAGAGAGGCAGGCAGAGAAAGAGGAGGAGGCAGGCTCCCTGCTGAGCAGAGAGCCTGATGTGGGGCTTGATCCCAGGACCCTGCGATTGTGACCTGAGCTGAAGGCAGAGGCTTTTAACACACTGAGCCACCTAGGTGCCTGAGACATTGATTTTAAGAAATTGACTCACATGGGGTACTTGGCTGGCTCAGTCAGAAGAGCATATGAACCTTAATCTCAGGGTTGTGAGTTGGAACCCCACATTGGGTGTAGAGATTACTTAAAAATAAAATCTTTTTTTTTTTTTATTTGACTCATGTCGTTCTGAAGGCTGGCAAATCCAAAATCTACAGGGTAGGCTAGGAGGCTGGAGGTCCAGTGAAGAGTTGATTTGCACCTTGAGTCCAAAGTCAGTCTACTGGCAAAATACGCACTTAGGGGACCTCTGTTTTCTCATAAGACCTTCAAATGGGGGTACCCGGATGGCTCAGTTGGTTAGGCTTCTGACTCTTGATTTTGGCTCAGGTCATGATCTCGCGGTCATAAGATTGAGCCCAAGTCAGGATCTGCTGAGAGTGGAGCCTGCTAGACATTCTCTGTCTTTCTGTCCCTCCCCTTCCCCCCACCCAGTTTTTGCACATTTTCTCTCCCCCACTCTCCCCCCAGTAAAAACAAAAAACAAACAAACAAAAACCACAAAAACGAAAACAACAAAAAAACCCTTCAGTTGATTAAGTGAGGCTAACCTACTTTATGGAAAGTAATCTGCTTTATTCTAAAACTATTTAAATATTAATCCCATCTAAAAATATGTTCACAGAAACACACAGGTTGATGTTTGATCAAATATCTGAGTATTATGGCCTATTCAATTGACACACAAAATTACCATCACTATCAGATAGTAAATATTTTTGTTTTGTGAACCATCTGGTTTCTGCTATGTAGGGAAGGAAAAGTTTTCCTCAAGCCTCTTTAGGGCTCTGGCTGGGTCTGAAAATTAATGTAAGTTTGATTTTATTCTATTTTAAATTATTTATTTATTCATTTATTTGATATAAGTTTTATGTGACCCAGAAGCTTTTATTGCTAAGGAAATGAAGCCCCGAAGAAACAGAGATGATCATTTTTTGCCAGATTTGTGGAAATGTGAGTAGTCATGGAAGAATATGTTAGGTCAGAGAATTGGGAGGTTAGTGTAGCAAACTGGGAGAAATTTAGCAAGAGCTGTTTTTTTGTTTTTTTGTTTTTTCAATTCTTGGCATCTCTTTGTCTTTAAAAGAGATAAGGATACATCTTCTCTCTAGGCATAGGGAAAGTACCTCTCAAAGGAGGAGTCTATGTCCTATTTCAGAGGAGAAGGGTGGGGAGGGAGATCAAAGTGAACTTTTCTTTTAGAGAGCCTGGGAGAGTGGGGAGGAGCAGAGGGAGAGGAAAGAGAAAATATTAAACAGGCTCTAGGCCTAGCGCTCAACTCAGTGTGGGGCTGTATCTCACAACTCTGAGATCATGAACAGAGATGAAATCAAGAGGGGCGCTTAACCAACTGAGCAACCCAGGTGCCCTCAAAGTGAATTTTTTTTCTTCTATAATTTTCTCAAACTCCATTGGCTTAAATATTCAATATGCCAAGGTGCCATATTCTGGCTTAGTGTGGACTGAACCCCATCAATTGTAACTATTCAGCTGTGAAGTTGTAGCCATAGATAAATATATAAACAAACGGACATGGCTTTATGAGATAATAGAAAAAAAATGTATGTATCAGCTATACTTTAATAAAAGAAAAAAATATATATATATACACACACTCACAGTTCCTGGCACAGAGTTCCTAAAATCCTTGTGATTTTTTTGATTGATAAGAACACTAAGAGCAACTCTTATTTTAACAGTTGGTCTTCAACCCCATCCCTGGCACAGAGCTCCTAAAACCCTTGTAAATTCCTTAGTGGTAAGAACCCTAGGAGGATCTCTTGTTCTGAGGAGGCAACTCTGGGTGGGTTCCTGGATGGCTCCTGGATGGGAGCTGACCACCAGAAAGGTGAAGTCATGATTAGAAGCTTGGAGTTTTTCAGCCCCACCCCCACTTCTGTAGAGAGGAGAGTGGGACTAGAAATGGAGCTAATAATTGATCATGTCATCCTAGTGAAGTCTCCACAAAAAAACCCAATGTATGGTACTAAGCTTCCAGGTTGGTGAAAACATCCATTACTCAGAGGATGATACACCCCAACTCCGTGGGACAAATGCTTCTGTTCTTGGGAGCCTCTCAGACTTTGCCTGGGTGTCTCCTCATAGGGTTGTTCGTCTATATCCTTTTAGCATGTCCTTAATTAAACCGGATTAAACTGGTCCAGTTGACCTTCAAACAATGTGAGGATTAGGGGTGCCAATTCCCACACTGTTGAAAATCTGTGTATAATTTTTTACTTCCCCCCAAATTAACTACTAATAGCTTACAATTGACCAGAAGCCTTACTGATAACAAATAGTTGATTAACACCTATTTTGTATGTTACATGTATTATATACTATATTATTTTTTTCCTGTTTTTTATTGTTTTATGTTAGTCACCACATACAGTACATCATTAGTTTTTGACGTAGTGTTCCATGATTCATTGTTTGTATATAATACCCAGTGCTCCATGCAATCGGTACCCTCTTTAATACCCATCACCAGGCTCTTACAATACTTTTTCTTTCTTTCATTTTTTTAAAGACTTTATTTATTTATTTGATAGAGAGAGAGAGAGAGATCACAATTAGGCAGAGAGGCAGGCTGAGAGGGAGAGAGAAGCAGGCTCCCTGCTGAGCAGAGAGCCTGATGCAGGGCTTGATCCCAGGACTCTGAGATCATGACCTGAGCTGAAGGCATAGGCTTAACCTACTGAGCCATCCAGGTGCCCCTCAACAATACTTTTTCTTTTCTTTTTTTGATTAGAAAGCATTGATACATTTATTTATTTATTTAGTTAGTTAGTTAGTTCAATTAGCCAACATGTAGTACATCATTAGTTTTTGATATAGTGTTCAAGGATTCATCGGATGTGTATAACACCCAGTGATCATCATATCACACGCCCTCTTTAATAACCATTCCCCATGGGTTATCCCATACCCCCACCCCTACCTTCTATAACCCTCAGTTTGTTTATTAATTTTTTCAGTATTTCTAGGCTACATTGTTCACCTGCAAAATTTTTCAAATTGTTACAAATCTCCAAAAATCTTCCTAATTTATTTATTGGAAAAAATCGACATATAAAGTGGACCCATGCATTTCAAATTTTTGTTGTTCAAGGGTCAACTGTGAATGTTTCCCTGAGTTTAGTGAGCCTTAATTAAACCAAAAGGCACAGAAGGTCACATAAGCCTCTGATTTGTAGCCACTCCAGACAGATGTTATGGGGAACCTCTGGACCTGCTACTTGCAATTGGCATCTGAAGTGGGTAGGAGCAATCTTCTGGGACTGAGCCTTAACTTTAGGATCTGACACTACCTCCAGGTAACATATTATCAGAGTTGAACTAAATTGTACAAACCCAGCTGGTGTTGTGGAGAATTATTTGGTGTTAATACTACCCATAAATTCGGTGACAAAAGGATTAGAAGTGAAGTATTCCAACTGAACGGGGTAATAGTGTGAGAAGGAGAAACACACAGGAGTGGAGAGCTGGATTTTTCCCATTTAGGAAGGAAAGACTGGGTTTTTCTATTCAACTGTGTTCTAATTACATTTTATGTATGGATACTGAAATTTGAACTTATGTAATTTTCATGTGTTACAAAATTGCCTTTCTTTTGATTCCCTCCCAACTACTTAAAACATAGGCAGTAGGTGAGATTTGGTGTCATTTGCTGACCACCTAGAGGGTTCTTGCCCAAAGCCTGGATACAATGAAAATGTATACAAAAGCCATCCATGAAAGACTCTCTTTTTCGTTACTTGTGACCTGCTGTATTCTCAAGAGGAGTAGGCATTTCCTCCCCCTGCCCAGCCTCTTCTGGAGCTAGTCTTGGGATTTTCAAGAATGTGGTTCCCCAGATAGGGGGAAGGGAGCCTAAGGCAAAAATATCTCCTGGTCAGTTCTCCTGTGAATAGATTTTGCCTGTAGGGAAAGGCTGCCACCCAGTGCCTTGAGCAAAGTGCCTGTAGACACTGTCTTGGGCTTTTGTGCTCAAAGTGTGTGTTCTGTTTTGTCTTTTCACCCAGTTTACTGCTGGGGCTTTAGGTTTGTGGAGTAAGAATTATAACGAGTCATTGCCCATAATAGTTACTGCAGCATAGAATAGTGGTTAAGAGCATGGGCAAAGTAAACAGAGTGCTGGGCTTGGATCTGGGTTCAACTGGTTGTGAACTGTGTGACTTTCGGTGTGGTTCTGGACTTCTCTGGGGCTCAGTTTCCTAATACGTGAGAGGGTTGGAAATAGAAAGCAACTCAAGGGGTAGTTATTTGGATTAATGGTAAAGTACCTGGAAAAATTACCTGACTCATAGTAAGCAGAATATGTGTCTGTAAAATAAATAAATGAATAATGAAAAATAGCTGCTCTGCATAGAATGCAAACTTCAAACCATGCAATCTTTATTGCCTTGAACTTCTGCTTCTGAATTTTAAATTTTGTCATAAAAAGGAATCTAGCTTCTCTGCAGTATCATTTCAAATATTGTCCACATTCCACATATGTTTAAGATATGAAGTATTTTACCTGTATCTCAAAATGTTTTCCTCTTATTTTATAATTTTATTATTTTTTTAAAAGATTTTATTTATTTATTTGACAGAGAGAGATCACAAGTAGAGAGGCAGGCAGAGAGAGAGAGAGAGAGAGAGAGAAGCAGGCTCCCTGCTGAGCAGAGAGCCCGATGCGGGACTCGATCCCAGGACCCTGAGATCATGACCCGAGCCGAAGGCAGTGGCTTAACCCACTGAGCCACCCAGGCGCCCTAATTTTATTTTTTGAATTTGTTTTAGTTCTGATACATTGGAATAAAATTCCAAAAAAGTGGTTTTAGTGGGTATGGCTTTCATTTTCATATTAACAAAAATGTTTTTACAAAAAAGATAAATAATCATGTTTTAAAGACTCCTCCACAAAAGTCCTCCTGTCTAATTGTCCCACATACAAAACTTCATAATATCTTGTTTTATATTTAAACATTTTATAACTTGTTCTGTTATATAGTTATATTTATTTTATTTTAAAGATTTTTTTTTGTTTTGTTTTTTGTTTTTTTTTTTTTTACTCCCTACAAGGGGAATTTTATTCAAGTAGAAGGACATCTTATTTTCAAACCTGGGAAGGATTTTTTTTTTTAATTTTATTTATTTATTTGACAGACAGAGATCACAAGTAGGCAGAGAGGTAGACAGAGAGAGAGGAGGAAGCAGGCTCCCTGCCAAGCAGAGAGCCCGATGCGGGACTCGATCCCAGGACCCTGGGATC
>NW_019154113.1:38345-124763 GCF_002288905.1 Enhydra lutris kenyoni | reverse complement strand
TTGAGCCTCTGCCTTTGGCTCAGGTCATGATCCCAGGGTCCTGGGATCGAGTCCCGCATCGGGCTCTCTGCTTGGCAGGGAGCCTGCTTCCTCCTCTCTCTCTGTCTGCCTCTCTGCCTACTTGTGATTTCTGTCTGTCAAATAAATAAATAAAATTAAAAAAAAATACAAAACAATTTATATGAGTCAAAACCATCACAATCTATCACTTACTTTAAAAAAAAATAATTTATTTGAGAGTGAGCGTGAGAGAGAGAGAAAAAAGAATGAGCAGGGGGAGTAGCAGAGGGAGAGGGGGAAGCAGTTTCCCCGCTGAGCAAGGAGCCAGATGTGGGGCTTGATCCCATGACCCCTGGGATCATGACCTGAGCTGAAGGCAGATGCTCAACCGACTGAGCCACCCAGGCACCTCCATCATTCATTTTTCTATGAAAATTTATGTGTTGTATTAATTATATACATTTTTACCACATAATAATTTCACAATATAACAAATTCAAAAACAGAAATCCACTTTCAAAACACTTTTTCTTTGCTTCGTCCCATCCTCAAGCTTTTCTCCTAATGTCGACGGGTTTACTTTAGAAAACATCAAGGGGTGCTTGGATGGCTCAGTCATTTAGCATCTGCCTTGTGCTCTGGTCCGGATCCCAGGTCCTTAGATGGAGCCCCACATCAGGCTCCCTGCTCTGTGGGAAACCTCCTTCTCCCTCTCCCTCTCCCACTCCCACTGCTTACGTGCCTGTTCTCACTATCTTTCTCTCTGTCAAATAAATAAATAAAATCTTTAAAAAAAAAAAAGGAAAAGAAAAGAAAATATCAAGTCTGTATATTTTAATTTGTCACTGTCTATTTGGATTATTTCAAAAAGGAAGATAATTCAAAATAATGCTGTTGGGATTTATGTAGAACTTGCCCAAGGAGCAGAACGCGTGTGTGTAAGTTGGAAGGCCTCATGGATAGAATCCAACCATTGTCTTTCGGCTGGCTGCCTCTTGACTTCTTCCTATTTACCTGCTTGCCCCCTACTTCTCCGGAGGGTATTCTTGGGTTTTGTAATGGCTTGGGGGAGAGGGTGGGCTCCACTGCTAGGAAGGGAGCCTGTATTCTTTGTTCTTCACCTTCCAGAGGAATTAGAAGGGCCAGAGTAGGGAATCTGTGTGCTTTGTAGGTTTGAGTGTGGCCAAAGCAGAAGGTAAGAAGGACCACCTAGGTAGAGAGAGATCTGCCACAGTTGCAAAGTAGAGAGATCACAAAGAACAAATACTTTTTAATGACTAACATCTTTGCACTTTTTTCTTGGAAATTCTCTCTTCCTTATTGATTTCTATGAGTTCCTGATGTAACGGGTATATATTAAATGTATTCCAAAGGTATTCTCCTGTTTCTTTTAACCTTGTTTATTATATACTTTTGCCATACATGTGTCCTTAAACAACTTTTTCTGTATCATTTGATTGTTTGCTTTTGATTTGGTACAGTTCATAAATTCAAATGATAATTAAAAAAAATATGCTTACAGAGATGCTTCAGTGGTACCTCTCCTTTCTGCCCTGTCCACCAACCTGCTCCCTTTGTAGGTGACCATGTCAGGACACTTCTGTATATAATTTCTGATCATTTTATTCTTTATACTTACATAATTACTTCAAAGATAGTGCAGTTATTGTATATCTCACATATATATTCCTCTATTATCAACATTTTACATTAGTATGGTGCATTGGTTATAATTAATGAACCAAAACTGAAGTTTAGACTTTATTTAGATGTTCTCAGTCTCTTCATAGTGTCCTTTCTCTGTTCTGGATCTCATCCAGGATAACATTACATTTAGTACTCCTCTCTCAAGGCTCTTCTGGGTTGTAACAAAACTCAGAAAGTTTCTCAGACTTTCTTTGTTTTTGACAGTTTTTGGATTACTATTCAGGTATTTTATAAAATGGCCCTCAATTGGAATTTAAAAAATTAAAATGTACACACTGTAATATCTACCTTTTAAAAATTGTACAATTCATTGATTTTTAGTATAGTCACAATGTTTTATAAACATCCCTACTATTTAATTTCAAACATTTTATTATCCTATAAAGAAACCCAATAACCATTAGCAGTCAATCCCTATTCCCCCATTCTCTGACTACTGCTGCTTGGCTTTCTATGTCTATGAATTTGACTATTTTGAACATTTCATATAAGTGGACTCATATAAAATGTGGCCTTTTATGTTTGAATCTTTTCATTTAGCATAACATTTTTCAAGCTTCATCCGTTTTACAGCATGAATCAATACTTCATTCCTTTTTATGGCTAAATGATATTTTAATATAGATATGCCATACCACATATTTTGTTTATCCATTCGTCAGTTGATAGACATTTGAGTTACTTTCTCTCTCTATTATAATAAGATTGCTATGAAAATTCATGTACACATTTTTGCATACGTGTGTGTTTTCATTTCTTTATGGTTATATACTTAAGAGTAGAGTTATGGATCATAGGATAACTTTATGGTTAAAGTTTTAGGTATTACAAAAATTTTTTCTAAAGTGGCTGCACTAATTTACATTTCTATAAGCAAAGTATGAATGTTCCAATTTGTCCACATGCTCCATAACACTTGTTATTGTCTTTTTGATTATAGCCCTCCTATTGAGTGTGAAGTGGCACCTCATTGAGCTAATCTTTTGCATTTCCCTAATGACTAATGGTGTTGAACATCTTTTCATGTGCTGATTGGCCATTTGTTTATATCATTTTTTTGGGTTAATTATTTATTCAAATCTTTCACACTTTATTCTATCTTTTGTTGACTTATAAGACTTCCTTTATAGGATATTTGCAAATAGTTTCCACCATTCTGCTGGTTGTCATTTTATTTTCTTAATGGTGTCCTTTGAAGCAAAAATTTTAATGTAATTGTGGTAAAGTCTACTTTATTTTTTTTGTATCCTTTCTAAGAAAACATTGCTTACTTAAGTCAAGGTCACACAGATTTACACCCATATTTTCATCTAAGAATTTTATATTTTAAACTCTTATATTGAGTCTTTAATCCATTTTGACTTAATTTTTGTATATGATGGAGGAGCTCTGATCAGTTTTGCAGATTCTTTAGCTTCAGTTGTATACAGATTTTTTTTTTTAATTTTGAGGATAGTTTTACTCCAGATTTGTTGTCCCTTAGGTGTATAACTATGAGTGTATGACTTGGGGATAGGTCTAGACTTTAGGAAAAATGGAATTGTTGGGAGACATATCTAGCAACACAGTCCTTATAACAAAGTGTATTGGTAAAGTCCCTCTCTCTCTCTCTCTCTCTTTTTTTTTTTTTGTATGTTTACTACCCAATTGCAGGGAATGCTCAATCAGACTTATAAACTGATATAAATTATACTCTTTAAGTATATGAATGATCCAATATGTCAGCTCTCTTTGGAGTGTGTGTAAGGCTCAGGGAACTTATCACGCCTTCTTTGGCATCTAAAGCCAGTTTCTTAAGGTGGTAGAACAGCCAGAAAACTATCAGGAGTGTGGTCAGAATTGTCAAAAAGAGCAGGCCGGAGAAGGATTTGGAAGCTGGGTCAGAACTAGACAATCAAGTATATTAGAGCTGCGAATTAAGTATAATTTTATCTTAATATTTATTTTTAATTCTAAAAGTAATTAACATTGTACAAAGTATAAACATGGTAAAAACATTTAAAAAAACCCACCCAAATTTTTACAGACAACAGGAGCCTAAAGGGACATGGCTCCTGAAAAACATGTATGGTATCTTGCAACAAGAAAAATGACATGGGGCGCCTGGGTGGCTCAGTGGGTTAAAGCCTCTGCCTTCGGCTCAGGTCATGATCTTGGCGTTCTGGGATCGAGCCCCGCATCGGGCTCTCTGCTCAGCAGAGAGCCTGCTTCCCCCTCCCTCTCTCTCTCTGTCTGCCTCTCTGTCTACTTGTAATCTGTCAAATGAATAAATAAAATATAAAAAAAAAAAGAAAAATGACATGAAGAAAAATCTGAGGAAATATGGATAAGGTACAGATTTTAATTAACAACAATAACACATATACCAAATTTTTATTTCCTAGTAGAAGTTATCACTGTAGTATTTGGGGCTGTTTGAAGAGCTAACACTTTTATGGAGTTTTTGGTCTGAAACAAACTATTCTATATAGGCATATTAACTCATTTAGCTGTCAGATCATTGTGTAAGGTAAGTACAATTCCTCCATATTTTTTTTTTTTTTAGGTTTTATTTATTTATTTGACAGAGAGAGATCACAAGTAGACAGAGAGGCAGGCAGAGAGAGGGAGGGAAGCAGACTCCCTGCCAAGCAGAGAGCCCGATGCGGGGCTTGATCCCAGGACCCTGAGATCATGACCTGAGCCGAAGGCAGCAGCTTAACCCACTGAGCCACCCAGGCGCCCCTAATTCCTCCATATTTTACAGATTAAAAAAAATTAGGCACAGAAAGTTAGATAATTGCCTCAAGTAACGTTGCTGTCAAGTTTCAAAACTAGAATTTGAGTCAAATGATTATGAATCCAAGGATAGTTTTCAACAGTATAGTTGGTGTGTATTCGTTCATACATTTTTTTTAATGTGCAGGTAACATATATTTACATAAAATATTCACATAGCATTAATTTTACATAATATTTTACTATTTGCTCCCATGATCAGGGTTGACTTTCTATTTATAGGGGAGTAACTAAAAGTAGTCAGTATGCCAGGGTGGCATATTTTAGGGTAGTATATTATGAACTCCTTCATATGTTACTCCACAAGAATGTGTAAAAATGAACTATTAGTGAAATTTTGTAGATAAAAATCTGTTTAATATTGATAATTTCAAATGATTCTTTATATGAGCTGTATTATATTTCTATATATCAGCCTATTATTGTTTGTATACATATGTAAAATTTACTTAGCCTATATATCTTTCATGAGGCACATTACATAGTTTTCAAGATTTTATTATGATAGATGTCTGCATTGACACGTCTCTTCACACTTCTTTGTAAAGTATAAAATGATTGGGAACAGAGCACTAGCTTAAGGGAATGGGGAGGGGATTTTAGCTATTTAGTCACCATTAGCCCACCTTCCCCCTCAGTTCATTGACATGGAGAATTGAGAAATTACAAAGCTATGTAAAATTCTATGCAAATCCAGCTTCAGGATTATTCCCTTAGCTTTCTGTCCTTAGCATTGTTTTTCTCCATGTTACACATATGTAACAATTTTGGAGTTACCAAAGTGTCTCTTAAATCTGTAAAAGGTATTATTAGGAAAAAAAAAAGAAAATCATTCTATCTACTTGCTCATCCCTGTTGTATGAAAGTATTATTTTCCCCACTCTAGCTATCACCGATTATTGGTAAAAATTTCAATATACCCAAGTAAAGGTTTCGTTTTTTGTAGGAATCCAAGTTCATTTTTCGTTTTATAGAAATTGAATAGACAACTTTTCCAACTTAATTACTTATCCATTCTATATTTGAGAGGTTAATTACATTATGATGGCTTTGGCATAATTTTCAAAATTTGCAAAAAAAAAACCAAAAACCCAAAACTGTAGAAAGCATAAAAAGAGGGAAAGAAATCTAACCAAATTCAAATAATGGACTATCTTTTTTTTAGGATTTTATTTATTTATCTGACAGAGAGACAGTAAGAGAGCATGGAGAGTGGGAGAGGGAGAGCCCAATGTGGGGCTGGATCCTAGGACCCTGGGATCATTATCTGAGCTGAACGCGGTTGCTTAATGACTGAGCCACACACGTGCTCTAATACAGTATCTTTTCAAAGGCATTTTCTTCTAGATTGGGTTTCGATGATCTAGCAATACTGCACTGACTGTGGTTTTGCATCAATTTAGCTTTTCCAAATCAGCATTTTTCTTTTCTTTCTTTCTTTTTTTTTTTTTTTAAGATTTTATTTATTTATTTATTTGACAGAGAGAAACACAGCTAAAGAGGGAACACAGCACCGGGAGGGGCAGAGGGAGAAGCAGGCCTCCTGCGGAGCAGGAAGCCCCGTGCTGGGCTCCACCTCAGGACCCTGGGATCATGACCTGAGCCGAAGGCAGATGCTCAAGGACTGAGCCATCCAGGTGCCCCCCAAATCAGCATTTCTGACATGGTATAGGAAGACATGAAGATGACTGTAAATCAGGATTTTTGGCCCACGGTGCCTGCAAAGATTTGTTGGGGAACCAAGAATTATTTCCTCAACATTTTATATGTATTTAAGAAAGAGAGAAACGTTGCCATTGAACCCCAGGGTGGTGCTGCCGTCCTTGGAGTCCCCCTCGTAAGGCGCTAATGCCTTGGCTACTTGGAGTCAAGCAAACATCACACCCTGGTAATGCCAGTTAGCAGAGGCACTGGCACCCCTGCACTGCGGCAGGACCTGAGCACTGCGGCAAACTGTTGCGGTTGCGCAGCCAAAGGTGGAGGGGCGGTTTGCTGCGCATGCGCAGGTGGAACTGGCGTGATTAGTTGGTGTTGCGGCGGTGACTCAAGCGCAGAGTGGAGTGGTCGCCGGAGATGCCTGACGGTCTGTTCTGAGGAGCGGGTAGCAGCGCGATGGAGCGGGCCAGGTTAGCTGTGTGGATTTCTTCCCTTAGAGACAGCCTGGGGAATAGTCCTTGTTGTTTGTTCAGTGTTCCAGATTTGCAGAATTTAAAGTATTGTTGTATATAGTGGAAATCCAGGTTCTAAAGTTCTTTGTTCTGGAGAACTGAATGAGATACTTTTGAAGGTTTGGGGATTGGTTGTACCTCCCTGGTGGTGCTCTGACCATGTCGTGTCGTATTGCAGCTGGTATATGCCATCGTATCGTGTCCTGTCAGATCCTTTCTAAAGTGGCCTTTTGTCCTTGAGATCTGAGGCCATGACTGTGGTTGAGGAAGGTATATAGTGATGACTATGGTGCGAAAGATAGGGGTGGAATCTCTGGGGAGTCCGCAGTACCACGGAGGGGGTGACAGGGTAGGACATCGGGTTTTGGTGACAGTGGTATCTCAGGGGTAGCAGCGTACTCGCAGTGGTAAGTACGGTAAGGAAGGATCTTTAGGGTGAGATATCCACTATGATGTGATCGTGGTGTAGAAATGGTGGCCGCCATGGTGGTCGTCATGGTGGTGGTGGGAGGGAGTAGAGGGTGGGCTGTTCTTCGTGGTGATGGTAGTGAGGGGGAGATACAGTGGTCATGCTCGTGCTTTGGGGGGTCAGTGAGGTGGCCACAGCGGCAGTGATACAGAAGAGATGGCGGGGTGACTAGCAGAGTGATCATGGTTGCCACGGGATGGGACAGTGAAGTGACCGTCATGGTGGTGGTAGGGAGGGGCGGAGTTGGTAAGCTAGGGGTGGCTGTCATGGCGGTGTTCGGGAGGTGGTGGCAGGGAGGCCACCGTGAGGGTGCTACAAAGCGAGCGGCACGGTGAAAGGGGTGACCCACCTTGGATATGGTATGTGTGGTGGTGGCGAGGCAGCCATGATGGTGGTGACGGGAGGGGCGATCGGGTGGCGGTGGGTACCTTGGCAGAGTGGCCGCCATGGCGGTGGTTGAATGAGCACGTTAAGAGGGGCGGGAGCAGTGGACCACGAGTCTGGTGGTAGGCTGATGGAAGAGGCGAGGGGTCCACACCTTTAGTTTGAGGAAAAAGGGGAGAACGTTCAGTTGTTCTCTACAGTCCTAAGAGTCTATATTAGGGCGAACCTACTCTCCGTTGCTCACCTAAAGGAACAGCTGCAGAAAAGTTTGTCTTCAGATATTTTACTCCTGTATAATTCCTCGCTTTTGAGGTTTTGGTATAAGATTAGGGGTATGGTGTGCAGAGCTTGCTTTATGAATTTGTGAGAGTTGTGCCAGGTTCTGGGATGTAACACTGCAGAGGCGTGTCTTGTTTGCATGGATCTTTCCCTGCCTTCGGAGTAAGGTTTTCTGGGGTCCACTGCCGCGTCACTACCATTGTGAGGCTCGCCAAGATGGCTGCCGTTGCAGATGTGCCGATCTGCGCAGGCGTGACCGGGTGGGGGGCAGCCTACACCTCCGCCAGTGCCGCAGTGGGGGAAGGGTAATGTATGAGGTTTCTCCCAGGCAGCAATTTCCGCGGCACCTTCAAAGCGCAGCGCTGAGGGGAGGAGGCTGGCAACGTGGGCAGCTGCCCCCTCCCCAAAGTGCCGCAGTGGGGAAGGGTGCGGGATTTTGGAAGCGCAGGCGCAACTGGGAAGATAGTGTCTCCGCCCCGCAGTGGGGCGGGCACCAGAGGAGGGGGTTTGTGCAGTGTCCACTTGGTGGGGCTGGTAGCTACCCCCTTCACCTGTATGCTGTCACGACTGCTCCTTTCCTCTTGGGCTGCCATGGGTAGGCAGAAGGAAGACATGGATTTGCTGAGCTGGTACCTTGAGCCACCCCTTATCCATAAGGCCGCATTGGAGTGGAGATGGCAACGGGGCAATGGATTTATACGTTCTATGCCTGCGTAGACTGGCAGCCATGCTGTGCCCCTGCCTTTCTGTTGTACCATAGAGGAAAGAGATGGGGGCCTGCAGGCAGGGAAAGAAAGGCGAAGTCACCGTGATCTGCAGTGCTACTACTTCAGGCCACCTCTATCAGTGGCGCTGATTTTAAATGTTTTCTCACTTAAAGAGAGCCCCACCTTTTCATTTTTGTAGATTCCCTAGGTTGTATTATGACCAGTCTAATTATTCTTAATATTCAAATGGGATTCATGACCCTTTAGAAAATCCCTTATTACATTTGATTTCCCCTTTCCAGATTTGATAATTGTAGGACTGCATCATCTTTAAGAGTCTGTCATATTTCTTAATGTGTGGATGTTCTTTTTGTGATGCAGCCTTTATATACAGTTTCCTTAAATCGGGGGTCAGGGCTCCTACAGGGTTCTTAGGAGCTGAGACCTGTAAGTATTGTTTGCTGAAGAGGAACAGAGCAGAGAATCAAAAAAGTAGAATGCTACACGGCTGTAAGTACAGGTTGGATAAGGGAATTCTTGCCCCAGTTCAGTTTTTAAAGTGATGCTTTTATCCATCATTTTTGAAATGGGAGCTACTGTGAAAATTTGGTGAGAATATATAATTAACAAAGTAACTATTCTGTATTCTGTATTCCACCTTTGGAGGGGAGCATTTTCAAGGACTTCGTTTTTCTTTGCAGAATGCTGGTGGGCAGGCTTTTCTCTTTCCCCGCCCTCTATCACAAACAAATATGGTTGTGCTAAGTTGGAATGTAATTAAGGAAAACAAACCCAGAAGTCTTGGAAAGCTTTGTTATGGAAATTGTTTCTTTTTGAGTAGTTTTAAAAATAGCAGGAATTTGGAATTCTGCCATAAGTACGGTTTGCTCATTTTTTCCTACTCATATACATATACTATTTCAAATATATTTTGCTTAACTTCTGATCATTTTGGATATTTAGAAAATGAGCGTGTATTACCTTGGTCAGCCATTTTGTAGTTTTACACGCAGGCTCAGGATGTCAATATGGCGGATCCCTTTGGAAAGACCTCTGAAGTTTCAAGGTCTCTGCCCTGCCCACTGAATATTTGGCTTAGTATCAGGACTTTTGGAAAAATGACGAGGCCTTGTGAACCCTTTCTGTGATTTAGTGCAAGGAAACAGTTCAGGGATGGTTGTATTGCTACTTAAGGCAAGGTAGTGTCTAGTTTGGATTTATTCAGATTATTTTGTATTATCTTTGTTTGCACAGTGCATCTGTCCCACCTTTCATTGCTGAAATCCTTTCCTCATATGTGGTGATGTGACATCTTTATTCCTGTCCTTTCCTCTGAATGTGCTCAGATTTTTTTTTTAATTCCACACTTAAGATGTCAAAGTCTCAAAGTTAATCTTTTTTTTTTTTAATTGGAGTTTAGTTGACACACAGTGCTTCATTAGTTTCAAGTGTACAATGTAGTGATTCAACAACTCTGTTCTGCAGTGTTCATAAGTGTAGTTACCCTCTGTCACCATGCAGTGCTGTTAAAATACATATCATTGACTATATTCCCTATTGCATCCCCAGCCTGTACCTCCCACTTCCCTTCACCATTTTGTCCATCTCCACCTTCTCTTTTCTGGTAACAACCACTTTCATCTCTACTTTTGGGTGCCTGTTTCTGTTTTTTTGTTGTTGTTCCTTTTTTTTTTTTATTCCACACATAAGTGAAATAGTAAGGTATTCGAATTTCTCTGACTTATTTCATTTAACATAGTACTCTCTCGGTCCATCCATCTTGTAAAATCTGGCAAAATTTTCTTTATAGCTGATTAATACTGTATTTATATACTGCATCTTTATCCATTCATCTATTGACAGACACTTCGATGGTTGCTTTAATACCTTGGCTATTATACATAATTCTGCAGCCAAACCCAGGAGTGCATGTATGTTTTTGAATTAGTGCTTTTGTTTTCTTTGCGTAAATACTCAGAAGTAGAATTACTGGATCATGTGCTATTGCTATTTTTAATTTTTTGAGGAACGTATATACTGTTTTCCACAGTGATTGAAAAAGTTTACATTCCTACCAAGAGCATGTGAGTTTCTTTTTTCCACTTCCTTACCAAGACTTATTTCTTGTATTTTTTAAAGGTTTTATTTATTTATTTGACACAGAGAGAGAGAGAGAGAAAGAGAGAGAGAGAGAGACAGTGAGAGAGGGAACACAAGCAGGGGGAGTGGGAGGAAGAGAAGCAGTCTTCCCGTGACCAGGGAGCTGGATGCGGCCCTTGGTCCCAGGACCCTGGGATCATGACCTGAGCCGAAGGCAGATGCTTAATGACTGAGCCACCCAAGGCGCCCAGTTGTCTTTTTGATACTAGCCATTCTGACTGGTTTGAGGTGATATCTCATGATGTTAATGATTTGCATTTTCCTCATGATGAGTGATGTTGAGCATCTTAAGAGTATGTTGGCTCTCTCTATATCTTTGAAAAAAAAAAAAAGTCTGCTCAGTTCCTCTGCCCATTTTTAATGGGATTTTTGATTTGTGTGTTTTTGTACATGCATGCATTGGGTTTTTTGTTATTTATATATTAACCCGTTATCAGATACATTATATTACATAAACTTATCAGATATATCACTTGCAAATACCTTTTTCTATTCAGTAGGTTGCCTGTTTGTTTTGTTGATGTTGTCCATGGCTTGCAAAAGCTTTTTATTTTCGTGTAGACCCTATAGTTTAATTTTGTTTTTGTTTCCCTTGCCAGAGGAGACCTATATATAGGAAAATGTTGCTCAGGCCAACGTCCCAAGAAATTATTGCTTATATCTTCTTTAAGGAGTTTTATGGTTTCAGGTCTCACATTTAGGTCTTTCCATTTTGAGTTTAATCTCTTACTTTGACACTGTACTCTGCTACTTAGCTATATATAGAAAGAATCCTTGAATTAATAAGCAGGGTATGGATATTTTCTCAATATGACAGGGACAATGAGACTTGTTATCTTTCTTCAGTGTACATTAGGATTTTATTGCTTGTGTCCTTTTCCTCTTCCACTTTTGTGGCCCAGAGCCATAAAGCTTAAGAGTTGTTGATGGTTAAGGTTGCCTCTCTCACTAGCAATGGTTGTGTAAGGGAGTCACTTATTTTGTCTTCTAGTTCCTGAATGCTGGCTGGCTTAGAATTTGCTTTTTGTTGGTTCACAGGTTTTGGCTTAGAGGCACTGATTTTCTCATGATTATGGGAAGATCTGTAGATTAAGATTACCTCACATTTTCTTTCTTTAATTTTTTGTTCTTGAGATCTTAGTAGTTGAATTTTTACTAGTTATTTTGGGCAGAACGTAAGGCATATTATATATTTGAAAGAATGTTAGGCTATTTGGAAAAACATTGTGTTGATCTCATCACTTGTTTCTCAGTGTATTTCCAAATTAGTATTATTTTTTTAATGAAAGCAATTTTGGAGCAAAAAAATTAACATTGTGCCCATAGAATTTTTTCCCTATTTTTCATTAACTTTTAAAAGTGTATTCTCTGCCACATGTGGGGCTTGAACTCACAACCCTGAAACTGAGTCACATGCTCTACCAACTGAGCCAACAAACCCCATCACTTTTTCCTTTATTGTTTACTTATTTATTTAAGATTTCATTTATAAGTAAGTTCTTCATCCAGTGTGGGGCTTGAACCCAAGAGTTGCATGTTTCACTGATTGAGTCAGCCAGGCACCTCTCTATTTTTCCTTTAAATGCTTATTTTCTGAAAGCTGGTTTCTAGATTGGGAATGCAGTAGAAGATTGTAAATGCATTCACATGTATGTATATTTAGAATATACTTTCTATATTGTGAAAACAATGCTGCTCTTTGATGATTTTACATGTAGCTTTAAAAATGGATTTAGGGGAGCCTGGGTGGTTTGGTCAGTTGAGCGTCTGCCTTCGGCTCGGGTCATGATCTCAGGGTCTTGGGATCGAGTCCCGCATCGGGCTCCCTGCTCAGTGGGGAGCCTGCTTCCTCCTCTCCCTCTGCCTGCCTCTCTGCCTACTTGTGATCTGTCTGTCAAATGAACAAATAAAATTTAAAAAAATAAATAAATAAAAATGGATTTAGAAAATTGAATAATTTCATGTGCTGTTTCATTTATCCCATGAACTCAGATCTTTTCATACTGAGCAACTGCTATGAAGGAATAAAAGAACTGAAGATTTTTATTTCTTTATTTTTTTGGTAATGGAATATTTTCAATTATACGATTAGATCAATCATAATTGATGGCCTATGAGCCATAAAGGTTTATTATGGTTCTTTTTATTACATAATTTTAATATATTAACAAATACTTGTGAAGTTATGTTTGATCAATAAATACGTCCTTCCTTTTTGGCACTGAATGACGTTTCTATTGTGTTGACTATACCATACCACACCATATTTGGTTTATCCATTTTTTTAGTGGTTGTACTTTAAGTGCTTTCCACTTTTTGGCTCTACGATAAATGTTGCTGGGAACATTCACACTCACGTTTATATATATATATATTTTTTACTCCCTCTTATGTTCAGTTTGGCAGTACATAATTTTACTCCCTCTAGGAGTGGGATTAGTGTCATATGCTAACTCCATGGTACACATTTTTTTTTAAAGGTTTTATTTATTTATTTGACAGAGAGAAATCACAAGTAGGCAGAGAGACAGGCAGAGAGAGAGGAGGAAGCAGGCTCCCTGCTGAGCATAGAGCCCGATGTGGGGCTCGATCCCAGGACCCTGGGATCACGACCTGAGCCTAAGGCAGAGGCTTTAACCCACTGAGCCACCCAGGCGTCCCCATGGTACACATTTTTAGGAAGTGCCAGAAGCTCCACCATTTCACATTCCCACTACCTGTTTCTCCACCTCCTCCACTCTGGAGCTATGAAGTGGTATGTTTGTAGTGTTTATTTGCATTTCCCTAATAACTGTAGTGTTATAAAGTATTTTTTTAGTGCTCATATAAATGTCTGTTCCAATCTTTTCATCCATTTTTAAGTTGAGTTTCTTTTTTCATTTTATTGAGTTGTAAGAGTACTCGAGCTGTGCGAATTGCAAATATTTTCTCCCCTTTGGCTGGCCAGCTGTACATAAAGTGCCCTTGAAGCAAATACATTTTTTACTTCAGATGAAATCCAACTTAAGGATTCCTTTCTCAGGTACTTCAGGTATCTTAAGAAAACCATTGCCTAATCAAAGGTCAAGAGAATAGTAAATTATATACTTTTATCATTTAAAAAATCTGATATGTACATATATGCTTTTTAAATGATTTCTATTGCTTGATTGAAACAGTAAAGCTTTTTTAAGCAGTAAAAGAACTTGGGCTTATTGGAAAGCTATTTGATTGGGTTACTTTGCATAATCTAACATGAATTCGAAAATAACAAGGGTTCAAAGAATTAGTTTGGGGGATGCTTCTTTTGAATTCTGCCATGGAAATACTACATTGCATGACTTGTAAAATCCTGTTTATGCTATCCTCTCTGATTAGCATTGTTAAGTTGCAGTTTTAAGAGTGGTTCCTGTAGTTTCTAACATGGATGGATGACCCAGGTGGGAGATGTACATGCTCACATCCTTTGAGCAGCCATTTTGTGAGCTGTTCTGCCGATCATCAGACAGTGGTAGATATGTTGGTTTTATGTATTTAGTTTTTGTTTAAGCATCCTTTTTATTTCTTGTTTTATAAATCCTAGGAAAACAGCGTTTGCACAGGGGGTTGCTTCAGTAGAAATTTTATAATTTAAATGTTAACGCTTTCCATTATACTAAAAGATCTGTCCCAATAAAATATTTTCAGGCCAGGGGCACCTGGGTGGCTCAGTCAGTTAAATGTCTGCCTTTAGCTCAGGTCATGACCTCAGGGTCCTGGAGTCAAGTCCCTCTTCAGACTCCCTATTCAGGGAATATGCTTCTTCCTTTTTGTCCCCCCTTTCCTACTTCTCTCTCTCTCTCAAATAAATAAATTCAAAGTATCTTTAAAATATTTTCAAGCCAGTTTTGGAATCAACATTGCTGTTTTTTTCAGGTGATGTAGGTATGGGTAGGAGGTTAGTGCATATATCTCTGTAAATGTATAGCTTTATATCTGTATATATAAAAACGTGGAAATAAATATTTTCTTTTTGCTTATTTCTCTGATATATCCAAGCCCCCAGTTTTCTGATATCTCATGCTGTCAGGGTTTTTTTTTTTATTTTTTAAGATTTTGTTTATTTATTTGACACAGAGAGAGAGAGACAACAGAAGCAGCAGCAGAGGGAGAAGCAGGCTCCCCACAGAGCCAGATATGGGTGGGACCTGATCCCAGGACCTGAGATCTTACCTGATCCAAAGGCAGACGCTTAACTGACTAAGCCGTCCAGACTCTTGCACCTCTGGGGGCTTTTTTTTTTTTTAAACACAGATTTATTTATTTGAGAGAGTGAGGGGGAAAGAGACAGAGTGTGCTTGTGAGTGAGGGTAGGGACAGAGGGAGAGAAACCAAGCTGACAGCCTGCTGAGCACAGAGCCTGACAAGGGGCTCCATCTCACCACCTGAGATCATGACCTGACTGACTGAGATACTCAGGCATCTCTGACATTAAGGGTCTTCTAAAGGGAGGAAGTGACTTTAGGGTAGATCCTGACTACTGGAGGATATTGTCATTAAAATTTTGCCTCCTTTCTTTTCCACCATTTTTATTGAGATACAATTGGCATACATTATCACTGTACCTTGTTTTAATTGGATTATAAGCACTTTTTTTCTTTTTAAGATTTTATTTATTTATTTGACAGACAGAGACCACAAGTAGGCAGAGACGTAGGCAGAGAGGAGGAAGTAGGCTCCCTGCCGAGCAGAGAGCCTGATGCGGGGCTTGATCCCAGGACCCCAAGATCATGACCTGAGCTGAAGGCAGAGGCTTTAACCCACTGAGCCACCCAGGTGCCCTGATTATAAGCACTTTAAAAACTCCGTCATATTAAATATAGTTTTAAATACAGCCTTTAGAGGCTCAGTCGATGCTCTGGTCTTAAGCTAGGTCATGGTCCTGGAGATCTGGGATCAAGTCCCACATTGCGGGGGGGGGTCCCTGCCCAGTGGGGAGTCTGCATCTTCCTCTGCCCTTCAACCTGCTTGTGCTCTCTCTCACTTGCTCACTCTCTCAAATAAAACATTTTAAAAATAAATATAGCCTTTAAGTAAGTGGTTATTTTAAAATTGATGAAGTCTTATCAAATAAATTATTCTTTCTGCTTCAGAGACCGCTTACACCTGAGACGGACTACAGAACAGCACGTGCCAGAGGTGGAAGTCCAAGTCAAACGTAGGAGGACAGCCTCACTGAGCAACCAAGAGTGAGTAGTCTCGTTTGAGAACCAATTTAGAGAAGATATAGCAAAACAGTCGAATCAACCTTAACCAGGTAGTACTAACTTATGTTAAAAATTTCAGTAAGATGCATTTTTTCCCAAATGTGTAGGTGGTTTTATCAATAAAATTCTAAATCCTTCAACTTTGATATTAAAATTATTTGTTTAATTTATGTTGTTACTAAATTCACTTCTATGTTTGCATTTTTTTAATTCATTGACCAAATGCTAATTTATGTATTCATGCATATGCTGCATTATTCAGATTTTTATTTTTCATTAGTATATTTATCCAATTAAAAACTTAAAATGTAAGGAACCTGGGTGGCTCAGTCAGTTAAGCAACTGCCTTGGGCTCAGGTCATGTCCTGAGATCTAACCCTGCATTGGGCTCCCTGCTCAGCAGGGAACCTGCTTCTCTCTCTCCCTCTGTTTCTCCTGCTTCTGCTCTCTCAGTCGTGCTCTCTCTCTCAAATAAAATCTTTTTTTTTAAGATTTACTTACTTATTTATTTGACAGAGAGATAGAGTGCACAAGTAGGCAGAGCAGCAGGCAGAGGGAGAGGTGAGAAGCAGGCTCTCCACTGAGCAGGGAGCCTGATGCAAGGCTCGATCCCAGGACCCTGGGATCATGACCTGAGCTGAAGGCAGCTGCTTAACCAACTGAGCTACCCAAGCACCCCTCAAATAAATAAAATCTTAAAAAATGCTTGAAGTGTGTACTTTTGTTCCTCTTTGTTTTTTAATTTAAAGCTTTTATTTATTTATTTGACAGAGAGAGAGTTCACAGGTAGGTAGAGAGGCAGGCAGAGAAAGAGGGGGAAGCAGGCTCCCTGCTGAGCAGAGAGCCCAACATGGGGTACATTCCCAGGACCCTGAGATCATGACTTCAGACAAAGGCAGAGGCTTAACCCACTGAGCCACCCAGGCACCCCCATTTGTTCCTCTTCTTACATAGGATATCTACACATAGATACACACACTTTTATTTTTTAATTTTTTCAAAAGATTTAATTATTCATTTTAGGAAAAAAAGAGTGTGAGATGGAGCTGGGGGAGGACCGGAAAGAGAGAGAAAATCTCTAGCAGACTCACTACCAAGCATGGAGTCAGATGCAGGACTCCATCCCAGGACCCCAGATCATGACCCAAGCCAAAATCAAGAGTCAGACACCTAACCAACTGAGCCACCCTGATACCCCCCGACACTTTTAAATTTAGGTTTCCAAAAGGGGGATTTTAACAAAATATACCAACATTTTGAATCACCTGATACATAGTATTTATTGGATCTTCCATTTTGTTATTATCACAAATCTTGACAGAATCAGTATGTAGCATTCTTTTTATTTTCCTAAAGCTATTTTAGTTATTATCCAAAATTACACATATTAAAAGTACATGAATATTGTCTCTTTATAAAACACATAACTTTGAGATAGAAAGTATCTGCTTCAACTTGCCATCTGTCCTTTCCCCTTCCCTCCCTAGAGAGGATCCATAGATATGTAGATGTCTATACTTTCATACCTTTTCCTGTTTGTTTATGTGTATGCACACATGGAAGCTGGGAGAGGAATGGAAGCATACTTGTGATCTCTTTACATATGCGATATTTATTGTTCTGCAACAATATGTCTTGGGGATCTTGCTATGTCAGTACGTACAAATACTTTATTTTAGAAATTGTAGAATATGGGTGGTTTAATAATTTCATTTATTATTAGCTTACTGATAGATAGGTTTGCATTTCTTAGCTATTATCAACAAAGATGAGGGCAGTCAATTTGAAAGTTAATATTCTTTAATATTAATTATTTACATTTTATTTCAGTTCCTCAAATACAAAGCTTTTTTAAAAAGGCTGTTATAAAATGGAGGTAAAATTTTGTCTTCTATTTCTGTTATTTTCTTATTTTATATGGGAAAATTGCAATATATTCACTTGCACATTTTGAATTACTGGTGAGGCTAGCAATTTCCCCATTTTCCCTGTTTGTTTATTCTTCTGAGCTCATTATTCTTTACATTTTTAGTTTGGAAACTTCTTTAAAAGAAGTATCTTCTGAATGGATATTCTATATAATTTGTTCTATTTTTAAAAAGATGTACTGGTGATGGATACTAAGAAAGGCAGAGATTGCATGGAGCACTGGGTGTTATACACAAACAATGAGTCATGGAACACTACATCAAAAATCAATGATGTACTGTATGGTGATTAACATAACATAATAAAAATAAAGTAAAATAAGATAAAATAGGTTCTAACCAACAAAAAAATAAATTAAAAGATTTATTGAACAAGGGAGAGAGAGCATGAGCCATGCACAAGTGAGAGGGGGTGGGACAAAGGGAGAAAAAATTCTCAGGGAGATTCCCTGCTGAGCATGGAACAGAGTTCAACCCCACAACCTGAGATCCTCACCTGAGCCAAAATCAAAGAGTTTGGTCACTTAACCAACTGAGCCACCAAGTTGCCCCTATAATTTGTCCTTTATAATAGACCTTTTGCCATATTAATTTTCTCTTGTATGGTAATGTCTTTTGTAACTTAAAAGCTTTTTTTTAAAAGATTTTATTTATTTATGTGACAGAGAGAGACACAGTGAAAGAGGGAACACAAGCAGGGTGAGTGGGAGAGGGAGAAGAAGGCTTCCCACTGAGTTGAGAGCTCAATGCGAGACTCAATCCCAGGACCCTGGGATCATGACCTGAGCCAAAAGCAGATGCTTAATGACCGAGCAGCCCAGGCATCCCATATAACTTCAGAGATTTTAAAAGTGCCATTTTTGGGGCACCTGGATAGCTCAGTGGGTTAAAGCCTCTGCCTTCGGCTCAGGTCATGATCCCAGGGTCCTGGGATGGAGCCCCACATCTGGCTCTCCTCAGCAGGGATTCTGCTTCCCCTGCCCTCTCTCTCTCTCTGCCTGCCTCTCTGCCTATTTGTGATCTGTCTGTTAAATAAGTAAATAAAATCTTTTTTTTTAAAGATTTTATTTATTTATTTGACAGAGATCACAGGTAGGCAGAGAGGCAGGCAGAGAGAGGAGGAAGCAGGCTCCCCGCTGAGCAGAGAGCCCGATGCGGGGCTCGATCCCAGGACCCTGAGATCACGACCTGAGCCGAAAGCAGAGGCTTTAACCCACTGACCCACCCAGGCGCCCCAGTAAATAAAATCTTTTTTTTAAAAAAGTGCTATTTTTACCCAGGTCCTCTGGAAGTATCTTAAGGATGTTTAGAGATTGCAGTTGAGGGGTGCCAGGGTGGCTCAGATGGTTAAGTCATGATGTCCAGGTCCTGGGATGGAGGCCTGAGCTCTGCATCAGGCTCCAGCTCAGTGGGAAGACTGTTGCTCACTCAACTGCCTCTCTCCCTATTTGTGCTCTGTCTCTCTCTCTTAAATTACTAAATATAATCTTTAAAAAAAAAAGATTGTAGTTGAGGTATAGGGGATTCTTTTGAAGGGAGATTCTTTTGTTAGTGGATAATGGTTTTATTGTAGTTAAATTTTGTTAGAGCCTTTATCTTGCACAGGACTAGTGTGAACCAGCATAATAAAATCTCATAACTATCTCTAAGCCCTCTTTTAGGTGTCATTTTCTTGTCCAAATCTATGGAAACATTTTATTGCTTTCAAAGAAGAAATAAGTTCATTTCCTAACCTCTGCTGTTATATATAAATACTACAGGGTGCTAAATGGGGAAGGGGAGTTTCAAGTTAGGGAAATAGTGTAATTTCCCCAGTCATTTCTCTCATTTTGAGAGTAAGTGTATTATAAAATGGGTAAGCAGTATTGTTACTTGCTAATAAGCTTTGCATACTGATACGTATGCTCAGAATTCTTTCAGTATTTGGATAGTTAATAGCTGTAGTCTGTTTATTTTAATGATAACTCATCAATATATATCCCACGTTTTCCCAGACCATAAGTACTAAAAGTCAGTATTCCAGAGAAATTGTGTGGTACTGGTTATAATGCTAGTAAAGATTTGCTATTCATGTTCCATCTAAGATACAAAGCAAAATTGAATAAAAACCAAAACGATGCAGACAAAACCTCTCGTAGACCAACAGTTATTGTTAATAGAAGCTCATTGGTTTTTATTCTTGGAATTTATGGTTGTACCATCTTCCAATAGATCTATCAAGTAAATCAGTTTTTGATCTTTGGGGCTGGTGAATGTCTTTCCCATTTCTTGATGTATTATAAATTTGAGAGAATTTGGAGATGGGGGCTGGAGAGTCTCCTGGAAAGTATATTTTATGCATCCTTTTGGATGTCTTTCTAAATTATATTTGCATTTTATGAAATGAAATCTGTATTGCATTTTATTTTCTCAATTCTAATTTAGTCTACAGCTGGGTTTCAGGTTAACCAAGAGGAACACTCCAACAGGAGTTTTAAAATGCCAAAGAATATATTTTTTTTCTCTGAAACACTTCTAGAATCATATTAGGTGAGACTCTTAGTTGCGTTTTGGAAATAAATAAGTAAATAAAATAAAATGGGACAATAAAAATGTGACAGTTTAAAAGCATGAGCAGTGTAATTCAGATTCTTAATGGAGCTAGTGCAGATCTGACATGTTAAGGGTACAGTCCCCTCCCTAAGATTACCTTCAGTGCAGATACCAATTGCGAGTCCTCGAGTTTCCAGGCCGCTTGCACTTCTGAACTTCCAGATAGAGATTCAGGGTTTCCACTGTTTCCTCAGGTTCCATAATTTGTTGGAATGATTCACAGCACAAAAGAAAAGCACTACGCTTACTATTAAGATTTCTATAGAAGATACCAATCAGGATAAGCCAAACGTAGAGACTCCTAGGACACGATCCATAACTTCATGACTTTAGGTTGTAATACTCTGAGCTCATCAGTGTATATATATCACCAACCAGGAAGCTCACCAGAACTTTGGGTGCCTTCTAGAGATTGTTTTGTTTTTTTTAAAGTATTCATCATCACTAGCCATCAGGGAGATTCAAATCAAAACCACATTTAGATACCACCTTACACCAGTTCAAATGGCCAAAATTAGCAAGACAGGAAACAACCTGTGTTGGAGAGGATGTGGAGAAAGGGAACCCTCTTACACTGTTGGTGGGAATGCAAGTTGGTGCAGCCACTTTGGAGAACAGTGTGGAGATTCCTTAAGAAATTAAAAATAGAGCTTCCCTATGACCCTGCAATTGCACTACTGGGTATTTACCCCAAAGATACAGATGTAGTGAAAAGAAGGGCCATCTGTACCCCAATGTTTATAGCAGCAATGGCCACGGTCGCCAAACTGTGGAAAGAACCAAGATGCCCTTCAATGGACGAATGGATAAGGAAGATGTGGTCCATATACACTATGGAGTATTATGCCTCCATCAGAAAGGATGAATACCCAACTTTTGTAGCAACATGGATGGGACTGGAAGAGATTATGCTGAGTGAAATAAGTCAAGCAGAGAGAGAGTCAATTATCATATGGTTTCACTTATTTGGGGAGCATAAGGAATAACATGGAGAACAAGGGGAGATGGAGAGGAGAAGGGAGTTGGGGGAAATTGGAGGGGGAGATGAAGCATGAGAGACTGTGGACTTTGAAAAATCTGTGAGTTTTGGAGGGGTGGGGAGTGGGAGGTTGGGTAAGCCTGGTGGTGCGTATTATGGAGGGCATATATTGCATGGAGTATTGGTTGTGGTACATAAAAAATGAATTCTGGAACACTGAAAAGAAAAAAAATAAAAATTGAAAAAGAAAAGAAAATTTCATGTATTTATTTGAGAGAGAGAGAGAGCATGGGTTGTGGGTGGAGGGAGTGGCAGAGTGAGATGCAGACTCCCTGCTGAGCAGGAAGCCTGACATGGGGCTTGATATCAGGACCCCTAGGACCCCGGGATCATGACCTTAGCTGAAGGCAGATGTTTAACCAACTGATCCACCCAGGCACCCTGTCTTCTAGAGTTTTTATTAGAATTTCATTATTTAAACATGATTGAATCATTCAGCATGGGGTTGAACTCCGTCTTCCTTGATGCCATCCCTTCCCAAGAGGTCAGGTCCATGGCCCTACACTCTAATCACATACTTGCTCTTTGTGGCTTGGCCAGCCCCTATCCTGAATCCTCTTGTTAGCATTAGCTCAGGTGTGATCCAAGGGGCCCATCAAGAATAATGAAGATATTTCTATCACTTGGTAAATTTGAGAAATTAGAGATTACCTCCCATGAGCCATGGACAAAGTCCAATCTAATTTGTTATTATATAACAGAATGTTTAAAGTGTATTTAAAAACTAGGAAAACCGTGGAATACCTTTTTTCAGGCCCGTTTCCAAATGTAACTATTGAGTAGTTTCATAAATAGACACATACATATATATAATGCATATGTGTGTGATACATACATACACACACACTTAGCAAGAACAGAATTGCTGGTGATTTATTTTTATGCTTGACTTGTTAGCCAGCAATACTTCTAAATCATTATTCATAGAATCAGATTCACAGCCAAATAACTGCTCCATAGAGATATGTTGAGGACTTTTGTCTGGAATTCCCTTCCAACTAATAGGTAGGTAGTTTATATAGTTCAAGAACCTAAAAGCTTGGGCTCTGGTATTTCCTTGTTTCAGATGGTTACTCCTTGGAGTATTCCGTATGGCTAACAGCCTTAATGTCTTGCCGGAAATGCCTTAGCAAATGCCTCCTTCTTGCTAAGGGTTAAAGAATTGTTTTCAGATAGGAAAGTGAGTGATGCATATGGTTCTGATGTTTTTTCCACAGGGTTTTTTAAAACAAAAGAACTTTTTTTTAATTTTAAAGTTTCTTTGTGTAGTATCCCCAAAGTAGTAAGTGTCCTTCTGTTCCTTGCACGTTCTGTGTACAGAGACTCCTGTTTCTTAGAATATCTTTATAAGATAATGGGAAGCTCTGACCCCAATTGAGGCTCTCCTTAATGTAAGGATCTACACATTTTCTTTCATATTGTTATCCTTTTAATTTTCTCTTTCCATTTATATTCATTTTAATGTATTGTGCTCTGGTCATAGGTGTCAGCTGTACCCAAGGAGATCTCAGCAGCAGCAAATACCTGTGGTGGATTTCCAGGCGGAACTGAGACAGGCATTCTTAGCTGAGACACCGAGAGGTGGTTAAAGCAGTTATTGGAACATCCAGGTAGCTGATTTCCAAGTGAAAAACCAGGTTAGAATTAATTCAGTAATGGTTAAAAATAAATAAATAAATAATGTGTTTGGAGGTCACTTAATTATTTGGGATGTGTTGAAATAAGTTTTTTTCTTAAAAATTTCCTAATTAAAATTAAATAAAAGTGTTCTTATTGTAGGCACATTGCAGAAAGATCAAAAAAGTAAAATCAAGCAATAGGACCTTGGTCGTCTTAATCCAACACTTAGTTTCCCAGTCATTCTAGTTCATGCTTTTTAGGTAGTTTTATTTGTGTCTAATTTCTGTTGATTTTCCAACTAATATTATATAAACATACTGCATTATAAATAGCTGCTGAATGTCCTGCTAGTGAAAGCTTTGTAATTATCATTTGTGAAAAACTTAATCTTTTTCCTGGTAGTTTTAGTAAAGCTTCAGTGAACTGCTGAGCATAACATTAGGATCATCTCCTCTGATATGCAGATGTGAAAATAAACTAAATCAGAAATATAAGCTTAGGTACATTTTCTAATTGTATTATGAAGTATTAGTCGCTGTTACCCTGAAAAAAGGGAATACCAGTTACGATATACTTTTACCTGCATTGATTGTTTTAATTACATTATCAGTTTTGCCTGCTGAATTACAAATACATACCACATTCATAATCAAGTAAGTTAAATAATTTTCCATGCATATTTACTAATTATCCCTTTTTTGTTTTGTCTTTTTCACTTTTTTTAACAATGTATTTGAATCAGCTGACAATGTCAGTGTATTTGACTCAGCTGACAATGTAATAAATTGTTATCCATGGTATTTTCAATGTGATATAGATTTATTTATAGTCTGTCTTTTTATGTTTTATGTGACCTTTTTTAAATTTCAAGATTTGAGTACCTGTAATCCAAAGGATTTAATATACTTTTTAGAAACCAAGAGACAGTTTTATAGATGAGTTTATTCTAGATTTTCTATTTCTGTTAGTGTATTACCTCTTGACTCAAATTACTTGGGCCTGTTTATAGCCACTATTTTGGTATTAAATTAAAAGATAGAAACCAATTTTCTGAGAAGAATTCTCCCCAGCTGAATCCTTTACTCAGCATTCTTCAGTAATTACCTGAAGCTGATTGCAGGGCACTGGACTTTATTTCAAACAGTAGAATCTGAGCATTGTCCCCAGCTGTTCCCCCAGAGTAAAGCCATTTTTAAGTGATTGAGAACAGATTTTTTTTTTAACCAGGAATTTTTTTCTCTTCATTGCAGTTCGTATACTCTTATAGTTCCTAAGTATAATTTAATTAATTAATTTATTTATGTGGGGCTCAAACTTAATGACTCTGAGATCCAGAGTCACATGCTCCACCAACTGAGCCAGCCAAGCATCCCTGTAATAATTAAATCGTACAGTATGATCTTGCATATAGGATCATCTGATTTTCTGATTTTATGTTTTATTCTAGTCTCAAGTGTTTGTTAACCAGCACTAGTTTCTAGGATTATTTTTGCTACACCAGAGGTTTCGCAAAGGAAATTTTAATTGGCACACAGCCTTGTCCTTTCATTTGTGTATAGTCTGTGGCTGTATTTGTCACTACAGCATATTGAAGTAGTTGTGACAGATTGAATGGCAGGCAAAGCTTGAAATACTGTCTTTTCCCTTAAAAGAAAGTTCTCAGGCATCTTTCTTAGAGAATCACATTTAAAGATGAAAACACCAAATTGAGACAATAGGGGGTCTAGTAATATTATAGAAGGTGGTGAAGAGAAAGGGCTTATTAGGAAGGAAGGTATATGAAAGTAAACATTAAAGGGTAGGGAACCAGATAAATTTCTAGGATAAAGGTCTAAGAACCATGTTAAAGAATTATATCTAAAGAGTAAATGTAGATTGGGTAGTTTTTAAAGACATTTTGACAAGTGTTATGTTTCCTTTTTTACAATATAAATCTAAAGCTTCCAAGTGATAGACAAGAAAAATGGGGAGGTAAACCAAAGATTTTAAAACCCATGTTTAAACCACAGCATAAGGTTGAATTAAAAAAGGAAAAATGATTGAATTTTCTTTCATTTTGCCCATTTGCTTTTTTTAGTTGGAATCATGCTTTTAAATAAATTTATTTTGTGTTTATATCACTTAAATTTATATCACTAATATTTCTTCATTTTACTATAGTCAACATAATTATCATTTGTAATGAATAAATGATAGTTCATTCATGATTTACTTTTCCCTTGTACTTGTTTTTTTTTCTAGTTTGCTATGCTTTATAAATATTCTATATTTTAAAGATACATTTGGTATCCTAAATTTATTAGGATAAGGATGCAGTTGTGGAGTGCAGGGTATGCATATTCATATGACTTTTAAATGTATTGTTACATTGCTTTGTGACAGCATCATAAGCATTGTTGATTACCATCAAGGATAATTACTACTAGCGCTAGTTTCTCAGTATCATCTTTGTGTGTCTGTTTCTTTAATAAATAAACAGTTCCAAAAATGGAAGATGTTTGTGTGTGTGTGTGTGTGTGTGTGGTTTTAATTGGCATTGCTTTGTGGGTGAGTACTTTCCCATTTATGTGTGTTTTCTCCTTTTAATTGTTTAACTTCTATGCACATTTTCTGTGAGGGGTGTGATATTTTACCAGATTTGAATGAGCACTAATGCATTACCATTATTACATGATTTCTCATTTGTTGTATGTATCTTGGCCAAGTTAGAGCATCTTATCTTTTCACTTATATTTTTATATTTTTCACTTATATTTTTATAAAGTTTAATCATTTGAAAGTCCAGACTTTCCAAAAGTTTAAGAATTTTTCCTATGAGGAATCTCCGGGCCCCAGTCAGGAACCTGGGGCCATTTATTTGCTTACATGGCTTTTTGATGTAAGGAGATTTATCATAACTGCTAATTCATCAGTGTGGTGTCATGTTGCTGCTCTTATGCTCTACTTCATGAAGGATTTTGCTGTCATTTGTTATGGAGATAAATTTGATCAATCTCTTAAGTGAAACATCCTTTCCCTTACAAGAGTTCAGGATTATGGTTTGCTAAATTTAGGGAATTTACTAAATCACTTCAGTTAACCTTTAATCTGAGTTGTGAGTAAAATGTGTTATCTCTTACTTATATAGAATATTTTATTTTATATTACACATCCGTGTTACCAGTTCTTTAGTTTATGACTCAAATCTTTAGGTACATTTTTATACTTGGTAACTGGCTAACAACATCTAGTAGATGTGGGAAGGGTTTGGAAACTCAAACAGTTTCGGTGATGGACAGAAACAGTACCGACCGGCCTTTCCATTTTACTCTTCCACTATACAAGGAAATGTTTTTTGGATTTGTTGGTTTCTTATAGTTAAACTATGAATTAGGTCTGATGGTTATGTGTTCACTGAAACGCCAGTTGGGACAGAACATTTAAACTGAAGCTGATAGAGAAATCTGTACTCGAATCTTTTTGGCATTTGAAGGTAAAAGTCTTTTTTCTGAATTTTAGATTTTCATTGGAAAGGTGACTGACTACAGATTTTACCTTAAATGCACATTTGATGCTGGGTCCCATTACACCCTTACATAAGAAACTATTCAGTGATTATATTTTTCCCTTAAATGAAATCTTGAAATCTAAACCTACATTTTTGTTGTTGTTGTTGTAATAATCACGGTCTTGTGGCTTAGTGTCTCGTAGCATGTCTCCATTGTTGATGGTAGAGGGGGTGTACTCCAGTAATAGTGTCTTGTTGAATGGTTAGCATTATTTGTTTTTGTTTTATTTTTTCAATAATGGCAATATAAAAAGTAATGTTACAGACTTTGTATATTATGTGAAGGTCTTGACTTTTTACATTTTAAGAACAGCTCTATTGATATATATTTTATATACTATAAAATGTACCCAATTTTTTCATAAATTTACTGACTTTTGCAACCATTGCCAGGTACTTTTAGGATGTTGCATTACCAAAGTAAGATCCTTCATGCTCATTTACATACATTCTCTGTTTCCACACCCAACTTCAGGTTACCATTTAATTTACTTTCTGGGGGTGCCTGGGTGGCTCAGTGGGTTAAAGATTCTGCCTTCGGCTCAGGTCATGATCCCAGGGTTCTGGGATCAAGCCCCGCATCGGGCTCTCTACCCAGCAGGGAGCCTGCTTCCACCTCTCTCTCTCTCTCTCTCTGCCTGCCTCTCTGCCTGCCAAATAAATAAATAAACAAATAAAATAAAATAAAAAATAAGCTATCTTTAAAAAAATAATTTACTTTCTGTTTCAATGTTTATTTTTTTCCATTTCTGTAGATAATTTACTTTCTTCTATAATAGATTGCTGAAGACTTTATTTCGTAATAGATACATATTATAGAAATAAAAATTGCTAAAAGAGTTGCTAATTTAAAAATAAACAAGTATAGGATTATAGACTCTGCTTCCTAGATAATGCTGTCAGGATTAAGAACATCTATATTATAGGCCTTAAACTACTCCTATGTTGGCTAATTGAATTTAAATTAAAAAGAAACTACAATTATTTGGGGAGGGGAGCGTGCATTAGTATGATGATTTGAATAGATCCTTTGAGATCTTTACATGCCACTTTTATGCAAAATGTTATTTCATGTACAAATATTGGATGTTACAAAAGGGGTTATCCCTGATGTCATTGTATCTTTAAAGATGTAAATTAGGTAGATGGGAGAAGAAAAAAGTGTATAGCTATTATTGTCAGTTAAGATAAATGTTAAGAGGCATTCCTGGGTGGCTCAGTCTGTTGAGCATCTGACTTTGGCTCAGCTGGCATCAGGCTCCCTGCTCAGTGGGGAGTCTGATTCTTCCTTTGCCCTTCCCTACCCCCCACCCCCTGCTTGTGCACGTGCATGTGCACAGTCTCTCTCAAATAAATAAATCTTTTTTAAGAAAGAGAAGCGTGGACAGTGTTGAGGATATAGGTAGATTGTCTTTCAGAAAAAAGGCACAAATGGTGCATGGCAGTTTTCATTTGGAGAACAAAGTTTAGGAGATACTCTGAGTAATGATGAATTTATTTTTTAGACAATACGGTACTCCAAATTCTCATAGATATTTAACTACCATCACATTTTTGTAATTACGGAGAAACATTTACATCTTACCACTTTAACTGAGTTATTTCTTTCATACCATTCTGTTACCTTCTGATCTAGTGTCCTGTAGTTCCACATGGAAAACTGTATCCTCAAAACATTTCTTTTACCTTATTGTTTCGATGTTACAGTTCACACTATAATTTTTTTTTCATATCCTGAAATAGATAATTCATAATTTACTTAAGCAGTGTACATTGTTGTTTGAAAAGTGCCTTTATTGAAAACAGAACAGTTTTACTAGAAATGTCTGTATTGTTAAAAGTAAAATCATATCAGTTATGTTTATGATATGGGGTTACTTCTATGCATAAAACCAAATTCCCATTCAAGTCTAATTTGTGTATTTACTTTTCAAATAAGTATAATTAGTAGCTTGAGACCTTTTCCAGTTTTGACTCTGTTGGTTGCCAGACTTAAGAGCATTTTCATTAGTATATTGGGGAAAAACAACTTTTATCATAATGCATATTTTTTGACTGCTAAGAAAGTTGCCCGTATAGTCATATAAACAAACGGGGGAATTAAGGTGAGGGAATAGTGAAATTTGGTATTCACTTGGTGGGTGTAAGAACATGGGAAGTGTTTTGAACATGTCTGTTAAAATGATTTTCATGAAAAATTGTCTGCCTGTTTTTAAACATGGTAGATCTCAGTGCAGCTAGATCATGCTTTCCTCTGCAGGCTCCCATCTACTGTTTGAAGCTTCTGCCCCAAGCTTGCATTGTTTATAGGAGAACCTGCGTCATACCTTTATCTGTAGCCTTCTCTTAGGTCTTAAGGATCCTGAAACCTTCCTGTGGACATTGGATTTGGTGGAACAGCAACCATGGTAAGGTGTATATTAAGACAGGAGGGTGAAAAGCTACTGGAAGGACCTAGTATAATGGTTTACCAGAGTGTGGGGTATCTTTGGTTTCTTAATGTTAGAAATAAGAAATCAGTCTTTAAGAGATGGTATCTCATTGTGAAGTATCAACTGAAGAACAGCTATGTCTGTCATCCTATAGTAGTGATAAAGTGGTTGAAAATATCTTAAGGAGGGATATTACATGTGAGAAAATGTGAGAGTTTTCCTTATGACTTAAAATAGTAAGAGACCATCCAGTGGATAGAAGACTCAGGTTATAATAGACATAAATTCTACATTAAAGATGGAGGGGTTTAGTAATGCAGGGCATGAGAAATGCATAATAATGAACAGTTTCTAAAGAGATAAAACACCCTAATAATCTGTTTTGTCATTCTGTTAAAGTTTAGATTACTTATAGCCTGTATTCCCGACAGGAAAGATATCTTAAGGCAGCAAAAATTGATTTGGAAAGTGGAAGGAATATTAGATTTTATGATAGCTTGTGGTCTTCTTAAGGACTACAGTATATAAATAGAGATACAGTATTATCAGCATATTAAAATTTAAGTAGAGTGGGTAATTTAAGATAAAAATATTTTTAGAAGTGACTTAGTAGGTTAAATCAAACTGAAAAAGGTTTGAGAAACAACTGTTCCAAACTCTGAAGGGGAGGGGATGTGGGGTGTGATATAACTAGGATAAAGGTCTTCGGGAAACTAAATAATAGTTTGTGTTTGCATTGGGTCAATGGGAATTGGAAAGTTTCTGATGGAGGTAGGAATTTCCCACTGTTTGGCTATTGGTCTAGGGGAAAAGAAATACTCCATAGGGTTGAGTGTTCTGAAAGAGAGTGGGATTTGGGATTAAAATTGGGAAAGGAGACTAATTAGAATGATAGAATACTAACATGAAACTGGGTTTGTGACTCTGTTGGGGAAGAAATGTAGTTAGGGAAATATAGTTAGGATGATGGGAGACTACACTTGATACATTCTGAGAAGTAGAGGGTTCCACAGAGGAGTATAGTTGTTCTGGGCCTAAATTGGGTCCAGTATCTTGAGACTGAAGGGATTTTTGGAGAAAACAAGGGAGGCAGGATGTGTTAAGGAAACCAAGTTTGGATTGACAAAGGAATAGGGAAGACCTGGTGGGGAGGTTATAACAAAATTACAAACTGGCTTATGACTGACTGACAACTTTCTTACTCCTTTCAGACTGTGGGAAAGAGCAGCAAGATGCTGCAGCACATTGACTATAGAATGAGATGTATCTTGCAAGATGGCCGAATCTTCATTGGCACGTTTAAGGCTTTTGACAAACATATGAACTTGATCCTCTGTGATTGTGATGAATTCAGAAAGATCAAGTAAGACCATTTTGGGTTTGGTTGGTGGGAGAATGAGGGAGAGGGTAATAGGAATAAGGAATTATAGAGGGTAACTGTTAAGGGAGGAGGAAAAATGTGGCAGGGCTAGTCTATTGCCTCACAACCTAAACCATTACTGAATTGGATTGGGGTCTCCCAGTCTTAAAGTCACTGTATTTACACTACTGTTTTAAGTTTGCAAACATACAAGAACTTAATTTGGAATAGAACTCACAGTATGAACAGAGAGTATCTACATTTATTTAAAAAGTTATGAGATGGGGCATCTGGGTGGCCCAGTGGGTTAAGCCTCTGCCTTCCGCTGAGGTCAAGAATCCAGGGTCCTGGGATCGAGCCCTGCATCGGGCTCTCTGCTCCAAGGGGAGCCTGCTTTCCCCTCTCTATGCCTGCCTCTCTGCCTACTTGTGATCTCTCTCTCTCTCTCTCTCTGGCAAATAAATAAAATCTTTTAAAAAAAGAAGTTAGAAGATGTTATTAATAGGTTAGGTTCTGCAGCATTCCTGAGGGAATCTTAAGGATAACTGTCATGGCCGGCATGACAAATCGACCAGGAACATGAGGGTAAGAGGATGAAGAAAAGAACTCGAGAAGCAGAGAGATGGGGGCAGGAGGAGCACTGAGGAGGATGTCCAACAGTGCTAAGTTTATTCAAAGCATTAAGGCCATATATATAGTGATATTACAATAGGAGAAGCAGTACATCTGTGTCTAGTTAAGCAACCACGAGTTCCCATAATAAGTTTCACAATTAACTATAAGCAGACCTTGTGACGCCAAATGGGTGATGCCAGTACAATTGTTCTGTATTGATACAGCAAACCTGAAAGTAATTTATGGGCTGTACTAGGGCAGCAAGGACCAGCCATGAACTTATGACCCCAACCGAATTGTTATCATTTGTTTAGCAAGCGTGTGGGAAGTCGTGTAGGCGAGCGCACAACACATAGTACAGACCCTTTCTCAGTGCTACTCAACTTTTCCCGTCCTAAACCTTTTGTTAGGTTATTCAGACTTTAAAGGAGGCACAAGTCAGGGCCTGGTTTGGTCCTTGTCTCAAGCCTTATTGCGGCCTCCCACAGATAACAATTCGGTCTTAGTGGTAGAGGAGTTGGGATATGATTAGAATACTCCAGGCTAAGTTCAGCATTTGTTCTACTAGCCTCTTTGCATGTTCCTTGTTTTGGCCAAATTCATCATGTGCAGTGTTGATTTGGTATCCATTCTTAATTCTTTTTGCTTATTGTATTTATCATTTGCCCACTTCATTTCTTCAGGAATAACCTTTATGTTTATGCCTTACCGTATTAGGCTACCATCTTTATACCTGTGACCAGGGAGCTTGCTTTCACAGGGCGCTGTTGACTGCAGCAAGATCACAGAAATTGGTGGATCTTAGTGGCATCCTATTTCCACTCAGTTGACTTTTCATTCAGAGGAGTTGAGCTGGTGCTTGTAATACCTCTGGACATTCAAGATGGCTTTGTTTTAGGCTTTTATCATGGGGTAGAACTTGTGAGGCATCACCCTGGATTCTTGGTTTTATTTACTTTATTTCCACAGTCATTTATATCCAGAAGTTTAATTTGCCTATTTCATATAAGTTTTATTAAATATGCAGAAAAAGATAATGCTCAGCATGAGTTGTCTGCTGTACTCTTTTAAGTCTGTTCCTCTCAGGCAAAAAACATATTCAAAAACCTATTCCACATCTTTCCCTTTTCATGTATTCTCCATCTCCTCCCTGCACACCAAGTAGGATTATTTAAGATATTCTAGGATGGTGGCATGGTTCAATGCTTTTTCTTGTGTGTGTAAATAATCCAGATTTTTCCCTAAAATACAAATTCTAAAGGTATTTGAGAGTTTTAGGCATATTAATTTCTGTTTCACTTTTCTCACTAAGATACAAGGATAATTTCACATGCATAATGCTTCAAACTGCGCATTATTCTCTGATAATACTAAGTGAGGATTGTTGAATGACATTGTCAGTTGATTTACCCATATTATATAGTATATGCCTCATGAATATATGATTTTTGCTGCTGACAGTTGTGACTACACAAGTTTTTTTTTCAATTTTGTTTTTAATTATAGTTATTTTACTTTATAGTTATATTATGTAAGTGGTAATGCCAATAATGCATAGTCATGTCTTATTCAAAGCCTTTTTTTTTTTTGCCTTTATCATTTGGTATGAACACACTGCCTCTTATTGTTACTATTTTAGTTGTCTGTCATCCAGATTTACTTAAAATATGATTTAAAAAAATTACTTCCCATGTTAACATGAAAACACATTACAATTTACTTGTCTTAAAAGTTTTAGCTGCATAATTTGCATTTTGTTTAACGAAGCAGAAATTAATATTGCTGAAATAAAACATTGAGGTAACATTCTGAAAAATTTTGATAGGAAAGGGGTTTACTATTTATCCTTATATGTCAGTGAGTCTAGTGTTTTTGTATTGGTCTTTGTTTTGTCATAACTTAGTAATACTTAGTAACTGAGCATGAATATCTTCCATCAATTATTGTCTTAGTTGATACCTAACTTAAATTTTAGTGAGTCATCACTAATTTAATCTCAGCAATGTTTACTTTTGATTTATAGGCCGAAGAATGCTAAGCAGCCAGAGCGTGAAGAAAAGCGTGTTTTAGGTCTGGTGTTACTACGTGGGGAGAACTTGGTATCCATGACTGTGGAAGGACCACCCCCCAAAGATGTAAGGAAGCTGTAGGGTAGGACAGAACATTAATGTGGAAGGACTTTAGATTATTTGAGATGTTTGCTAAATGAAGGTACAATAAGGCATAATAATAATATACATTTGTCAAGTAAAATGTGCCCAGCACTTACTGTCAGTTTTTACTTGTCCATATATGGTGATAAAGGACTTTTCAATGAATTATTCTATGTGCTGGGGCTACCTATATAAGGGTGGGAGTGACGGATTTATATGTACTAAAAATTTGACATACATACTTTTAATGTGTTGAATGCCTCCATGGTGTACTTGTTTATTCCTTTGAATATGGAACTAATACAAACTAGATGATGTGAGAAAATAGTGGGAGGTAGTGATATTTTAGGAATAAGATTATTCATGACATTGGTAAATAATTTGATTTCAAATAATTTTTCTTGTTTCAGACTGGAATTGCTCGGGTACCACTTGCTGGAGCTGCAGGAGGTCCTGGGGTTGGCAGGGCAGCTGGCAGAGGAGTGCCAGCTGGTGTTCCAATTCCCCAGGCTCCTGCTGGATTAGCAGGCCCTGTCCGAGGGGTTGGGGGGCCTTCCCAACAGGTGAGGAGATAGGAGAAGGTTTTATATTATTTAGAGAACATGTCTAGAGGCCGAATAGATTTAAAAGCCTGAGTGCACATCCTATACTATGTAAGCAGCATATGTTGTAGAAGGTGATGAAAGACAAATACACATTAGAAGGGGAAAGGATTAAAGGCACTTTGATAAGAGGAACTTACCAGAATGGGTGAGTAAAGAGAAATATGGATGGGTAAACCAGAGTTGAGGGATGCCTGGGTGGCTTAGTGGGTTAAGCCTCTGTCTTGTCTCAGGTCATGATCTCAGGGTCCTGGGATCAAGGCCTGCATCAGGTTCTCTGCTCAGTGGGGAGGCTACTCCCCCCTCTCTCTCTGCCTGCCTCTCTGCCTACTTGTGATCTTTCTCTGTCAAATAAATAAAATCTTCAAGAAAAAAGTTGAAAAAATGTGAAAGGACTTAGTAGGTTAAAATAGGGAATGTATTTGGAAAACAGTGTGGAGATTCCTTAAGAAATTAAAAATAGAGCTACGCCATGACCTTGCAATTGCACTATTGGGTATTTACCACAACTATACAGATGTAGTGAAAATAAGGGCCATCTGCACCCCAATGTTCATAGCACCAGTGGCCACAATCGCCAAACTGTGGAAAGAGCCAAGATGCCCTTCAACAGAAATGGTTAAAGAAGATATGGTCCATATATACAATGGAATACTATGCCTCCATCAGAAATGATGAATACCCGGGGCGCCTGGTGGATCAGTGGGTTGAAGCCTCTGCCTTCTGCTTGGGTCATGATTCCAGGGTCCTGGGATCTAGCCCCACATCGGCTCTCTGCTCAGCGGGGAGCCTGTTTCCCCCTTTCTCTGTCTCTGCCTGCCTCTCTGCCTATATGCGATCTGTCACATAAATAAATAAAATCATTAAAAGAAAAAAAGATTAAAAAAAATTTCCTGATGAAATTATTTAAAAAAAAAAAAGAAAAGAAATGATGAATACCCAACTTCTGTATCAACATGGATGGGACTGGAAGAGATTATGCTGAATGAAAGTCAAGCAGAGAGAGTCAATTATCATATGGTTTTGCTTATTTGTGGAGCATAAGGAATAACAGGGAGGACATGGGAGATGGAGAGAAGTTAGTTGGGGGAAATTGGGAGGGGGAGATGAACCATGAGAGACTGTGGACTCTGAAAAACAAACTGAGGGTTTTGGAGGGGAGAGGGGTGAGAGGTTGGGTGAGCCTGGTGGTGGGTATTATGGAGGGCACGTATTGCATGGAGCATTGGTTGTGGTGCATAAACAATGAATTCTGGAACACTGAAAATAAATTAAAAAAAAATAATAGTAAAAGAAAATAAGGAACGTGGGGTTTTAGGAGGATGTATGAGTGTGTTAAGATTTTTGAAATGAAAATGGGAGAAATACAAAATTACTATATCATATTTAATAGGCCATGGTATCCGCTGATTACTTTGTTTAAATAATGTGAGAATATGCCTTACCTTTACAATATCTGACCATGCCTTGTCAGGTAATGACTCCACAGGGAAGAGGCACTGTAGCAGCTGCTGCAGTTGCTGCTACTGCCAGCATTGCCGGAGCCCCAACTCAATACCCACCAGGTCGGGGGACCCCACCCACTCCTGTGGGCCGAGCAACACCACCTCCAGGTAAGAAATTGATAATAAAAAGTAAGAGAATTTGATATTTATCTATATAGATATCAAATACATATGTGTGTGGTGTTTGTGTGTGTGTGTGTGTGTGTGTGTGTGTGTGTGTAATGTTACGTGAAAAAATTAATATTTTTTGGAGGAAGTGACGACAAAAAATATTCTAAGAACATACTGAACTAAGAAACAGCCCAAGTACCTAACTAGTTGCTTAGATTGTTTCCCACTTTTAAACCTCTTTTTAAGTAGTTTTTAATGAAAAGCTGTGGACTCTTATTAATGGAGTTGGGATGGCTTACATGGTAATGGTCCAGGAGAAATTGTTCAACCCTCTACTTAGTATCTGGGCACATTTCTTTAAATATTCTCTTGTATTATATTCTGTCATCTTAGCTGAGCTTAATTATGAGGTCTTTATTTCTACCATTTTTCTTCTCTAGGCATTATGGCTCCTCCACCTGGTATGAGACCCCCCATGGGACCACCAATTGGACTTCCCCCTGCTCGAGGGACGCCAATAGGCATGCCCCCTCCAGGAATGAGACCCCCTCCACCGGGAATTAGAGGTGAGTGGCTACGCTTTTGTGCATTGGTGCCAGCTGGGCCCTTTAATATTTATGTGATGTTTTTCTAATGGTCCCATGGAATTTTGCTTTTTTTCCCCCCCAGGTCCACCTCCCCCAGGAATGCGTCCACCAAGACCCTAGGATACTGTTGATCATTCTTAAAAAGTCACTTTTTTCCCTGCGATGTGTCTTGTGAAATTGTGTAGAGTGTTTGTGAGCTGTTGTTCCCTCCTTGCTGCATTAATACTAGCTAATAAATGCACAGAGCAATTAAACTGCGAGGTACTGTTGTATGTTGTACTTTTTTTGCCTGTTGATTTTGTTGTGGTCAAAGTGAAGACTGGGATTTTTCTGGTTTTGCAGTTACTATGGATGAGGTGAATTCTGTTAAGCAATGCATTTAAATAATTTTCTCTTTGATTCTTAAGATAAAATGGTTGTGATACCTGATTAAGCTTCCTAACTTTTACTTTGTGCATTGACTGGTATTAGTCTGTAACCATGACACCAAAGAAAACCCTTAACCAGGGGGTTAAGTAGATAGGCTAAGACTTACATATGGCATCTTCCTCTTTGCTATGTCATACATACCCGAAAGGAAGGAGGGATGGGATGAAAGGCCGTGTAAGGCCACCTATGGAAAGAAACTGGTACTGAAACAAACTTTGTTCATTTAATCAAAGCATTTGAAATTCCTTTTCATGGAAGTTTGTATCAGGTGATGAGCTTTTACAGTGCCCTTGGGCCTTGTGTGATCAGAATAGATGATATGATACTGGAATAATCATCACTGCCTACCAGTAAGTATTTACTTATACATTTTTTTACTTAGTTTATTATTTTTAAAGATTTTATTTATTTCAGAGAGAGAATGAGAGAGAGAGAAAGAGAGCAGGAGAGGGGAGAGGTCAAAGGGAGAAGCAGAATCCCTGCCTTCCAGGGAGCCTAATGTGGGACTCCATCCCAGGATTCCAGGACCATGACCTGAGCAGAAGGCAGTCACTTAACCAACTGAGCCACCCAGTTGCCCCTTAATTTAAAAATTTTTTTTTAAGATTTTATTTATTTGACAGAGATCACAAGTAGGCAGAGAGGCAGGCAGAGAGAGAGGGAAGCAGGCTCCCCGCTGAGCAGAGAGCCCGATGCGGGGCTTGATCCCAGGACCCTGAGATCATGACCTGAGCAGAGGGCAGAGGCTTTAACCCACTGAGCCACCCAGGCGCCCCTAAAAATTTTTTAAATGAATGGAAGAGCCTGGGTACTGGGAACTAGGGAGGTTTCATTATTTGGGATAAGTTGTGTTACTTAAAATACAGATAACTTACATCCTAAAATGTAGTTGATAACTCTTGAGTACAAATTATCCAATCACATCACTTAGTGGTGTACTGGAAATGTTTAGAGGAATGAGAAATATCTTCCAGTTAAATAGCTGAGGGATGCCCAGATATCTGGGTCTAGTTTGTGATGGTTATGCAACAATGGTGAACTCACTTTTAAAAGGGAGACAGTAGAATTTTTAGGTTTTACTGCTAAGCTTTCAACTGGGCAATGTATTGGTCCTTATTGATTGTAAGAGTAGCTTATAAAATATGAGTTAAAGATGGTTTTTATTCCTCAGTAACTTCAGGCTTCAGTAGATTGATCGTGTCTTTTCCTTTGAGTTTAATAAAAAGTGTTGTGTGTATATCACCATTTCCATCTTTTAGTTTTAATTTTTTAAAAGATTTTGTTTTTAAATAATCTCTGTACCCAAAGTGGAGCTCCAACTCATAGCCCTGAGAGCAAGAGTCATGTGCTCTACTGAGTGAGATAGCCAGGTGCTCCTTCAATTTCCATCTTTTACATCATGGCCTTTCAACTAATAGTCTCCCAAGGAAAAGGGACCCTTAAAATCACTGCAGTTGTTGTCACCAAATCTGTATGGTCTCTCCCAAAGTAGTTTCTAATATTGATGGCTACTATCAGGAAGGGAACGTAAAGTAGCCAGTAGTAACCTCTGTTTCGTTGGTTTATATAAGACAGGTGTAAGACTTAAACTTTAGAGATTGTAAATGTTACAGTGGAACTTCTTGGTTACTAGAGCACCAGGCAAAGTACTTGATTGATCTGGATCTCTGAAGGCAAAGCAATTCTGTTAAGATAAAATTGACTGATATATATGACTTAGAACTTCTGCTCAAAATTGTGTGTGTGATATGCAAAGAGCGTTATTTTCTATGCAGTTGGCCTTTCTGGACCAACTTTTGAATAATTTATGGTACTTTTTCCTGTTTTGAAAGGAAAACTTTCCTACTTGCATAGATCTGCTAATGTAGATGATCCTTAGATTTTGGCATGAGTGATTGTGCATCATATTCAGAGAAAACCTGTTCTCTCATATTTCCTTAAGTAAAGTTGATGGCTACTTTTGCAAGGTAGAGGTAAGTGACAAGAACTCTAGATTCTGCAAGATGCTTACTTCTAATGGGTGTTTTGATTTGGTGGTAATATTCTTTTCCTAGAACGTCCCTAGTTGTTTGATAACCTTGATTGTGGGAACACATATTGAAAAAAATACTTGGCACAGATACTCCTATAATTGCATGTTGAGTGTAAGATGAATGTGGATCTTTTGTTATGGATTGCTAGATCTGAGCTTCTACATAGTTCCGTTGTAAACACATAATGACATAAGAGTTTTCAAACATTCATGGCAGTAATACTTGTCCCTTATGGTTTTATCCCATTCTTATTCACGTGAATTACACATTATATCTAAAGCACAGTTGGGCAATGACTTCTTGATTTCCTGGTCACATTTATTGGCAGTAATTTCATAAATATATACACATAGCACATCAATACAGATTTTTCATTGTGGTTTAAATAATAATTTTAAATAGAATTCTGGGATTTAATAGTTAATGTTACCTTAAATCTTTATGATTTTGAGTTATTTGTGGTATTTTGTGTTTATATGATATGATAGGTAAACTGGACTTCATATAAAAGTGTATAAAAATGATGTGGCTTCCTGCCTTCATACACTCATTACTCTTCAGTCATGTAAAATTTTATAAGTCCTGTAATTTTCTTCAGCTTTATCAATATATAATTGATAAATTATACTATGTAATTTCCAGGTATGATACATGATGATTTACTATACACCTCTATTGTGAAAAGATTTCCACAACAAGGTTATTTAACACATCCATCACCTTGCATAGTTCATTTTTTTTTCTTGTGATGAGAACATTTAAGATTTACTCTTGGCAAATTTTGAATATTATAATACTGTTAACTATAGTTCCCATGCTGTGTATTAGATCCTTTGAACTTAATCATTTTATAATTAAAAGTTTATACCCTTTGATCAGCATCTCCATTTTACACACCCCATCAGCCCCAGGCAACCACCATTATAGTCTGTTTAACTTTTTCGGGATTCACATGCAGGTGATAACCAGAAGACTTTTTTTTTTTCTTTTTGGGCAACAATGCAAGGTTTATTGAGTGATAACAAATGGTAATACAAAGCTCCTAAGGAGGGAGGGGACCCAAGGAGGTTGCCCAGAAGTCTTGTAATTTTTGTAAACCTAACCAGTGTTTTATTTCTTGTAGGTCTTAACTTGCATTAGAATAATACTGTAGTAGAAACTAACTTACAGAGTTATGTAATAATAGTAATACTTGTCTAGAACTTACATAATCTGATTTCAGAGATCAGGAAAACAATTTACTGTGTTCATTTCCAATAAAACTTAATTGATTTCAGCCAGTAGTCAGTTACACCCTCTGTGAGATTATATGACGTTTTCAAATACATGTTATCCAATTGATAATACATTGCCAGATTCTTACTGATCTTTACATTCCAGTTCCCTGCGACTGGCCATTCATATAATAAAGCTTCATATTTGAATTATAGTAAATAAGTAAAGCAAGATACATTTTTTTAATAATTTTTTATTTCTTTGGGGTCATATTCTAATCTTTTCTTTTTTTTTTTTTTTGTATTGCAGTTTTTTGGTCTTAATAAGGTCTTTTTTTGCCCACATAGTTGATGACTCTGAAACGAGGAGAGAATTTAACCACTCAGTTTTCTGACCTGTCACTGGATCCTACCCAGTAGTATCAGAAGGAAGCTGAAAATGGTGTTAGCTGCACTTAGGACAAACAAAAATCATTCCAGGTAAAATAACCTTGTAAAGAAAAGTAATAGTGTATTATAGAGGCCTTGGCTAGGTTCATGATGACAAAGGACCTTGTCTGAACATAATGATTTCAAAACTTGAGCTTAAATGACACTCTGAAATCCAGTCAATGTGCCTCAGTAGACTTTTCAGAGAACATTATTTTCAACAGATATTTTGACTTACTGTGGAAACTTGAATACTTAGAAATGGCAGGTGTAAATTGGCAGTATGCATTGCCAATTCTTCAGACATCTTTTTTTAGGTTTTCATAAGATATTCTGAGCTTATTATTTTTCCCTTCTTTTTAAACATGTATGCTGTTGAAAGCAAAAAAGGAAACTCATCCTTAGATCCCAGAAGGTGCACACACATGCTGAGATGGAAGCAAGGACATGTAAAAGGGAGACAACCACTTCTTCGATCAAACATAGAATGCCAAAATTAGTGATGTCCAGGAAAGAGGGGAACTAATATTTGTGGAACATGTATTATAAAATGCAGTGAGTATGGCAAGTGTCCTTACATGGACACCACTGGTGTTTGAAGACAATTTATTTTGGTTTTGTTTTTCTTCAGTTGTCTGCAGTGATCAGTGGGCATAGACCCTATCACATGGAGGGAGACAAACCATAAGAGACTCTTAATCTCACAAAACAAACTGAGGGTTGCTGTGGGAAGCGGGGTTATGGAGAGGGAGTTTAGGTTATGGACATTGGGGAGGGTATGTGATATGGTGAGAACTGTGAAGTGTGTAAACCTGACAATTCATAGACCTGTACCCCTGGGGCAAGTAATATATTATATGTTAATAAAAATAATTAATAAAAAAAGAAATGTGTCAGCATTACCAATTTTTTAAAAATGTTAGGGTGCAAGTTTTTAAGATTTATAATAGTTCCTTCCATGTAGTGGAATGTCTGTGATTAGAATCTATGCCTAACTAATATCTGGCTCCGTATTCTTTTTTTTTTTTTAAGATTTTATTTATTTATTGGACAGACAGAGATCACAAGTAGGCAGAGAGGCAGGCAGAGAGAAAGGAGGAAGCAGGCGCTCCTCAGAGAAGAGAGCCCAGTGTGGGGCTCGATCCCAGGACCCCAGGATCATGACCGGAGCCGGAGGCAGAGGCTTTAACCCACTGAGCCACCCAGGCACCCTTAGCTCTGTAATCTTAATGCAGAAGTGGTCAGGTTTTCCTAAATAGAAGCCAGTCAGAAATATGTTTGTATGGACTTATTTTAATAAAGCTAGGTACCTTGTCATAATGTTTACAATGCGTTTTAGTCATTTTCGGTCAAAGAGTAGAAATAAGAAAATTCTGTTTGATTTTACAGGGGTGAGAGGATCTCTACTGCTTAATTGAGATGATGAAGGACCAATAAGAGAGCAGTATTTGAAATCCAGTTCCAAGGATATATTTGTTTTAGATGTGAATGTTGATTAATGACTTCAGGTATTAAATGCAGCAAGTCCATCTATGCCAAAAGTGAGTAGAATGTGAAGGGGAGCAGCTGGGTGTTGGCTGCAGTATACTTCATTCAATTTCTTAAATGATAGATGAGGAAACCTCAAGGGACTTTCCTTGTATTAAAAGTGATGTCCCATTTGCCCCTGGTATCCTCTGTTGGCAGGGATGCAGACCAAAAAAAATAGTCCCAGTAGGTCTTCTGCATTGAGTGTCACCTCATTTTGCTCTGTAGTCCATGTTGCTAACATCAATTTTTTTTTTTTTTTTGCCTCTAATTTAGGAAGTTCTAATGTAGAATAGAATTGGTTAGTAGAAGACTAGACTGGATTAATTTTCTTTGGTGGGCAAAATAATTTAAAAATTAGGTGAGGTAGCCAAGATTCAATAAAGAGCCTCAAAGACCAGCCAGATATTTGATGATTATGAATCATTTGTATTAGATTAACTGTTAACAAGGGTAACACAATGACCCATGGGGTGAGATATTTGTACATCTGCAATCATTGGACTGTCTGTTCCCATATTTTTAAGTTAAATTTAATTAGACAAGCTATAGTACATCATCAGTTTCAGATGTAGAGTTCAGTAATTCGTCAGTTCCGTATAATACCCAGTGCTCATCACATCACATGCCCTCCTTAATGCCCAGCACCCAGTTACATCCCCCTGCCCATGTCCTTCCAGCAAACCCCAGTTTGTTTACTGTAGTTAATTTGAGCCTCTCTTGGTTTTTCTCCTTCTTTGATAAGTTCCAGTTCAGTTTCCCTCCCTTCCACTATGGTCTTCTGCAGTTTTTCTTATATTCCACATGTGAGTGAAACCATATGATAATTATCTTTCTCAGATTGACTTAATTTCACTCAGCATAATAACCCTCCAATTCCATCCATTTAGATGTAAATGGTAATATCTGTTCTTATATAAAATTTATTTGTACTCCTAGTTACTTTTTTTTTCTATTAAAAAAAAGTTTTTATTTAAATGGTAGTTGGTTAACATACAGTACACTTCTATATAATACCTGGCACACTCCTAAATCGTCCATCACCTATTTAACCTGACAGAGAAAGAAAGTTAAAAAGTACAGTTCCTGATAGGAATAATTTATTGTCTATTAGGAGATCTGTATCAGGAAAAGTAGTGTGTGCTGTGTTCGTCCCATGATAGTTTGGATTGTATTATCATATCACTTTGTTCTTTGTATTAGAAATGTTAGACCTCCTTCGGAATCCTCAACATCACGTATCAGTGGACTGGTTGGACTTTGTGTTTTATTTATTTGATTTTCCTTAATTTTATTTGACCATTGACATTGATTCTAACTTGAGAATATTTTTGTAGATGTTTTCAATGTAATCTAGATCCTTAATATATTTGAATATTTCATTTTTTTAATTTGTTAGGTGATTTGCTTGTAGAAGAAAATTATAAACTATTATATTTAGTACGAAGACAGCAAAGATCTTAATGTTATTTTGTCACATTGCTGGGGTTTTACTGTCTTTTAATTTTTTTCCCATATTTTTACCTTTATTCTGTGTCAGTTGAATGATATTGCTGCCATTTAACTTACCTTGTTACATGAACATGATCGTTTGTTTTCCTAAGCTAGAAGACTTTGCATTAGTAGAGATGTACTGTCTGCAGATATCAGTTCCTTTACAGAGTTGTAGTAGTTGTTGGAAAAGACCTTAACTGGGTTTGTGATGAGTTATGATAACTGAGCATGATGAAATGAGGCTCAGCATGAGTACTCTGAAGTACAGCCTAAGAGTCAGTCCAAGTACTTGGGACACACATATCCTGACCGTAAGTTCTTAGCCTGTAAATTTCAGAAGGTATTTGGAGCAATATTGTGCAGGTTAGGGAATATAGAAGTGTAGGTTTTCCCAGAGATGTAAAGGGAAGTGAATTCTAAATTCCACTACTGCAGTTTGCTTTTATAGAATGTCTTCTATGTTTGTAACATTTGTATATCTGATCTTTTTTATTAGGAATTTCAAGTGAGTAACGATGTGGTAGATACTTTGCTGGTTTTTTTAATATTACTATCATCATTCAGTTTGAACCTTATATCTGTTTCCCAAGAGCATGTCCCCAAACTATGAGGCAGCTCCAGTTAACATATGAATAAGAAATTTCTAGTTTGTTGTTGAGAAACTGCTTTGGTTTGAAATGAGAGTTTGAAATGAGTTTGAAACGAGAGTTACACCTTAAGCAGAATGCTAAAGATACATCAGATGGATTACTCTAATTGTTTTAATAAGTTACTATTTTCTGCATCTTTATCAAGTCCTAAATGGAGATGTAGAAGTTTTGACTGTGATTTAAGGAGATGAAGGTGACATTTCGTAGTTGTTAATACTGAGCCCTAGAGAGGAACTGATTTGCTAAGTACCATACATTTTCTTTTGAATCAGGACCTTAATCTCCCATTATTCTTCATTATTTATGTTTACTTGAGTGAGTAATGGACCTTTTGTTATCTGTGATTGGCATTCTATGATAGATCCTTCTGATTTGCTTATTTTAGTTATGAGGGAATTGAGTAATAATTAAACAGGTAATTGGGAAAAGCCTTTATAGAAATGTACTATGGATAGTTGAATATACCTGGATGTAATTCTCCCATCCAAGTACTAACCAGGCCCGACCCTGCTTAGCTTCCGAGATCAGACGAGATCGGGCGCGTTCAGGGTGGTATGGCCGTAGACCTGGATGTAATTCTTAAATAGCTATCTTAATTTGTTAAGGAGTATGTGGTGTGTGTGTGTGTGTATAAATAACGTGGGTATTGATACTATGACAAGTGGTAGTTTATAGGGAAAAGCTTTGTTAGGTTCAGAAAAATTATATTCCTTTTTTTTTAAAGGAGCAGGGAGGGTAAGTCTTTTCATAGATATTTCTCTTAAGTCCTTGTTTCCCTGCCAGAAATTTTAGAATATTCATAACCTCATACTTTGTTTGGTTACTTTCAGTGTTCTGATTGTGCCACCTGGGTGCCCGCAAATAACCACACTCTTGTGGTGTCTGCCTATTTTCTGCCTTTGGCTCAAGTCATCATCCCGGGGTCCCAGGATCAAGCCCTGGCTCAAGTCAGGCTTCCTGCTCAGCAGGGAGTCCACTTCTCCCTCTGCCTCCCCCACCCCTCTGCAGCATGTACATACTTTCTCACTCACTCACTGTATCTGAAATAAATAAATAAAATCTTAAATAAAAAAGTGAATTACGAGGAGGGCTTGTGTAGTTTAAATGACGGATTCTGGATCAACAGTAGGTCTAGGTCTGAGAAGCTGATAGATGCTGATTTTAGCACCACATGTAGAAAACAGTTGGGTTTTCTTCAGAGAACAAATAGCCAGTATACATTTAAATTATGTATATCATTTGAAGAAGTAAATTTTTTTTATGATTTTGTTTATTTATTTGACAGAGATCACAAGTAGAAAAGAGAAGCGGGCAGAGAGAAAAGAGGAAGCAGGCTCCACACTAAGCAGAGAGCCTGATGTCCGACTCAATCCCAGGATCCTGGGATCATGACCAGAGCTGAAGGCAGAGGGTTTAACGCACTGAGCCACCCAGGCACTCCAAATTTCTTTTTGATAATGAATTAACTATACAAATTTTCACCAAGTTCACATTCAGTAAGATGATCAATGAATAAAAATCTAAAACAAACAAACAAGCGTAATTTTTTTTTAAGTCGACGTAATCTCAGTGAATTGTCTGATTTCCAGGACATGGTAATTTCTGTATAATAATTTTACTTTTGGGACAAGGTTTATCTGGTTTGTATTCTCTTAATCACACAACATCATAATTTGAATTACTTTGCATTTGGGCATTTTTTTAAGATTTTATTTTCAGGTAATCGCTACACCCAGTGTGAAGCTCAAACTTACAGTTATCCCCCAAATCAAGAGTTGCACACTCTAATGACTAAGACAGCCAGGTGCCCTTGTTTTGTTTTAAGCAGCCACTTGTGGATCATCTTAAATAGGCCAGAAACTGGCAATACCAATGGATTTCTGGGTGTTGATATTGGGATTGAGTCTCTTTTCTGGGGAAATTTCAACCATTGTGCTATAGCTTGGCTGTGAATACTCTGGTGGCTCTATATGGTTATTAAAATCTCGGGCTGTTTTCTAATGGTGGTGCTTAATGGGAATAGTGTTAAAATGGACTGTCTACTTATACTTAGAAACAATGAAAATTAGCCAAGGATTTCACTAGGATAGAAAGTCTGAAGAATTTAGATGTAGGTCAAATCAGTCATTACACCATGCTATAGGAAATAAGGAACCCACAATTGAAATGAGGGGACTTGTTTTCTGTGGCTTGGAGTAAGTAAAATAAATTACAGATGATTTTTTAACATTGTAACTTATGATTTCTGAAAATAAATTATTGCAGTGAAACTGGTTTTCTTATTTTTGAAGAATGGCAGAATATTTTTTTTTAGAATGTTTGAAAAATTTATTTGACAGAGAGGGATCGTAAGTAGGCAGAAAGGCAGGAAAAGAGAGAGGGGGAAGAAGTCTCCTGGCTGAGCAGAGAGCCCGATGGGGGGCTTGATCCCAGGACCCTGAGATCATGACTTGAGCCAAAGGCAGAGGCTTAACCCATTGAGCCACTCAGGCGCCCCATGGCAGAACATTTTGCGCATTTTATTTTTCTTACTTATATTTTGTATAATGTATAATCTGCTTTGGTGAGCTTCTCTGGACAATGGCTTTGTATTCTAGATAGATGGGGTATTTTCTCCCTCTCTTTTTTTTCAGAGAGAGAGAGAATGAGCGCAGAGCACAGGCACAAGGAGAAGCAGAGTCCCTGCTAAGCAGGGAGCCCAGTGGGAGATTGGATCCCAGGACACTGGGATCATGAACTGAGCCAAAGGCAGACACTTTACTGACTGAGCCACCCAGGCATCCCACATGGGGTGTTTTCTCAACTAAGTGACTCATGGCCTTAAATGTTATCAAAGTAACAATAGAAATATTCATTTCCTCTAAGATTGGTGAAGTCACAGTGGAAAAACAATGCATAAAAGCCCTGACTTAAACAATATTTGTATGTCTAAGGTTATAATATGGAAGATTCATTAAAATGGTTGCATGAAGCCATAGACTTAACCCTTCCCTTACAGGGAGAACAAAACATTAATAATTGGAATCTTGTAGGAGTTTGGAAAGGTAGCAATTTTTGTTATATTGATATTTCACAGGTATTGGAATAAATACATAAATGAGCAAATGGCACAAGAAATTTTCCTTATGTATAGACAAAACTTGGCTTCAGTTTAAAACTCAAATTTCTCATTCTTTATAATTTTTTTCGAGTCATGAAACGTGGACATATTGTGCACATTGCTGGGAGCACAAAATTAAGTGATAATATCTTTTATGAAAATTTTGTTCTATTTTTTTTCAGTGCTTCAAGATTCATTGTATATGCACCACACCCAGTGATCTGTGTAGTATGTGCCCTCCTTAATACCTACACTAGGCTAACCCATCCTCCCAACCCCCTCCCTTCCAAAACACTCAGTTTATTTCTCAGAAATCACAGTCTCTCATGGTTTATATCCCCTGGTGATTTCCCCCAATTCACTTTTCCTTTCTTTTTTTTTATTTTTTTATTTTTTTATTTATTTGACAGACAGATCACAGGTAGGCAGAGAGGCAAGGCAGAGAGATGAAGGGAAGCAGGCTCCCTGCCGAGCAGAGAGCCAGATGCGGGGCTCGATCCCAGGACCCTGGGATCATGACCTGAGCTGAAGGCAGAGGCTTTAACCCACTGAGCCACCCAGGCGCCCCTCACTTTTCCTTTCCTTTTCCTAATGTCCTCCATGTTATTCCTTATGCTCCACGAATAAGTGAAACCCTGAGAAAATCAAGTATCTTGACTTATGTCACTCAGCATAATTTCCTCCAGTCCTATCCATGTTGATGCAAAAGTTGGGTATTCATCCTTTCTGATGGAGGCGTAATATTCCATTGTATATATGGACCATATCTTCTTTATCCATTCATCTATTAAAGGCATCTTGGCTCTTGGCACAGTTTGACTAGTGTTGCCGTTGCTGCTATGAACATTGTGGTACATAAGGCCCTTCTTTCACTCTGTCTGTATCTTTGGGGTAAGTACCCAGTAGTGCAATTGTCAGGTCATAAGGTAGCTCTATTTTTAATTTTTTGAGGAATCTGCTCTTGTTTTCCAAAGTGGCTGCACCAACTTGCATTCCCACCAACAGTGTAAGAGAATTCCTCTTTGTCCACATCCTCTGCAACATTTGTCATTTCCTGCCTTGTTTATTTTTTCTGTTGTAACTGGTGTAAGGTGGTATCTCTGTGGTTTTGATTTGAATTTCCCTGATGGCTAATGATGATGAACATTTTTTCATATGTCTACTAGCCATTTGTATGTCTTCATTAGTGAACTGTCTGTTCATGGCTTCTGCCCATTTTTTGACACGATTATCTCTTTTGGGTGTTTAGTTTGAGGAGTTCTTTTTTTAAAGATTTTATTTATTTATTTGACAGAGATCACATGTAGGCAGAGAGCCAGGCAGAGAGAGAGAGGGCGAGAGAGGACAAAGCAGGCTCTCCACTGAGCAGAGAGTCCAATGCGGGGCTCGATCCCAGGACACTGAGATCATGACCTGAGCAGAAGGCAGAGGCTTTAACCCACTGAGCCACCCAGGTGCCCTGAGGAGTTCTTTATAGACCTTGGGTATCAGCCCTTCACTTGTAGTGTCATTTATGAATATCTTCTCCCATTCCTTGAGTTGCCTCCTGGTTTTGTTGACTGTTTCCTTTGCTGTGCAGAAGGTTTTGATCTAGATGACGTCCCAAAAGTTCATTTTTGCTTTTGTTTCCTTTGCCTTTGGAGACATGTCTTGAAAGAAGTTGCTGTGGTTGATGTTGACGTTCTCCTCTATGTTCTCTTATGTTCTCCTCCGGGATTTTGATAGATTCTTGCCTCACGTGGAGGTCTTTTATCCATTTCGAGTTTGTTTCTGTGTATGGTGTAAGAGAATGGTTGAGTTTCATTCTTCTATATATAGCTGTCCAATTTTTCCAGCACCATGTATTGAAGAGACTCTTTTTTCCACTAGATATTTTTTTCCTGCTTTCTCGAAGTTCATTTGACCATAGAGTTGTGGGTCCATTTATTATCTTAAAATCAACTTGCCCATTCTGTCATTTAGAGAGTGCCACATTTTAATTTGTGACCTTGGTGGAAATGGAAAATGATGTTCCTTAAGGTTGTCTTCTCTTATTGGATATTTCTTCCTGTTTCAGTACAACTCAAAGGAGAATAAATCCTTCAAGTTTAAATATTTTAAAAAGTCTGCGTTCTGTTGAACTTAGCCCTTTGTGCATATCTCATGAAATCAAGAGAGCATTGTTTTTGAGGGTATATGACATTTACTTGTTAGTAAGTAATAGAGTAGTTGGGCACATAAAAACATGTGAAAATGTGTCATCATTTCAGTTGGCAAAATGTATCAGTTACTTATTTTCTTGGTTTTTGTAATGTACATAAATATTTGTACAACTCTTAAAGACTTGGAATGATTGTATTCAAAATGACAAAACATGTACAGATAATTCAAAGAAGAAAATATTGGCAAGTAAAATGAAATGTCTGAAAATCACTCATAAACATCCTTTAGAAATCATCATATGATATATTTGTTTATCAATTTTACATAGACATAAAAAGGTGATGCCAGCTAGGTTAGGATGTGGCTGTCATTCATGGATGTGGATGGAGGCTAAGAAACAAGGACAGTATTTCATCCGGAAACTTAGAAAACTTAATTGGACAGTAGATACTGTATAAATTCCATTAGATGGTTGTTCTGGTGCTGCCTTTCTAAATTAGTTTTGTTGTTACTGCTGTCTTTTATCTGTATTAAAACTTCTAATTGATCCCCTTACTTCTAGCTTCAGATTCTCTAATTCATCTGTCTGCCAGAGCAGCCTTTTGGAAAGATAATGACAAATATCATCATGTTGCTTCAAAAATCTGCAGTTGACATGTTTCAAGAGTGATAGAAATAAGCAATAATCAGAGAAGAGGACAAAGATTATATAAATTGATAATATTTAGAGCATCTTTTGACTCTGACAGAACTGGAAGTTCTACTTTCACTCCCTGAATAAGATGCTCCTGATAATTTGGAAAAATTTTTGCAGCAAGAAACAATGTGATTAAAATCCAGAATGATAGAGGATAATGTGTGAACCTTTTCCCCATTAACATGGACAGGGAAGGATAGTTTGAGTGCCTCTGCATTGATAAAATTGTAGTTTTCAAGTTATTCTGGGGTATCCTGTGCAATTTTACTTATGGACTGCTATGGAAGTCTAAGTCTGATGTTGATTTAAGGGGTCACTGACCAGGACCTTCCTGTAGAGACAGTCTAGATCTTCTGCTCTATTTCATGGTCCAGCATGATCAGCACATCATCTCTCATTCCAAATTATTCCCAAAAATGCAAGTGTGTGAACGTGTCTGCTGAATTGAAAATTATTTCAAGTGGATGACACTTAATAGTATTGGTCTAGTGTGGACAATCTCAAGTACATTTAAGCCAGCCTTCTAGGAAAATATGAAAAGAAGGGGAAGGACAACACATCATGAATTAATCTAGAAGCTTCATCAACTACAAATAATCACAGACAAATAAAGATGCACACAGTCCTGAAATTCATCTTGCCTTTCAAGTATTTATATTTCATTGCTAGTCTTTGAATTTGGAAAATAATCTCAATATTTTGCTTTTTATGGAGTATCAACTTGCCATCAAAATATTTACCAGTGAGAGCCTTGCATATGTGACATTGATTGCATATGTGATAAACACAAGTATTAGTTTTCTTTTTTTTTTTCTTCCACTGTCTGCCATTTTAAAAGAGCTAGGAACCTCATCTGTTAACTATTTTACTGGACATATATAGCTTAAGAATTTATCTAAATACTTACAAAAATTGTGATTGGGTAATGGTATTGAAATGGAAATATAAAGTACTCAGTAAATGATGAATATGCATGAACTGTTCATTAGATATTTGGTGGTGAAATGAAATTAAACATGTAGTAATTTTCTATGTATTTTATTCGTTCTTTGCTTAACGTTTTTTGGAATCTAATGCTGAAACGCAGAGGCCTACGTTTATAAACAAATCTTTGTTTTTAGGTACTTTTAAAAATGGTTGCTGTGATAATCGAGGTTTCCTAGGGAAGTTTATAAAAACATGTTTGGTAAAACTGCCTTCTGGAAAATATTTTAGAAAGAAATGGGCCATTTTGTTAAGATGTACTGAATTCTATATTTATTGTACAAGTGCTTATGCAAAGCAAAGAGGAAATGGGCATGGGAGCGTTTACTATATTAATCAGGAAAAAATGTAAGGCACTAGTTATTTATGTGCATTTTGAGACTGTTGTATATGAAATAACCAAATACAATTGCTTTGTGACCTTAAGGCATTGTAATTACTAAGAAGGTAGTTGCTAACATATGTAGAAGAAATATTTTTTAGTAACATGACTATAGAAATAGAAGTTACCTCCGAATGATGGATATTTAATATCATATGATGGGATTGCTATGGCTTTTTTGGGGGTTGGGGTTGGGGTAGGGATTGTTCTGTATGCAGTGGTCATAATAAGAAATTTTTTTAAGGCTGCTATATATGGCTGTGGATGTTATCCTCTAAATGCTCATTATGTTAATATTTGTTTGGTACGAGATTTAATTCTCATGATGGAATTGCTGCATAAGAGGCCAGTCTCTATGCATGTTTAATGGGCCAGGATATAATGGGCTTTTTTATTTCTCTGTATATAATAGAAAAAAGTACTGTTAAAACACCCTTTTAAGCATGGTGATGGCTGACATTTGGTCATTTAAATTGTTCGAATGTAGTTTCGTTGGATTACAGAGAGGAGTTTCTAGATTGCCTTGTTTGTTTTAAACAAATAAAAGCACAATTTAGTAGATAGAGAATAAGGAATTTTTGAAAGCTATAGGAGTATGCATATGTACAGAGATAGTTCTTAATCAGGCAGGCATTACTCCATGTTCAGATGTTGGGAATCTTACGTGTATTTTATTAATACTGTAATGTTAAACTGGTGTGGGTTTTTGTTACTCTTTTAACTAGTAACAAAATTGGAATTGTGGAATTGCCTCTCAATTCCAAAAATTAATTCCTTTTCAGTTGATAATGTTACATATTTTATTACAGTGTTATATATAATGTTACTTTATTTGTTTAACATCTAATTTTTTACATGTATAGACATAACTGTAAATATTATAGGACAGACATTTTTATTTCCCAAAAGTGATATTATATCTAGCCTCTTCAGATATTTAGGCTCAATTTTTAGGTTTTGGTAAATGTGTAGTGTCTAGTATAATATCTCATTGTTTTACGTAAGATTCATCATGGTGGAAATGTCATATCTATTGGTCTGACTCTGTTCATGGTTTTCAGATGTTTGTATACCAACAGAAAATACAGTTACTAGATAAATCCTACATGTGGTTAAACGTAACAGGTTAGAAAAGCTTTCATGTCAGTGGAATTCCACATTTAATAATAACCAAATTGTTCTTGTTTTAATATATTTACATCTAATTATATAGGTGTAGGTGATTGTAAGTTTTTTGTGAGGTGTTCACAATTATCTGTCAAACCTATGGTCATTAAAGGATGGGATGATCCAAGAAATGTTTTATATAATGTGCATATAATAGACACAGTTACTATGTTTTATTAAAGCCAAGGAACTATTATATCAGCATGTTTTGTAAATATATTAATTATAAATAGACTGAAAAATTACCATAACAGTTGTCAGATTATCTCTTAGTAAAAACTTAGGCAGGTGAAGTTCATGGGATTTTGTTACATTGTTCTGTGTGAAATAGTTAGGATATATAATAGTTTTTCCTTTAAACTTTTAATTCTTGATTTTACAGGGTTTCTTTCATGTACACCTGTGTAATATACACACAACTGTATAGTATACAGGTCTATAAAATAAGTGTTTATTAAAAATCATAGCAAAGAGACGTTTTTTGGCCAAGTAGTTATCACTCAGGTTTAGTCTGTTCTTCATGTCATTTTGTGGTTCATGATGAAGGGAGTTGCAGTTTGAGCTTTAGTTGCTGAAGATATTGTTAGATTGCTACCTAAGTCAATAGACCAATACTAGTTTTTGTTTCAGAACATCTGCATAAGATTTGCTGATAGGCACTTATTTTTTGAATACAAATCTGAGAGACAGTGTGAAAACATTTTATTTTGGCAAGTTGAATCACTAAACATGTCTGTTTAGGATGTATTTGGTGCTGGAGATTGTATTACTTTTTATTTTTTTTGGATATAGAAGATCAGTGTCATTTTTGAAAACATTGTGGGATATATAATTTCTGTCAATAATTTTAGAAATATATTTTCATTGAAACATTAGAGGTAGAAACATTGAGTGTAAATAGAGTGAGCATCTTCATGAGTTAGGCTTGATTTTGATTTTTTTAAATATTTGTATATTTTGTGAAGTTTTTATTTAAATTTCAGATAGTTAACATACAGCATAGTAATAATTTCAGGTGTACAATATAGTGATTCAGCACTTCATACAACACCTAGTCCTCATCACAAGTGCACTCCTTAATCCACATCACTTAGTTAATCTATGCCCTCAGCCACCTCCCGCCTCTGGTAACACTGTTTCTTTATAGTTAAGAGTCTTTTCTTGGTTTGCCTCTCTTTCTCTCTCTTTGTGTTACTTAGTTTTTTTTCAACAACTTTTGTTAAAGTACAGAAGCTGTCATTTATATTTTTAAATGTGAAATTTGAATAATTTCTTATTTCAATATAAATTTTGGATGTTAAATGTTGAGAACAGTGCAGGGAAACCTTTCACTAACTTATATAACATCTTAATTTCTAGCTATATAGAAATAACCTCTCCACACATAAACACACAGCATGCATACACGCACATAGCGAATCTATTAATGTTGAACAACTAGGGCAAAAACAGAACTGTTACAAGACCATTTCTGTGTTTTCACCTGGTGTGTGTTGGGTTGTTACTAAGTAGTTATGCACATGTGATCAGCTGTTTATTTTTATACCATATAATTTTATAGATGTTCAGATATTGCTGTTATATATTTGAATATATTTCACCTAAAATTAGAGCACATAAACTTTTTTTTAATGCTTGTAGACATGAAATGATAAAATAGCCTTCTGTTGATAAGTATGATGTCTAGAATGCTGTGTATGTAATTATTTATAAAATACTTGTTATTTCTAGGTACATAGCCATTGCTGACAAACATACGTTTAAATATACTTTTAAAAATCAGTATAGTAATTAGATTCTCTGCATGTTCAGTGGTTGGTTGTGAGGGATATGGATGGAGGGGTGGATGTTTTCCAATCTCGTCTATAATGTATGATTTTTTTTAATTGTTAACTATTCTTTTTGGTTTAAAGAGATGGTGAACATCACATATATGTTGCAGTCATGCTATTGATAAAATGTAAGTTTGACATGGTTAGCATTTGCACATTATTCTAAGAATTCCGTATGGGTAACTCTTTGGTTTGTTAAAGAGTGGTATTTATAATGGCTACTTTATAACATTTGATTTAGGAAGTACATAGAATTGTTGATAAATATAATGACAGTGGGAAGAAACAGTTTTCTTTTGATACTGCTACCTTTGTGTAGAATTGCATGGATTGTTGAGATTTTTAAAGACAAATTATTTAAAAATTGAGTTAAAGGATTTTGAGCCCTATTTTTGTTAACATTAGTGTGCTTATACACATGTACATGAATGTATACAGTCAGAGAGGACAGAGTGGTCAAAAGTTTTTGTCTCCAGTTTTATTTAGAAGAAAAGTTAGACTGCAATAATTAAATTGTAACCACTTTATATAAAAATATTTCTGCCAATTTAAGGGACATGCAGGTATATCTTATTTTCTCAGATGTACTGAGGTTCTTGATGAAATTCATTTTGCTAAAGAACATTTTGTAGAATCTGACTCAGAAAATTCTGTGTATATGTGTTGTGTGGCAATATGACAACTTTGTAAATAAATAAGCAAGTGAAATATTTATTTTTAAAGATTTAATATTTCTAGATGTATTGAGTGTCACAGTATAATCTAAATGTTTTCATTGTAAATGTGTTAGGATTATTGTCTTTTAAAATCAGCACAGCAAAGACATTGATCATTTATGTACAGGCTCTTGGAGCTGTGCAACATTTATCTATTAATTTGGTTGTTAAGAGGAGAAATAGAATAGATTGTGCTTTATTCCACTCTTAGAGTAAAATAGTATGCCATTAAACTTACACCATGTAAATTCATTTGATGTTTCTGAATGTATTGTGACATATTTTATTAGGACTTTCCTGATGTATATACATCTTATTTTTATGTTAAGACTGTTTTTTTATAGCAGATTTAGGTTCACAGCAAAATTGAGGGCAAGGTACAAAGATTTGCTAAATAGTCCTAGCCCAACACTTGCATAATCTCCATCATTAACCATTCTGCACATGCATAATCACCCCCCATTATCAACATCCCTTACCAGACTGGTACATCTGTTAATACTGATGAATATTCATTGACATATCATTATAAGCCAAGGTCCATGTTTTGTTATGGCTAACTCTTGGTGTTATACATTTTGTGAGTTTGGACAAATGTATAATGCCCTGCATCCTTCATGGCATTATACAGACTATTTAATTTGTCCTAAAAATTCTCTATGCTTGACCTATTCATCCCTCTCCCATATTTGTCTTATTGTTGTCGTTTACGTTGGATATATAAATGACTTTCTTAAGGAGATTTTTATACTACCTCATGGAACAATATACAGTTCTGTATGTGTTCCTTTGGTTGCATGACAATATTCAAGACAACTTTGTAAATAATAGGCAGATACAGTTTTTTTTTTTTTTTTACTTTTTAACATCTAGTCTTTCTAGATGTGTAGAGTCTCACAAAGTATAATTTTGTAAATAATTCATTGTAAAATCTCATAGTCATTGTTATCAAGTGTTGTAATAGTAACAATTTTAGGTTTCTTGAGCTATACATATTTTGGTATCTGTTTATGGAGTTGTTAGGGGAAGGAGAAAGTTAGAAGGGTGTACTACCACTCTTGAATTCTCTCAGAGAAAATTTTACATTTTAATCACTGTTTAGTCCTTTTGTTTATTACACATTAAGAATCCAAAGTCATAATTTTATAGGTGTATTGCTGAAAGGGCATTATGTATTTAATCATAGAAAATATGCAACATAAGAAATTTTATTCTCTCTCTTAGAACTATTCAGTTTTCTATTTAACTGGACAACATGACAGCATTCAAGACAACTTTGTAAATAGCAGATGACTATATTATTTATAAATACCTAGTTTTTCCAGACATGAAATTTCACAATGTATACATTTATAAATATTACATTGTCAAATACCATAAATTGTTTTTTTTCTAAATATTTTCTTAGTGTAATAAGTAATAATTGTTCTTTTAAGGTTATGTAACATTTTGATGTTTGTTAGATAGGTTTTTGGGCAGAGGGATAGATAGATCATCAAATCCTCAGATTGCTTCCTTTTTCTTCAGATTGTTAGCTTCTCATATAGAAGAAAAGATTAGATTTTATACTTATAAAACAAACAAGGGGCTACTAGGTGGCTCAGTGGGTTAAGCCTCTGCCTTCGGCTCAAGTCATGATCTCAGGGCCCTGGGATTGAGCCCCACATCGCATCAGGCTTTCTGCTCAGCGGGGAACCTGCTTTCCCCTCTCTCTTCTGCCTGCCTCTCTGCCTACTTGTGATTTCTCTCTCTGTCAAATAAAAAAGTAAAATCTTAAAAAAAAATACTCAGAATGTATGTTATCCTTAGAATAAGGAAGACATGAGAAAGGGAATTGTTTAAAATCACAGATCTGTTCATAGTTAAATGATACTTGTATTGCTAAGTAATTGTTATTTTACTGTGTTATATAGATCTACTATGGCAAATTTATATGTATATATACATACACATGTATAATATAAATGTTAAACACCTGTATACAGTAAAATTAGTTTTAGGAGTATAAACCTGATATTCTCTTTCTCATTTATTACCATATTGCTTTCCATTTTATTTTTTTTGGAATTTATGGAAATATTTCAAATCTAAGCTTAAACATTTCTATAATTCCACCTCATGATATATCTAAATGTATATTATTTTTAATATAAAATGGTTAGCTCCTGTGTGTGTTTTTTGTTACCATGTATATATACATCTAAATGAAAAAAATTGCTGTGATTATGAATATTTTATTATTCTAAGAGCTTATCAAAAGTATCCAGTGTGTAGTTATATTTGTATGTTATGCATAGTCAAATGTCAAAAGTGTTACATCTTGGTAGTCTTCTAAGAAATAAAGAATATAAATGAAAATATAAATTAATATATTTTTTAACAGCAGTTTGGCAATAATAGTTGAAATTAAAGTATGTAAACATTTGAAGTGGTATAACTTGCTGCTGGGATTTTATCTATTCCGAAGTCTCAAATTTACAAAGAAGAAAGTATGCTATATATTGAGTATTAAATAGTTGGAGCATCTGAAATAATACATCCCTAAAGGATCATAATGGTTATATCTTATTCATCATATGAATATAATTTAAACACTGGAAGATATTCTGATATGAACGGGTGTTTTAAGTGGATATTTTTAATTATGTTATTTTTCGAACAAACATCAGTAGTGTGTTTACAGAGGTGTATCCATGTGCTTCTAGTTGTTCTGATGAAAGTGTTAATGTTTACTATTCCCAAGGAATGTAATTATTCTGCCATGATTTATAGAGTTAAGTAATGCTTAGTCATCAGAGTTAATATAATGGTGATTATTTAAGCATTTTTTGTAAGATTTTTTGTACATATTTTAGTTAAATGGTAAAACATTGTTAATTATCTGTATATTGCTACTTGACAATCTGAAATGAATATGTGAATTGTTGAATAGAAAGTTGTCTGGAAGATCATATGGCAAAAATTTAACATTACTATGTAGAGAGTTGGGAATGGAAGGGCTGCTTCTGCTTTTGGCATTTGAAATTGTGAAGATATTTTAAAAGGAACATTTAAACAACAAAAGGGGACTTAAAAGATACAACCAATTTGTGCCTTTCTGTATCCTTGCCTGTTGACATCTTGAGAGTATTGGGCTGTTATATTCAATTTTGTATTCCCAGTGGCCATTATGAATAGTTTGTGAGTGATCATGAAGAACGTGTGATTTAGAGACTAGTACAGCAGAGTTTTACACACTGAAACAGTATTGTGGGATACACGAAAAGAATATGGGAGAAGATGGGATATGAGGTAGGTGCTAAAAAAGTGTATTTGGGTTTACAAACACATGAATGATTAAAATTAACTGAAACTTTGTTATTGTATTATGTTAGTCACTACAAAATTATATCATTAGTTTTTATATAGTGTTCTACTATTCATAGTGTGTAACACCCCATGCTCCATGCAATACATGTCCTCCTTAATACTCACCACCAGGCTCACTCATCTTCCCTCCCCACTACCCTCTGAAAACCTCAGTTTGTTTCTCAGAGTCCACAGTCTCTCATGGTTCATCTCCCCTGCTGATTACCCCAATTGACTTTTCCTTTCCTTCTCCTAATGTCCTCCATGTTATTCCTTAAGTTCCACAAGTAAGTGAAACCCTGTAATAATTGACTTTCTCTGCTTGACTTATTTCAGTCAGCATAATCTCCTCCAGTCCCAACTGTGGTGATGGAATTTTCGGTATTTAGCCTTTCTGATGGCTGAGTAATATTCCATTGTATATATCGACCACATCTTCTGTATCCATTCGTCTGTTGAAAGCCGTCTTAGCTCTTGGCACAGTTTGGCTATTGTGGCCATTGCTGCTGTGAACACTGGGGTACATATGGCCTTCTTTTCACTACATCTGTATCCTTGGGGTAAATACCCAGGAGTGCAATGGCAGGGTCATAGAGTAGCTCTATTTTTAATTTATTGAGTAATCTCCACACTGTTGTCCGAAGTGGCTGCACCAGCTTGCATTCCCAACAACAATGTAAGAGGGTTCCCCTTTATCCACATCCTCTCCAACATTTGTCATTTCCTGTCTTGTTAATCTTTGATTTGAATTTCCCTGATGGCTAATAATGGTGAACATTTTTTCATATGTCTGCTAGCCATTTGTATGTCTATATTGGAGAAGTGTCTGCTCATTAGGGTAAATTTTCATAATTCACTGCTGTATTTGTGGTTACCAGCTAGATCATGTTGTTTGAGGGAGAGTTTATTGGAATAAGTTGGAAGTTACTCTTAATTAATGGGAGTAATTAGAGAATGGTTTATTCACTTTCTTTTGTGCTAGTGGCAGTCTGCCAGAAGGATTTCAAGTAGGATTTTACATTTTTTAATTTTCAGAATAAACATGAGAAACATTTCAATAAATTTGTGTTAAAATTTCACTGATAAGGTGAGAAAATTTTTAAAAAAGTTACTGTGCTATTAACTGCTTATTTATCTCTCTTAATTACTCCTGATAATTTTGTTGTCATCCTAACTTGTGTGTCCTGGTGTCTCACTTGTAACTGTCTATATTGTATCCTTTCTTATCAGAAGTACATGATGAAAAGAAGAGATTTATAGATAACCTGAGGACAACTGACATCAGGAATATACCTCATGCTATGGACTTCCTTAATGTAAAAGTCTTAACTGGGAACAATAGGTAAGAAGTTCTGGACCAAGAAGTAGTGTTTTAATACAAGGCTTTGGCAAGGCTCAGGAAAATATCACTGGGGCAGTCTTTGGAATATTGAACTGTGTCTGAGAATTAGTGAGAAAATCAATTATTTCCAAAGATAATTTTTGTTGAAGTACAGATGTGGATTAGATGTAGAATGTAGGAGATTACTTGTGTATTCTTTCAATTAATGACCTTATTTGTAATCAGATATCATGACATAATATTATAAAGGTAATGATCAATTGTTCATTAGTTGGACAGAATTTTTGCAGGTAAATTTTATAGTGTGTTAAAGGGAGAAGTTCATGGAAGCAAAATAAAGGGGAAACCTCTTGCACTGTTGGTGGGAATGTCAACTGGTTCAGTCACTGTGGAAACGTATGGAAGTTTCTCAGAAAGTTAAAAATATGATTTAGCTGTTGAACCATGAGGCATTTACCTAGAGAATACAAAAATACTAATTTAAAGTGATGCATGCACCGCAGTGTTTATAAAATGGTTGTCTATAATAGCCAAACTATGGAAATAGAACAAGTGTCCATCAGCTGGTGAATGGATAAGAAAAAGTGGTAAATAAACAATGGAATGTTACTCAGCCATAAAATAACAATGAAGCGGGGCGCCTGGGTGGCTCAGTGGTTAAAGCCTCTGCCTTCGGCTCAGGTCATGATTTCAGGGTCCTGGGATCGAGTTCCGCGTTGGGCTCTCTGCTCAGCAGGGAGCCTGCCTCCCCTCCTGTCTCTCTCTGCCTGCCTCTCTGCCTACTTGTGATCTGTCTGTCAAATAAATTAAAAAAAAAAATAACAATGAGGCTTTGCCATTTGCAGTGAGGTGGATTGCAGTCATATAGTTGTCAGTAAAGAAAGACAAATACCATATATTTCACACATGTGGAATTTAAGAAACAAACTAGCAAAGGAATGAAAAAGGCTGAGGCAAACCAAGAAACATTCTTAAGTACAGAGAACAATCTGATGGTTAACAGAGGGAAGTAAGTAGGAGGAATGGAGAAAATAGGTGATGGGGATTAAGGATGGCACTTGTGAAGAGCAAGGGGTGTTGTATGAAAGTGTTGAATCACTAAATTGTACATCTGAAACTAGTACACTGTATGTTAACTAACTGGAATTTAAAAAACTTAAAAGTATGGGTAAAGTAATGGCCAATGCTGAAGAGTTACATCAACTATGGGATTGATGATGACTTGTTTCTAAGAATTAAAGGAGTTATAAAACAGTTCAAGATGAGTATCCACTTAACCTGCTGCTTTAGCTATTCTATGAGAATGTTCTATACCTTACCTTACAGTGTTTCTTCTTTTCCTATCAGGAGGTGATAGTTCCATGAAAACACACTTCCGCCCTCCTGGTTTGTAATTGCAAGAATTGGTATCATCAGACCTCTCATTGGCAGTATTATTCATTCAAGGGTTCTTCACCTCTGATCTCTGGTTCCAGGAATACCCCTTGGAGAAATTACTGTAAGAACAGATAAGTGCTCATTTGATTCAGGAAGGGACACTTTGGTTAGACAGGAGCTAATATTATGCTTTTATTTTTTTTAATTTATTTATTTATTAGAGAGTGAGAGTGAGCACAGGCAGACAGAGTGGTAGGCAGAGGCAGAGGGAGAAGCAGGCTCCCTGCCGAGCAAGGCACCCGATGCGGGACTCGATCCCAGGATGCTGGGATCATGACCTGAGCCGAAGGCAGCCGCTTAACCAACTGAGCCACCCAGGTGTCCCAATATTATGCTTTTATTAAGATTAATGAATTTATGGTGATAGCTAGTGGGGACTGAGGTCTATTCAGGTTACATATTGTACTTCCTCCAAGAAGTCCTTAATATTCTATTTAGTAATGATTAATCCTAAGAAAAAAATACTTTATGATTAACGTCTTCACCTTTAAGGTTATTCTGGGTTAGGGTTAAGACTTCTTGGAGGAAGTGTCTACTCAAGAATTTTTTTTTAAAAGATTTTTATTTATTTATTTGACAGAAAGAGATTTCAAGTAGGCAGAGGAGATAGGAAGAGAGAGAGGAGGAAGCACGCTCCCTGTCAAGCAGAGAGCCTGATGTGGGGCTCGATCCTCAGACCCTGGGACCATGACCTGAGCCAAAGGCAGAGGCTTTAATCCACTGAGCCACCCAGGCACCCCAACTCAACAATTTTTTGATAGTCAGCTTGAATAATGGGTTAGGATCTAAATCTAAGGATTTATTTCTAAGTTAGAGCTAAGTTAGACCTAAGGATTTAAGATCTAAGTTCCATTATCTCTATATCTTACAGATACCATTTTTCTCACCAAACATATTGAGGTCCATTTGTTATTTTTTGGGAATTTTTTGGCGTTGTTACCCTGTGTACAGAAATGCATGTAGATTATGTCAAATAATTCTGTATGTGAATGAACAATCTAGGGATACAAGCAATCATTCAAATACATAGCTGAACAGAAACATAACATGAGAACTAGAAAGGTATGAGAAGAAAGAATACCAATAATTGGCTTTTTTAAGTTGACAATGTTACATCAGCTTCAGGTGTATCAGTAGTGAATAGTGATAGTGAATAGATAATTCTGTGCATTATGTAATTCTCAACACAGTGAGTGTAGTTATCATCCCCAGCCTTATTAGAAAATTCCAAAAGTAATTTTGATCCATCTGTTTTTTTCTTCACAATTTAATGGATGTTGCATTTCATTGTACATCATTTTATTAGCTCCTAGTGATAATTATGTGAAAGTATGTTTCTAACTTTTAACCATTCCCCAATGTGTCTCTCAGGTGTTGACTAAACAGAAAGACTGATGCTCTTGCTTCTGCCACCATCTTCAAATCCAAAAGACAGTCTTCATAATGTATGGAGACTTCTGTTTCATGTTTTGGAGTGGATACTCCTCGCAGATCAGAAAAAATGGACTGAGAAAACTCAAGTTTGAAAATTACCTAGAGTGTCATTGGAGGGAATTGTAACCAGGCATGTTGACTGTTTTCATAATTGACATTGGACTAAATCTCAGGAGCTTGAATGGTGGAGATGTTATTACCCAGAGAGGTTCAGTATGGTGTGATTGAAAGGCATCATTTCAGTATTCCCATTAGAATAAAGTACATGTATTTATAATTTTCACTTATTACAGGGTAAATTTAAAATTGATGGACAAAAAATTACCCTTTTCCAGATTTCAAAAGGCACAGAAATTTATCAAGGATAAACTTTTTACTTCTTAAATGCTTTTTTTCTCCTAATTCTACTCTCCAAAATTATCTACAGTTAATGGGAGTTTTGTGTTTATACTCTTCGGGTATATTGATGAACAAAATTTATGCTAGTTGTCTTTTGGGCCAATATATTAGCTACAAATTTTCTAGGCAGTTAATATGCTTTATTTAGAAATGATTTTTAACTTCTCTGGCTAATTTGTTGAAAATAGTCGTAGTATTTCCACCTTCTCAGAATTAAGTATACCCAAAATTTACATTCTGAGTCAAAAGTAAAAATTTTCCTAAAATGGTATAGATTGTCCTCATCAGTTTTTCTCCCACTATTTGTTTATGAGATTTCTGTTTTTTTTTTTATTTTTTATTTTTTATAAACATATATTTTTATCCCCAGGGGTACAGGTCTGTGAATCGCCAGGTTTACACACTTCACAGCACTCACCATAGCACATACCCTCCCCAATGTCCATAATCCCCCCCCCACCCCCCTCCCCCCATTAACCCTCAGGAGATTTCTGTTTTCTTAAATAGTACAAACATTACATTTCAGAGTTTTAATCTTTGATAATGTGGTGTTACCAAAAATTGCTTTTATTCTCTTACTGTTCAGTTCAGTCATCTTCATATATCCTTAAAACTTACTAGTCACTTGTTTTTTCATTTTCCTCTGTTGTTTTTTTTTTTCATTCCCCTCAGAATATTAGTGTTTTTGTAATGGTTTCTAAGAGATCATTTATGACTAAGTATGTTAGTATGTTAACCATTTGTCATGCATTGCAAATTACATACTATATATTCTCATCACCATTTTACTGTGATGTTTTGGTTGTACAAAAGTTGTGTTTTCAAATACAATGCTCTGCTTTATGCCTTTTGAATTTTGTGTTTTTATTCAGAGCTGTGTCCATCACTCTCATGCATTCTTTGTATTCTGTTTTTTGTCAGTCTGTCATTTCATTTTTTCCATTAATTGTTACTGTGGTTTTAAACCATTACCCAGTCAAATTATTTACCTTGACTTAAGCAGTTACCACTTAGCTAAATGCTACCATAGTTACTTAGAAATTCCCACATAGAATCATCTGCATCTCAATTTGTTTGCCTTACTGTCTTTTGATATTTTAAAATTACTGATGATTTTGTCTATTCCATTGAGATCTATCTCATTTTTCTTTTTTTTTTTTCAGAATATTCCCTCTCTATAGTCGCATTTTTTTCTGTCAATTGATGCTAAAAATTATTTTGCGAGTTGGAAAAAAAATGCAGTTTTAATTTCATTCGCACCAAATTTAATAGATTAATTAGGAGAGAATAGATGTCTTTAAAAGTGAGTCTTCCTATCAATCTGCAAGGTATGTCTGTCCTTTTTTTTTTTTTTTTTAATCAAATTGTTGGGTAACTGCGGGTGTGATTTTTTTAATTCATTCCCAGTCATTTCATAGTTTTGTTAGTGTAGTTATGGGAATAGTACAACTAGTTTATTTTAATAAAGAGCCATTTTTGTTTAGTTTCCTAGTGACATTTTGTTAAAATTCCAGAATTTTGCCTTTCTTTCTTAATTCATGGTTCTTATAGAAATATGGAAGCAGAAACAGCCCTCGCTTATTTGACAGTGAATATTAATCTTACTATTTTAAGGTTCATTTACTTACGGGTCATTTTAGGTAACTTTCCTATCCTGGGCATTTATGCAAAATTTGTTGACAGTTTAATAAAATGCTTTGTATTTGTCACGTATTATAGGTGATTATAGGTGATCGCACATGCCATTATAATTATTGATTAGGCTAAAAAGTAACTTCCTGAAAATGAACATTCCTGAGCTATACTTTGTGTATGTATGAATGTGGATGTCTATTTGTTGTGCATATATATCCGTAAATATTTCCCTATTGTTACAATTTTTCTTTGCAATTTCTGAAAATATCCTAAATAAATAGCTTATATTCTGCTTTTGTCAGGTTTTTGTATTTGGTTTACCTGTTCAATCAATATATTTGGAGTATTATTTTTTATCAACTGGAAACCAGAAGTATTAGCAATAATTTTTTTAATTTTTATTTTCAAATAACTTTCAGCGTACAAAAATGTATATTGTTCTCTACCTTCCTCTTATATTAACATCTTTCATTTGCATTATACAGTTACCTATACTAGGAAATTGGTATATTCCTGTTAACTGATGTTTTTATAATCCATTATTGAAAGTGGAATGCTACACTGCAGATAGTTGTCATAGTCTCCTTAATGCCCCTTTGCTTGAGGCAGATGCCCAGTTTTCTTTTATTTTCACAATGTTGATGATTTTCAAGAGTCTATAGAATATTTATTAACATAACTCCATATGGGTTTGTGTGATTTTTGTCATAGAAATTGAGGTTGTGCATAAGATTACTACAGAAATGGTACTCCCTTCTCAGTTCATCACTAGAAATCACATACTGCTGATACGCCTTGTGACTGGTGATGTTACTTTGATTACAGTGTTACGTAGCAATTATGTTACGGAAGATACTATAAATACTGTTATACTTATCTGCAAATTTTAGATTCTTGTTGCTTGTAATAATTAATACACAATGGTGTTTGACAAATTGTGGGGTTTTTTTTGACAAAACACTTTTTTCCTTTTAGTTTCAGAGGTAGAATTTAGTGGTTTGTCAGTTACATGTACCACCCAGTGCTCATTACATCTCGTGCCCTCCTTAATGCCCATCACCCAGTTACCCCATTCTCCAACCCAGCTCCCTTCCAGCAACACTCAGTTCATTTCTTAGAGTTAAGAGTCTCTTAGAGTTTGTCTCCCACCATGATTTTGTCTTATTTTAATTTTTCCTAACTTCCTCTATGTTCATGTTTTATTTCTTAAGTTACACATAAAAGTGAAATCATGATATTTGTGTTTCTTTGACTTTTACTTTGCTTAGCATAACACTTTCTAGTTACGTCCACATTGTTGCCAATCATGAAATTTCAATTTTATTATGGCTGAATAATTTTCCATTGTATATATGTACCACATCTTTATCTGTTCACCTGTTGATGGACATCTGGGCTCTTTCCATGTTTTGGATTTTGTGGACATTGTCACTATAAACATTGCAGTGTAGGTGTATTTTCAAATCTCTCTGTTTGTATCAATTAGATAAATACCTAATAGTCCTAATAGTCCCATTGCTGGGTCATAGTTCTATTTTTAACTTTTTGAGGAACCTCCATACTGTTTTCCAGAGTAGCTGCAACAGCTTGCATTCCCATCAACAGTAGGAACCCTTTTCTCCCCATCCTTGGGAACATCTGTCACTTCCTGACTTGTTAATTTTAGCCATTGTGATGGGAGGTGGTATCTCATTGTGGTTTTGATTTGTATTTCCATGATGCAGAGGGATGCTGGGCATTTTTTTCATGTTGGCCATTTACATATCTTCTTCAGAAAAATGTCTATTCATGTCTTCTGCCCATTTCTCGACTGGATTTTTTTGTTTGTTTGGGGTGTTGAGTTTGATAAGTTTTGTTTTTTTTTTAAGATTTTACTTATTTATTTGACAGACAGAGATCACAAGTAGGCAGAGAAGTAGGCAGAGAGAGAGGAGGAAGCAGGCTCCCTGCTGAGCAGAGGATCCTGATTTGGGACTAGATTCCAGGGCTCTGGGATCATGACTTGAGCTAAAGGCAGACACTTAACCACTGAACTACCCATGGGCCTGAACATAAGAATTTTTAAATTTGAATTCCTGTATAGTTAAGGTACAATGTTAAATTAGTTTCAAGTGTCCACATAGTGATTCAGGAATTCCATGTATCACCTAGCATTCATCACAAGTGCACTCAATTCCTATACCCCCCACATCATTTCTAAGACCCATTATTTTTTTTTTCTCTAGAGTTCAGAGGTTTGGTTTCTCTCTTCTGTTTGCTAGTTTGTTTCTTAAATTCCACCTATGAGTGAAAGAATGTAGTATTTGTTTTTTTATGACTGACTTATTTAACTTAATATAGTACTCTCAACCTCGATCTGTGTGGTTGCAAATGATAGTTTAATTATTTTTTTAATATTTTATTTATTTATTTGACAGAGAGAGATCACAAGTAGGCAGAGAGAGAGAGAGAGAGAGAGGAGGAAGCAGGCTTCCTGCTGAGCAGAGAGCCCAATGCAGGGCTCAATCCCAGGACCCTGGGATCATGACCTGAGCCGAAGGCAGAGGCTTTAACCCACTGAGCCACCCAGGTGCCCCTAATTATTTTTTATAACTGAGTTACATTCTGTCATATATATGATAGAAACACACACACATCTGTATCCATTCATCAGTCAGTGGACACATGGCTGTTTATATAACCTGCCTGTGTAAATAATGCTGCAATAAACTTAAGGGTGGATATAGTACTTTTAGTTAGTGCTTTTGTAATATTTTGGTAAATTTACAGTAGTGTGATTCATAGATCATAAGGTAGTTCTATTTTTAAAATTTTTTAATATTTCATTTATTTGATAGTATGCCAGAGAGGGAACATAAGCAGGGGGAATCAGAGAGGGAGAAGCAGGCTTCCCACTGAGGAGGGAGCCCAATGGAGTACCCTGGGATCATGACCTGAGCCAAAGGCAGACACTTAACAACTGAGCCACCCAAGGACCCCTATTTTTTAACTTCTTGAGGAATCTTCATACTGTTTTTCCAGAGTGTCTGCACCACTTTGCATTTCACCAAAAGGGCAAGAATGTTCTGTTTTATCCACATCTTCCCCAACCCTTGCTGTTTTTTATGTTGTTTATTTTAGCCATTCTGACCCGTGTGAGGTGATGCATTATTGTAATTTTGATTTGCATTTTCCTGATGATGAGTGAAAAGCATCTTTTCATGTGTCTGTTGGCCATCTGTATGTCTTTTTTAGAGAAATGTCTGTTCATGTCTTTGCTATTTATTATGATTTTTGGGTGTTTAGTTACATGACTATATATTTAGGATAATGAATTCTTCATCAGATGTGTCATTTGCAAATATATTTTTCCATTCATTAAGTTGCCAATTAGTTTGTTGATTATTTCCTTTACTGTATGGAAGCTTTCTATTTTTATTTTTTTATTTTTTTAAGAGCAGGAGAGTGAGAGTGAGTGGAAGGGAAATGGAGAGTGTGAGAGAGAGAATCTTAAGAAGGCTCCATGCTCAGCACAGATCTGATGTCTCTGAGACCATGACTTCAGGCAGAATTAGTAGTTGGAGGCTTAACCAACTGAGCCACATAGGCACCTGAGAAGCTTTTTATTTTAATGTGTTCCCAGTAGTGTATTCTTTCTTTTGATTCCCTTGCCTCAAGAGACTTTTCTAGAAAAACAGTTGCTTCAGCTGGTATCAGCGGATTTATTGCCTGTGTTCTCCTCTAGAATTTTTATTGTTTGGGGTCTCACATTAAGGGATTTCATTCATTTTGAATTTATTTTTGTGTACAATGTAAGAAAGTTGTCCAGTTTCATTCTTTTGTGTGTTGCTGTCTACGGTTTCCCCCACTGTATTTATTGAAGAGACTTTTTTTTGCATTGGATATTATTTCCTGCTTTGTTGATTAATTGAGCATATAGCTGTGGGTTTATTTTCTTTTTAGTTCCACTTTTCTATGTGTCCATTTTTGTGATAATACCACACCCTTTTGATTACTAGAGCTTTGCAGTGTAACCTGAGATCTAGAATTGTGATGCTTCCACCTTTGCTTTCTTTTTGCGAAGTTGCTTTGTTGATTCAGGGTCTTTTGTGCTTCGATACAAATTATAGGATGTTTGTTCTAGCTCTGTGAAAAATACAGGTAGTATTATTTTTTTAAGATTTCTTATTTATTTGACAGAGAGAAAGAGGGAGAGAGAGATCAGAAGTAGGCAGAGAGAGAAGGGGAGGCAGGCTCCCGTGCTGAGCAGAGAGCCTGATGTGGGACTCAATCCCAGGACCCTGAGATCATGACCTGAGCCAAAGGCAGAGGCTTATTTACCCCACTGAGCCACCCACGTGCTCCAATACAGGTGGTATTTTTATAGGGATGGCAGTAAGTAAGTACATGGCTTTGGATACTGTATACATTTTAACAATATTGTTCTTCCAATCCATGAGTATTGAATGATTTTCCATTTCTTTATGTTTTCTTCAGTTTCTTTCATCAGTATTTTATAGTTTTCTGAGAATAGTCTCTCATCTCTTTGGTTTGCTTTATTTCTAGTTACGTGGTCTTTGGTGAAGTTCTATATGGGATTGATTTCTTAATTTCTCTTACTACTGCTTCATTAATGATATAGAGAAAAGCAACAGATTTCTGTACTTTGATTTTTGTATACTGTGACTCGAGTACTTGAGTTTGTGCATCAGTTCTAATAGGTTTTTGGTGGTGTCTATTGAGTTTTCAAAATAGAGTATCATGTCATCTGCAAAGAGTAAAAAGTATTTGCCTTTCTTTCCACTTTGGATTCCTTTTGGTTGTTTGCTGTTGCTAGGACTTCTAGTACTATGGTAAATAACATGTGACAGTGAGTAACCCTCTCTAGTTTCTGATTATAGAAGAGAAGTTGTTTCAGCTTTGGGTTTTTCCTGTAGAGCTTCTATTATATTGAGGTATGTTTCCTCTAAACCTACTTTTTTGAAGGTTGTTTTTTAGCATGAATGGATGTTTTACTTTGTCAAATCATTTTTCTACAGCTATTGAAATGATCATATGGTTCTTCTGTTTTGTCAGTGTGGATTTATCAGATTGATCGATTTATAAATTTTGGACCAACATTGCAGCCCAGGGATATATCCCACGTGATTGTGGTGAATAATTTTTTAAAATGTATTGTTGGGTTTGTTTTGCTACTGTTTTATTGAGAATTTTTGCATTCTTGTTCATCAGGGTAATTAGCCTGTAGTTCTCTTTTTTTAGTAGGGTCTTTTTGTAGTTTTGTTACCAGGATGATGCTGTCCATGGAGAAGGAATTTGGCAGTTTTGCTTCTTTTCTAATTTTTTTTTTGGAATAGTTTGAGAAGAGTATATGCATTTGACAGAGATCACAAGTAGGCAGAAAGGCAGGCAGAGAGAGAGGAAGGGAAGGAAGCTCCCTGTTGAGCAAAGGCTTTAACCCACTGAGCCACCTAGGTATCCTAGTATTAACTCTTTAAATGCTTGGTAGAATTCACCTGTAAAGCAATCTAGTTGTTGACTTTGTTGGGAGATTTTTGATTCCTACTTCAGTTGCTCTGCTTTCAAATGTTCCATTTCTTCTTGTTTCAGGGTTTTTTAAGATTTTATTTATTTATTTGACAGAGAAATCACAAGATGGCAGAGAGGCAGGCAGACGGGGGTGGGGGGAGGCAGGCTCCCTGCTGAGCAGAGAACCCAATGTGGGGCTCGATCCCAGGACCCCGAGATCATGACCTGAGCTGAAGGCAGAGGCTTAACCCACTGAGCTACCCAGGTGCCCCCCTGTTTCAGTTTTTATAGTGTGTATCTTTCTAGGAATTTATCCGTTTTTCCTATGTTGTCTAATTTGTTGGCATATTTTTTTTCATAGTATTTTCTTACCATTGTACTCCCCTAGTGTGTTTGTTCTTATTTCTCCTTTATTGTTTGTGATTTTATTTTTCTGGGCCTATTTTTTTTTATAAGACTAGATAGATATTTATCAATTTTATTAATTTTTTCAGTGAACCAGCTTTTGCTTTTATTGATTTGTCATATTTTTCTTTTAGTTTTATATTGTTTATCTCTGCTATTTATATTATTTTAAAATATAATATATATTATTTTTGCTATCTGTATTTCTGTCTATATCATTTCTTTCTGCCAGGTTTTAGCTTTATTTTTTCTACTCTAGTTCCTTTAGGTGTAAATTTAGGTTGTTTGAGATTTTTCTTTGTTCTTGAGGCAGGCTTGTATTGCTATAAACCTTTCTGTTTTAGAACAGCTTTTGCTTCATTCCAGGGGTTTTGTGCCATTGTTTTTATTTTAATTTCTTCCTGTGTACATTTTGATTTCTGCTTTAATTTCTTGTTCAACCCACTTTTTTAGTGGTGTATGTTTTAATCTCCACATATTTGTGGTCTTCCAGATGTTTTCTTGTTGATTCCTAATTCCAGAGTGTTGTAGTTAGAAAAATGCATAATATAACTCTGATCTTCTTGAATTTGAGGTATGTTTTGTGGCCATGTGATCTATAATGGAGAATGTAACGCACGCACTTGAATAAAATTAGTATTCTGTTTTTCTAAGATGGAATGTTTTACATATATGTCATAAGTCTGTCTGGCCCAGTGTGTCATTCAAAGTCAATGTTTTCTTGTTCATTTGCTGTTTAAATGATCTGTATTTCAGCGTTATTAAAATGCCCTACTATTACTGTATTACTATCAAATAGTTCCTTTTTGATTTTTTGATGTTTTGTGTATCTGTGTGCTCAAATATTAGGTACATAAATATTTAAAATTCTGTATTTTCTTGTTGGGTGATCCCTTTTATTATAACTTACTATTGTCCTCTGTCTCCTTTTTTTAAGGATTTTTAAAATTTAAATTCAATTAATTACATATAATAATGCATCTATTACTATATTAAAATAGTACTATACATAGTGTGTTAATATGTACTATACATAATACTTATAATGTATTACTAGTATCAGAGGTAGAGCTCAGTGCTTCATCAGTCTTAAATAATACCCAGCACTCATTACATCACATGCCCTCCTTCATGTCTATCCCCTCACCCCCTCCCTTCCAGCAACCCTCAGATTGTTTCCTATGCTTGTCTCTTACGTTTCTCTCCATTTCTGATTTCATCTTTATTTTTTCCTCTCTTCCCGTAGATCCTCTGTTTTGTTTTTTTTAAATTCCACGTATGAGTGAGATCCTGTGATAATTGTCTTTCTCTGACTAATACCATTTTGCCCTCTGGTTCCATCCACAGTGTTGCAAATGGCAAGATTTCATTTTTGATGGCTGAATAGTATTCTTGTGTGTGTGTGTGTGTGCGTGTGTGTGTGTGTGTGCGTGTGTGTACACACGTGTACACCACGTATTTATCCATTCATCTTTGAATGGACATGAGGACTATTTCCATAGTTTAGATATCATGAACATTGCTGTTACAAACATTGGAGTGTAGCTTCCCCTTCAGATAACTGTATTTGTATCTTTGGGGTAAATACCCAGTAGTGGAGTTGCTGGGTCATAGGGTAGCTCTATTTTCAACTTTTTTTTTTTAAAGATTTTATTTATTTGACAGACAGAGAACACAAGAAGGCAGAGAGGCAGACAGAGAGAGAGGAGGAAGCAGGCTCCCTGCTGAGCAGAGAGCCCGATGTAGGGCTTGATACCAGGACCATGAGATCATGACCTGAGCCAAAGGCAGAGACTTTAATCCACTGAGCCACGCAGGTGCCCTTCTTTTCAACTTTTTGAGGAAATTGCATACTGTTTTCCAGAGTGGCTACAATAGCTTGTATCCCCACAAACTGTGTTCCAGTGTTTGTTGTTTCCTGACTTGTTAATTTTTAACCATTATGCGAGGTGTGAGGTGATCGTTCACTGTGGTTTTGATTTGTATTTCCCTGGTGTTGAGTGATCTGGAACATTTTTTCATATGTCTGTTGACCATTTGCATGTCCTTGGAGAAAAGTCTGTTCATGTCTTCTTCCCATTCTTTGATTGTGTTATTTGTTTTCTCTGTGTTGAGCTTGATACATTCTTTATAGATTTTAGATACTAATCCTCTATCTGATACGTCATTTGCAAATATCTTCGATTCTTCTGGTTGTCTTTTTGTCTACTGTTTCCTTTGCTCTGCAAAACCCCTTTATCTTGATGAAGTCAGATAGTTCATTTTTGTTTTAATTTCCCTTGCCTTTGGAGGTGTGTCCAGTAGGAATTTTGTGCAGTCCTAGTCACAGAGGTTGTTACCTGTGTTCTCCTCTAGGATTTTGGTGGATTCTTGTCTCACATTTAGGTCTTTAATCTATTTGGAGTCTCTTTTTGTGTATGTATTAAGAAAATGATCCAGTTTCATTCTTATGCATGTGGCTGTGCAATTTTCCCAGTACCATTTTTGTTTTGGTTTGGTTTGTTTGTTTTTTATTGTGTTGTTAGTCATCATACAATACATCATTAGCTCTTGATGCAGTGTTCCAAGAGTCATTGTTTATGCACCACACCCAGTGTTCCATGCAATACATGACCTCCTTAATACCCACCACCTGGCTCACCTATCCTCCCACCTCCCTCTCCTCTAAAACCCTGTTTGTTTCTGAGTCCACAGACTCTTGTGGTTCATCTCCCCCTCCAATTTCTCCCAATTCACTTTTCCTTTCCTTCTCCCAGTGTCCTCCATGTTATTCCTTATGTTCTACAAGTTGGTGAAACCATATAATAATTGACTTTCTCTGTTTGAATTAATGCACTCAGCATAATTTTCTCCAGTCCCATCCACCCTTTGTCCATTGGATGTTCTTTCCTGATTTGTAAAAGATTAGTTGACCATGCAGCGAAGGTCCATTTTTGGGTTCTCTATTCTGTATCATTGAATCTATGTGTCTATTTTTGTGTCAGTACCATCGGTATTGATAATAACAGTTTTGTAATATAGCTTGAAGTCATGCATTGTGATGCCACCTCAGATCTCTATAATTCGAATGTCACTATGCTTGACAAAGTTACTGAGTTCTTGTAAGTTTATTCTCATTATTCAGTTTTTTGTTTTGTGTTTTAACCAAACCTATTCAGTTTGATTGCTTTCCATTATTCTGTCCTCTAGGTCACTTATATATTCCTCTGCTTCCTGTAACCTACTATTTACTCCATGTACTATAGTTTAAATTTCATTTATTGGGTTCTTCATTTCTGATATATTTTGTATTTTTATTTCTTTGTTTTATTTTTTTTTTGATGTCCTCTATTCTTTTCTCAAATCGAGTTTGTATCTTTATTATTATTACTTTGAATTCTCTATTAGGCATATTCTTATTTCTCTCTTTCATGGTCTCCTGTGATTTTGTAGTGTTCTTTCATTTTGAGAAATTACGCTGTTTCCTCCTCTTGTCTGTTTCTGTTTCTGTGTGTTAAGAAAGTCAGTTACATCCTCTGCTCTTGAATGCAGTGGCTTTATGAAAAACAGGTCCTGTAGTGTTGTATCCCTGGTTCACCAGAACCTTGCATTTAGGGGAGTCTCCTATGGGTTTTGCTTGCATTGTGCTATTGTACCTAAGTAGCTTTACCTTTTAGTCCAAATGTCTGCATAGTCCCTCTGCCTGTTGTGGTTTATGCTTGCTGTCTGTGGTGTCAACCTCTCTCATGAAACTTCTCAATATTTAGTTGTGGAGTTTGTTGTGTAATCTTAGGATCATTATCTAGTTTATTAACTTTGATTTTCATGATGTGATACCTGGTTGTAAATGTGCAGTGGGGTGAGGTTACGGTCCTCCTACCCTAGAATATCACCTCCTAGAAGAACACTCCTTTTTGTATTACATTATAATGTTTGGTGGTCATGCAGTGTTTAATTTCTCCATCAGCTTTTCTAAAAATAATGGCCTCTGTTCATTATTTTATTAGTAGGTGAACTTTTGCTCTAATTAAATAAAATTACTCTTAATACGGAATTTCTTGTAAATAAGAGTTTTCTAATTTGTATTCCCACAAGCAGTGTTAGAATGTTCTCCTTTCTGCACAACTTCTCCAACATTTGTTTCTTGCCTTGTTGATTTTTACCATTATAAATGGTATAAGGTGGTATCTCAGTGAGATTTGGATTCGAATTTCCCTGATGGCTAATGATGATGAACACTTTTTCATGTCTGCTGGCCATTTGTATGTCTTTGGAGAAGTGTCTGCTCATGTCTTCTGCCCATTTTTTGACTTGACAACAAACCATGAGAGACATATAAAAATACATAAAATAAAATTATATGGTTTCACTTGTGGAGCATAAAGAATAACATGTAGGACAGTAGGAGAAGGAAAGGAAAAGGGAAGTGGGGTAAATCAAAGGGGGTGATGAAGCATGAGAGAATGGACTCTGAGAAACAGGGTTTTAGAGGGGTGGTGCATGGGGGGATGGGTGAGCCTGGTGATGGGTATTAAGGAGGGCACGTATTGCATGGAACACTGGGTCTTAAATGCAACCAATGGATCATGGAATACAACATCAAAAACCAAGGATGTACTATAAGGTGAGTATAACAACAGCACACAATTTAAAAAAGGAGTTTTCTATATCAACTAATTAAAATTCTTTTTTTTTTTAAAGATTTTATTTATTTATTTGACAGAGAGAGATCACAAGTAGGCAGAAAGACAGGCAGAGAGAGAGGAAGGGAAGCAGGCTCCCCGCTGAGCAGAGAGCCCCATGTGGGACTCGATCCCAGGACTCTGAGATCATGACCCGAGCCGAAGGCAGTGGCTTAACCCACTGAGCCACCCAGGCGCCCTAATTAAAATTCTTAATTTAAAAGAAAATGTAGGATGCGTTTTGGATCCTTTGCCTTTACTTATAAATTACAGAATAATTAATTCATTGTCTTATTAGTGACCAGAGATGATTTGTATATGTGCTATAGTGTAAAGACATAACTGCAAAAAATTTGAGTATTTATATTGCAAAGGTAATGAGTGTTAAACTTAGAGTTATTGAAACCAATACACACATGTAGATACAGGAAATTAGGTAATATACATTTTAATTTTTCCAATTTATTCAGATTTGTATTTAATTTATGGAATTTATTTTAGAGCTTGCAGTTATGTTTTTCCTCAAGCTTTATAAAATTCAGTTTTATTTCACATATATATAAAGAGCACGAGAGAGCTTTTGAAAAATTTGTAAATATGTTATTTTTGACTTTTTTTAAGTTTGATAAAAATAACATGTTCCATATTTCATTGTAGATATTAATACCCAAAGAATAGAACTGTAACCATGAATTTTTTTAAATATTTTAAATTTTTTATTTCTTTTCAGCATAACAGTATTCATTGTTTTTGTACTGCACCCAAAAATTTTTATTTAAATTTATTTTTTAAAAGATTTTATTTATTTGAGAGAGAATGTTAGCGAGCATGAGAGGGGAAAGGGTCAGAGGGAGAAGCAGACTCCCCCGCTGAGCAGGCAGCCTGATCTGGGACTGGATCCTGGGACTCCAGGATCATGACCTGAGCTGAAGGCAGCCGCTTAAGCAACTGAGCCACTCAGGTGTCCCTTAAATTCAGTTTAATTAACATATACTGTAGTATTAGTTTCAGAGGTAGAATTTAGTGATTCATCAGTTGCATATAACACCCGTGCTCATTACATCAAGTGCCCTTCTTAACATCCATCACCTAGTTACCGCATCTTCCCATCCACCTCACCTCCAGCAACCAAATTTAAGTGGTATTCTCTATTATTTTTATATACTTTATTCTATGGCTTTGTAAGTCTCTTGTGAGATACTGTACTTTTATTCCATGCATAGATATGTCTTAGTTTACTCACCACTGAAGTAAGGACAAATACTGTGTTTATCTCAAAGAATTCATAAATATGAATGAATAATTATTATATACAAATAGCTAAGAAGAGATCTTGGCTATCCCAGTGCTCTATTTCCTGACCGTGTTTATATTTGTGCTTGCAGATTATTCAGGTAGGATCTGGTTTATCACATTTTAAGTTCTTGGTCCATAACTTTAATGCTATAATCCCATATACTCATGAGTAATACTTCGTTGCTGCCACTGAGTATATATTTAGTATATCCAACTTCATTAAGTTACTTTATAGGTTCATTGATTATACAATCACATTTTTTAAAAGATTTTATTTATTTCACAGGGAGAGAGAGATCATAAGTAGGCAGAGAGGCAGGCAGAGAGAGGGGGAGGCAGGCTCCCTGCCGAGCAGAAAGCCCGATGTGGGGCACGATCTCAGGACCCTGGGATCATGACCTGAGCTGAAGGCAGAGGCTTTAACCCACTGAGCCACCCAGGTGCCCCTAGTTTTATGTTCTTAAAGATTGTAGGCAACTTTCATCATAAACTCAGTATAAAGGGCAATACATCATATGTTACTGGAAGATTGTAGGTTGCATGAATATTTTCATATGTTTAAGAAGAGGGAGGGCATTAGCAAATAAAAATTTAAAAAATGTATGAGAATTGAGTAAATGAGTTGGCTGTTAGTTAATCCGATACCATTTTTGTGGTGGCAATTTGTTGAATTATTTTCTGAAAACTAGTTCTTAAGGATAGTAGAGGATCTTATTTTGTTATTTTGTGGTTTTCTGTGTGGCACCCAGAAAGGACTGTTTAATTTCTTTAAGTTACAGTTGATAGCACCTTCTCAGATTTCTTTCAGAGTACAAGTCACATAATATTCTACACTGAATGTGCGTTTCATCTCACATATCTGGTCTTCATGGGTAGAGAATGCATGAAAGATTTGATTAGGAAAAAGTGCAGGAAGGACTTAGTCATTTCTTCATGGAAAACAATTTCTAATGCAGATAATGAATAGGAGACAGTAAAAAATTTTCAGGTGTATTCATAAGTTACATTTGGTTAGCTTTTAAGTGTAATTTTTTATTCAAGTATAATGAACATACAGTATTATATCAGTTTCAGGTGCACAATATGATGATTCAGTAATTCTATATATTACTCATTGCTCATCCCAATAAGTGGCCTCTTAATTGCCTTCAGCTATTTCACCATCCCCCTACCCACCATCCCTCTGGTAACCAACGATTCTCTATATTTAAGACATTTTTTTTTTCGTTTATCTCCTCCTTTGTTTTTTTTTTTTTTCTTAAATTGCACATATGAGTGAAATAGTAATGACATTTAGTTAGCTTCTAAAAAAGTTAACAGTATGATTTCTTTGATTATTGTTTTCATTTGCTCTATTTATATCACATGTCTGGTAATCATTTAAGCAATATTTATTGATATTAAGGTGAAACAGAAGACAGAAGTATTAAGGAAATTTGGAATAGGTCTGTATTTCATATAAAAGGCTCTTTTCTATGCTAAGGATAGCATTATATTTATAAGAACATATATAAATACAGGCTATCTGTTTCCTCTAGAATGATTTGGACATTTATTTATTCATTTAGTTTTAAAGATTTTATTTATTTGAGAGACAGAGCTCACAAGTAGGCAGAGAGGCATGCAGAGAGAGAGGAAGAAGCAGGCTCCCCGCTAAGCAGAGAGCCAGATGCGGGCTGGATCCCAGGACCCCGAGATAATGACCTGAGCTGAAGGCAGAGGCTTCAACCCACTGAGCCACCCAGGGGCCCCCAGATATTTATATCTGTAATAAATATGTCACAGAAGAATCTTGTTCTCAATAGATCTGTTCCTTATATGTATTACTGCAAAAGATAGAATATTGAGAGTTGAAGTCTTAAAATTGGCAGTGATAATTGCCACTAAGTTTATCTTAAGATTGAACATCAAAAAGAAGAAATGTATTACACATGAATGCACAGTAATGCAATAGTACAGAAAATCAAGAACTTTACAGGTTCATTAGGAAATAGAAAGTGCAATAAAATTACCTGCAATCACTGGAGGGAGTTGTTAGCCAAATACAGAAAAATGAAGTTTCACCCATTTCTTCCAGTATAGAGCAGGATGGATTTTACGTGAATCAGAGGTTTAAATTAAACAGGAAATTACAGAATTACAGAACATGCTGAATTTCTTAAGCTAGGAGTGAAGGATATTTTATTCCTTACTATTAAAATTCTAGAATTGTTAGAAAAGAAGTGATGAATTTCATAATGTTAAAATACCATAATGGGCAAAGCAAACAACAAATGATAATTAAGAAAAGATACTTGTAATATAAGAATGCTGAAATCTCCTAATACAGATAGATCCTAATATGGGGTAGAAAACTACCAACAAAATCTAAGGACAACTCATTTATTTTTTTTATATTTTATTTATTTATTTGAGAGAGAGTGAGGAAGAGTGAAAGCATGAGAGGGGAGGAGGTCAGAAGGAAAAGCAGATTCCATGCAGAGCTGGGAGCCCAATGTGGGACTCGATCTTGTGATGCTGGGATCATGGCCTGAGCTGAAGGCAGTTGCTTAACCAACTGAGCAGCCCAGGCACCCATGACTAAATAGATAGTCATGGAAGGAATAAAAATTGATATGGAAGTATCCTTGGATTTGTTTATACTAAGTATAATTATAATTAACAATACAAACAAGATATAATAAATGTCTCAGCTATTAGATTTCCAGTAAGTCCAGGTATTTGACAACACTCTTTTTCAGCAAGCTGAGGGGACGGAAATCTGGTAAAACTGTATGATGGTGGTAGTGTAGAACTTAAAACTTATAAGGATAGGGATTGAGTATTTAGTGAATTTATTTAATTTGTGGCAAATTCATTATACATCTTGTAGTAATATGTAACCTTATAATTGATTGGTAAGTACATGTAAGGTACTATGGAATAATTTTTGGGACATAAGTATAAATAAGATATAAGTGTCTGGATGTAGGAAGTGATGATAGCAAAATGATGGTTTATAAAAAAGATTTTACTTATTTTTTTGAGAGAGATTGTGTGCACTTGTGTGGGAGGAAGTAGGGAGGGAGTAGGGAGGGACAGAGGGAGAAGGAGACTCCAAGGTTTATTCAGGAGTTTGACTCAGAGCTCCATCCAGGGACTCTGGGATCATGACCCAAGCCAAAGACAGACACTTAACCAACCAAGCCATGCAGGTGCCCCAAAACAATGATTTTATCATCACAACTATGTGAATGTTCTTTGTTCCTGTTGCCTGGGTAGTATCTGAAAACAGTTTAGGTCTTTCAACAGAATTTTGTAAAAAGCTAATTCTTACATTCAATGTCCTACAAAATAAATGCTGTTTTAATGGAAAAAGTTAGAAATAAAAGGATGGAATACATTTTGATTTAGGTAAGAATTCAAGGGATTGGTGGTTTTGTTAGTACTCTAAAGAAAAGATTTGGTATTCCTTTAGAAGTTGTGTAAATATAAAGACAGCATTTTTTTTTTTTTTGTACTGGGGATAATGGATATTTCCAAAATCCTGAGCTCTTCTCTCCTTTTGTTTTCCCTCAGAATGATTTTTTTAAACATTTTAATTTTATCTTATTTTCTTCAGTTTTCCAAGATTCATTGTTGATGCCTCACACCCAGTGCTCTATTCATTTTGTGTCCTCCTTAATACTTACCACCAGGCTCAACCATTCCCTCCACCCTCTTCCCCTCCAAAACCCTCAGTTTGCTTCTCAGCGTCCACAATTTCTCATGTTTCATCTCCCACTCTCATTTACCCCAATCCCTCAGAATGATTTACCATAGCTCTTGAAGGGTTTGGCCAATACTGCAAAGTCATAATAGAGATACCTGAGATTCTATGGAAAAATTTCATTTTATTTTATTTTTACTTATTTAGGATTTTTATTTAAATTCCAGCTAACATACAGTGTAATATTAATTTCAGGTATACAATATAGTGATTGAGCACTTACATACAACACCTGGTGCTTATCACAACTTTGCAAAGATTATTGAGATGTCATTTGAGGTTAATCCTGTGGTCAGACTGATTTGATGCACATTTAAGCAAATAATTTAGGACCTATTTACTACTCTCAGCTCTGATGTGAGAGTGGAAGGGAGTATGGATAAGAAACAGATATGTGGATTATACATTGATAATGTGAAATGAACAGATGAATAGATGGTCATAGGGATGAATGATTTGATGGATATATCCCTGAAATAATATGTGGGTAGACTGATTCAGGAAAGGTTAATTCGTAAATTTTGGTTACTTTAAATTATGAGGATGTATTCTTAAAGACTGTTCCAGTAGGAATTTGTTAGATGTCCTGGGTTCAATGACAGTCACTGATAGGCCAAATACCAGAAAGACCATGATTCTTTCATGTCACTATGATCACAACATAAGAGTTTATTGTCACTTGGAGATACAACATGGAAAATTACATAATAACTTGAGAAATAATATTTTAGATTTTGTCTTGGGTAAAATCAATCATATACACATCTGTAAATTTAGAGGGTTCACAAGCTATTTCTCCCATGTCTTCAAAGGGAGAGTAGAAAGAACATATGAATCAATAGTAATATCTATCATAGGATACATCTCAGACTTCAGATAATGAGTTTACTTTGTATTTACACATTAAATTGTGAGTCCTTCTCATTGGGAACAAACAAAAAAAGATTCATCTAGCTAAAACTCCAGTATTTCTTAGTTGTGCGCTCTTCTCAAGAGGTGATTTCCACTGATGTGCGTGTTAGATCTCACTTTGCCTACTCTTGATAAACAGACATAGGAACTTCCTTTTTTTTAAGTATTCATTTTTTTTTAAAGATTTTATTTGTCAGAGAGAAAGAGCCCTTAAGAAAGCAATGTAGAAAATATCCTCCAAGGGAGGTACAGAACTTTTCTATTTATAGAGAGTTGTGCCTAAAATTCATTTTAAGTCTTAAACACTCACGCATTTTTTAGTTCTTTGGGTAGTAAAACTTAGTCAGATTATGTCATGGGGGGTGCCTGTGTGGCTCAGTGGGTTAAGCCTCTGCCTTCGGCTCAGGTCATGATCTCAGGATCCTGGGATCGAGTCCCCACCAGGCTCTCTGCTTGTCAGGGAGCCCGCGTCCTCCTCTGTCTCTACCTGCCTCTCTGCCTATTTGTGATCTCTCTCTGTCAAATAAATAAAATCTAGGGGCACCTGGGTGGCTCAGTGGGTTAAAGGCTCTGCCCTCGGTTCAGGTCATGATCTTAGGGTCCTGGGATTGAGCCCTGCATCAGGCTCCCTGTTCAGCCGGAAGCCCGCTTCTCCCTCTCCTACTCCCCCTGTTTGTGTTCCCTCTCTCACTGTGTCTCTATCAAATAAATACACAAATAAAATAAAAATTAGTGGATGAAGGAATGCAAGATGGGATACTTTAAAAGTCAGCTATGAAAGTGGATATAATGAACTATTGCTTTATGTAACTGAGGGTACAACAGTGGATGAATCAGTGCAGAATTGGATGAATGAAAGAATGGATCGAAACTAGAATATTAAAGTGGATTGTTAATGCAAGAATAAAGAATTAATATTTCAGAAAGACGGGAGGTATATATGGCTTGGTGGACTTAATGTTCAGTGAAGGCATAGTTGTTTAGATCTGAGTGGTTTCCAGAATGGATTGTTGGGTGCAGGCATCATCTGCAAATAAATGGGTGTTTAGATTCATAGGTGCACATATGGCTGGCTACAGTAATGATGAATGTAGGGATCAATGCATACGTAAATGGTTTGTGTGAGTGTGATAATCTCATTGATTCTTTCAGGGTGGCTTAATAGATATACTGATGCATAGATGGTTTAATTCAAGAAGGGATGGTATAGGAATTTTGTTACTAGAAGAATAGGCTAATATAAAATGACGTATCTAAAGTTGAATTTAAAAATGGAGCAATGGTTGAGGGATATAGGCTAATTTGTTATTTCCAAACTTAGAAAAATTTAGTGATTGCTCTCTCAATGTATTGTGATAGTCATTTTTTTAAAAGCACAAAACAAAACAAAAAGAAACCAAAAACCAACTATAGTGAAATTATGAGAGTAATTTTCTATGATACCATTTTATATTTTAATAATTGGGGGACTCTTAAGAGATTGATCAAAGAGTCAACTTTACCATCAGTATTTTATGTTGATCATGGTATATATGACAATTTTCCCATATTTTCCACAGTTTTAACTGAGGTGTTACCAGCTTAAGAACTGAGACATTTTAGATGCTTGACTACCTGACATTTCTATATCAATCCAAACTCTTGTACTTATTTCTCATTTCTGTGGACTTCATTCTTCAAAAGTACTGGTAAGAATCAGTAACACTGGTATATTATTTGTTTGTTGTTTGATGTGGAATCAATTGATAATATTTTAAGATTCCAAACCATTTTTGATTTCCAGAAAAACATAGGTTTATCAAATTGTGGAGTGATTGCCAATTAGATGGAATAGAATAGATTAAAAAAGCTATTAAATTTTGATGCAGTGTTGATACATAGATTGTGTAGATTTTGATTTACTACTTTTAATATACTCATCATAAAATATGATGTTGTGCAGAGACTATAATCTCTGTCGGTACACTCAGTAAATGATAGACAAGGAAGTCAGGCAGGTGGGGAATAAAGTGAAAAGAGGATAAAAAGGCACTAGAAAGGAAAGCCATTAGGAAGTACAATTTGCTGCAAATAATGTGGGTCTTAATGATAGCAGAAAGCTAAAATATTTTTCCAGATGAATAATTTAGGGTATTGGTAATATTATCAGTGGGTAGGTAAGGTAGATAGACAGGAGTTGAGGAATATTCTATTATTAATGTTAAGAAGTTAGATCCTTAACACCCTTTCATTTGATGAATGAACGATGATATTTTTCAGTTATTTTCAAGCTTCTCTCTCCCTTCCCCCTCCTTCCTCCCTTTCTCTGTTTTTTCTTTCTTCCTTGCCTGCCCACCTCCTTCCTTCCTTTTCTTCCTTCCTTCCTCCTCTCCTTTCCTTTCCTTTCCTTTCCTTTTCTTCCCTTCCCTTTCCCTTTCTCCTTTTCCTTTCCTTTCTTTCCCCTTTCACTTCCCCTTCCCTTTCCTTTCCTTTTCTAGCATGTTTCATAAGCAAGGATCAAAGAAACTGTCTACAGGTAAGGACACTGAGGTGTATATTCTGATTTTTAAGAGATGTTTTTTGGCTATATTGATAGTTAGGCTTTTGAGTCATTTGACAGTAAATTTCTTTTTCATCAAACCTCATAGGACCTACATGATTATTTTGAGGTTATAGTTTAACTTAAAGTTTTAGTGTTCTCACTTGTATATAAGCAACACTTAAGGATGTAGAAGTTTTCTTCTAGTTAGAGCTATCAAAAGCATCACAATAAACTTCTGGGAAAGCAGGAAGAGTAGATAATGTGGGTACTGTGATAATGGGGTTTGGTTTTTGGAAAGATTCCTATGAAATTTACAGGGCAGATTATTAGTATTTTTTTGTACCATTGTCTTTTATTTTTTAACCCTTGACTGGTCTATGAATTAACACTGAGAAGTTAACACTAGAAATGGCAGTTCAGAGAATGGATATATGGGTGTGTAAATGACATGAAAATAATTTGGAATATAATATTGGTACTTAAATCACAGTAAATGGGCTGAGGAAGTAAAATTATGGTTTTGTCGTTCTACTGTAAATATATCTGGTTTTTGTAGTTTGAAGATACTTAGTATATGGCTCATGGGAATTGTTTTTCATGGATACAGTAGAATACTTGACTGGAAGGGTGATATCCATCTGTCCTGATGCATGCCTTTGTGATAACTTGTTGTTTATTTCCATTTGCAATCTACCCTCTGCACTATCCCAGGTGGTGAACATGTGTACAAGAGGACCATCTATACCTTCTGCGGTGGTACCATGCACAGCATCACCTATTTCCTGTCATTATTTCCCCTTTTGGAAGCTCATTGCATCTTTATAACTCAAAAGGCACAAGTTTTATATATGTACCACCAGGAATAGAAGTAATCTGCTTTTTGGCAAGTAATTGCCCAGAATGTTAAGTACTTTTTTTGTTCTCTGAATATATCTTACATTTTCCTCTATTGTTGTTTACCTCATTGATTTTTTTCCCTCTATGTTTTACATTAGAAGCAGGAATAAGATTTGTGTGTGGTAAATATAATTAATGCAATCCCATGGACACTTGGTCCCACTAAAGCATTCTAACCAGGCTTTGTCACAAGCCGAGTACCTCCCATAGGCCAGTTTGGATACCATTTGTAAAATACTTTATTTCTCATTTGAATCATGAGCCCACAGTTTTTAGAGAGGTCCCCAAAATAGATCCTTTTAAAACATTTCTGTTACATGCAAATAGACCATTTATAGTTTTACTTTTTATGGCACCTACTAGGTCTACCTCTAGACCAGGATCTGAGCCTGACCATAGTTGATGTTTTCCTTAGTGCCCAAATTTTTTTTAAAAGATTTTATTTATTTATTTGACAGAGAGAGATCACAAGCAGGCAGAGAGGCAGGCAGAGAGAGAGGAGGAAGCAGGCTCCCTGCTGAGCAGAGAGCCAGATGCGGGGCTCAATCCCAGGACCCCGAGATCATGACCTGAGCCGAAGGCAGCGGCTTAACCCACTGAGCCACCCAGGCGCCCCTTTAGTGCCCAAATTTAAGACTCAGATGCTATCCCAATTCCAGCTATGTAAGGAAGATCCAGACTGTAGAACACACAGTTCTATCATTTTATTGCCATCACTGGAATTGGACCAAAAAACCCAAGCCACGAAGATAATTTTACTTTCATTCACATTATCCTGATTTTCATTTGTTTTCTGTTTAATCTAAATGGGCTTAGTATTGATGGCTGTGTTTTTTGGAAGTTTTAACTGACTTTTCTGGAGCATAAACTACACTGTCATCAGAGAACTACTAAGAGCATTGCCCAACCTGTCTCAATAGACAAGTTTGACCCCTAGTACATTGAATCAGGGCCATAAGGGATGAATTGGTTATTAAACAATTTAGAACAAAATGTGGTCATTCATCCTCTTTCATTCCTACTTCTTAAGTGTGTCAAGAGTTAATCAGTTGTGCTAGTGGTGTATAACATTTCTAAGCTTATATATAAGTTTATCTGGAATGTATTTTATAAATATGACATTATGGTTTTGCAATTATATTTTTTCTTTAATATATTGTGGACGTATTTCTAAACCAATAAATGAAGTTTACCTACAAACATTTCATTGATTATAAAGTAGATATAATGGGTTTATCCATTTCTCTATTTTGGGAAATGCAGATTAAACCTTTATTTTTGCTGCTACATAAAATATTTTAATGTATATAATTATATATATATATATGTACATATATGTATATATATAATATTAAAACACTTGGTCTTCTATGTCTGTAAGATAGATTTCTAGTTGTGGCATTGTTGGATCATCAGCTCTGCATACTTTTAATTTCAGTAGATACTGTGAAATTGCCAGCACATAACTATGGTGTAATGGCTGTGCTAATTTTCATAAAAACTTATATAAGATATATATTATCAATCCATTAAGTTTTTAACCAATCTAATAGGTGAAAACCATATTTTTAACTTAAGTCTTAAATAGTAACTGGCCATGGATTAAAAAAAAAGACCATAAATGTTATGTTTTTTATTTAAGAAAGAAATAAAAATAGTACACATTTCCTCCAATCACAAGAGTCATCCTGTTTGTTTAGAGGTAGAAACCATTGACCTTTTCTCAGTGGAGGGGTTCTTGGAGGTATATAAGCTTCTTTTTTTTTAAAGATTTTATTTATTTGTCAGAGAGAAAGAGTGCACAAGCAGGGGGAGTGACAGGCCAAGGGGAAAGCATGCACCCCACTAGACAGGGAGCTTGACACAGGGCTGGATCCCAGGATGCTGGGATCATGACATGAGCTGAAGGCAGACATTTAAACGACTAGCCACCTAGGATCCTAGTATGTAAGCATACTGTCTTAAGCATACCTTATACCAGTAGTATTTTTTTTTACTTTTTATGTTTGAAATAATTTTAGATTTAGAGTTGCAAGAATCATATAGAGATCCCTTTCAGATGCTCTTACCCAGACTTTTTTTCTACATTGTTTTGTTCTTTTTTTTCTTGC
>NW_019154113.1:30922-38335 GCF_002288905.1 Enhydra lutris kenyoni | reverse complement strand
TTTCCTGCTCTTCCTCCTTCCCTCTTTTTTTCTGTCTCTTCTCTCTCTCCCCCACCTTATGTTATTCTTACTTTATTAAGTATTTGTAAGTAAGATAGAGATTTTATGTCATTGTATCCCAAAATGTCTCAGTATTGACTTTCTGAGACTCTGGTACAGGTTTTTAAATCACGAAATTTATTAATAGTACCAACATATTACATTTCCTGCTCTTCCTCCTTCCCTCTTTTTTTCTGTCTCTTCTCTCTCTCCCCCACCTTATGTTATTCTTACTTTATTAAGTATTTGTAAGTAAGATAGAGATTTTATGTCATTGTATCCCAAAATGTCTCAGTATTGACTTTCTGAGACTCTGGTACAGGTTTTTAAATCACGAAATTTATTAATAGTACCAACATATTACATTAATATATAGTCTGTTATTAGATTTCACCAGTTCTAATACTGTTCTTTATGGCAATTTCTTTCATCCTTCAGGACCTGGAAAAAAGATTCTGTATTGTGTTCAATCAAGTGTCATGTTTCTTTAGTCTCACTTAATCTGGAGCAGTTTCTTATTCACTTTTGTGTTTTGATGACATCAGTATTCTTTAAAAAGTATTGGCTAATAGTTTTTTAAAAGATCCCTCAAATTTGAACTTTTTTGTTTCCTCCTGAATAGGTTTAGGTTCTACAATTTTGTCAAGCATATTTCATACTTACGTCTGTCCACTTCAGTGATTCACAACAGGTGGAAAATTATACCTCTTTTCCTGTTACTAATGACATTAATTTTGATCACTTGGTTCAGTTGATGTCCACTAGATTTATCCACTTTAAAGTTAACATTCCTTTGTAATTAGTAAATATTTTGTAGGGAAACTATGTAAATTTCCTATTTATCATCAACCTTTTATGCTAGTAGTTTTAACAGTTATAGGTGATTCTTAGGTGGAATCATTGGTGATTTTTCAAAATCTTTTATTGGTTGTGTATCTTATTCTCACAGGAGGAATTTGTGTGTAATGGCTTGTGGGAAATTTTCAACAAAATGTTTACTGAAAATACTTAGTGAAAAAATGAGATGGTGATCCACAGGACAAAGCAGGGAATGAGTTAATTAAAGGATTTGATGAAGCTCATCTCTAAATTATGGTTTGAAATGCAGGTGGCAGGTAGAACTTTTTTAGAGGTGGTTGATGGAATGCATTCACATCACAGAGAAGAGCATGTTATTGTTTTATGGTTGAAAGTTTTTATTTATTTGACAGAGAGATAGGGAGAGAGAGATAATGAGCAGGGGGAGTGGCAGGCAGAGGGAGAAGGATAAGCAGGCTCCCTGCAGAGTAGGGGGAGCCTGATACAGCTCTGTCCCTGGACCTGAGGATCATGACCTGAGCTGAAGGCAGCACTTCACCAACTGCACCACCCAGGTGCCTGAGAAGAGCATGGTTTTTAACAATAAGTTCCAGCAAGGGAATGTGATGGTGCTATCATTATTGGCAGGGTGTTCAACAGTGTTTTTTTTTTTTTTCTTTGAACTGACTGTGAAGCAGGGCAGTGGAGTTGGTTCAGATGCATCTGATATTCTGTGTAGATGTAAATCAATAGTTTTTCTCCTTTGTTGTCATTATTTTTTTAAATTGCCATAACCCTTTACAGAGTCTGAGATTGAGGGTGAATGAACTTTATTTGAGGTGCTATTTAAAGATGTACGCTCAGCTTTTCTTATTTATGTTATAACTCATTATTTCTCCATCCCTCTGTAGTGCTTTCTGTGCAGATGATACAGACAATGCAGTGGTTATGTTGGCTAAAACCTGTATATCCCTAAATTCTGTTCTGTGTTGTCTGTGACGGGGGAATTTTAAGAAGTCTACTCACAGTCATAAATTTCATGCTATTTAAAGGAAGGTTTCCAGAATAAAGATGTTTTAAGTTTCCAAAAATGACTTGGTTGAATTAATGAAATGTTTTTAGTCATCTGAATATGATTTCCAAAGGCTTTAGTTTATAAATTGTAAACTAATGCAATATATTTATAGAGGCATGGATATGGCCCAAGGCTTTGGATCAAAATGGTAATCTGAATACTCCCCACTTCCTATATCAAACTGTGTACTGTCTTTAGTGACAAGCTTGTTAGCAGAGGCTCAGCAAATGGTCTCATAAAATATATAAAGGAGAAAACAGAAGTAAGGCCAAAATTAATGACTGAAAACAAGTGAAATATCAACTAAATGAATATGCAAATTGGTAAATAAATAACCAGTGAGGAAATTTCTCATGTAACAAGGGCAAAACAGTGTAAGAAGGCAGCCAGTGTCCAAGAGTATTGTTACTGTATTAATATAAATATTGCTACTTTCATATATAGCATAATAAGGGTATCTTAGAAAATTTGAAATCTGGCTGGCTAAAACATATCCTCCTCTCTTTTATGAGGCCAAATGTATCAGATTATTGTTTTGGTATTGCTGTGATTAAGACCAGTTTTACTACCAGATCCATAAATTGAGCCTCCATCTAGCAAACCCTTATAATTTCCATGATGTGTAGTGAGTTTTAAAAATAAATAAATCACAAGAGGAGAGCATGTTACAATTTAATTATTCTCTGAGATGATAATAGAAACTGTGCTGCCGGGGCACCTGGGTGGCTCAGTGGGTTAAAGCCTCTGCCTTCAGCTTGGGTCATGATCTCAGGGTCCTGGGATCTAGCCCCACATAGGGCTCTCTGCTCAGCAGGGGGCATGCTTCCACCTCTCTCTCTGCCTGCCTCTCTGCCTACTTGTGATCTCTCTCTCTGTCATAAATAAAAAATAAAATCTTAAAAAAAAAAAGAAACTATGCTGCCAAAAACTTTTTGATACAGGAAGAGTAGAGTAGTAGTAGAGTAGTACCAAAGGAAACTCAGCCTCTCAAATTTCAGACCTAAATGGAATCCATATGTCCTTACCATGGAGAAGAGTGCAAGGGGGCAATGTAGCTGGGTCTTTTCATCTAACAAGGCATTTTCAAGGTAGCAGCCTATGAATTTGAAATAAGAATGCAAATGAGAGTAAGCACATGGCTGACTTCAGAACACTGAATTCCCCTTACAGAGAAGCCTAGTGATTAGTATAAAGTCTCTCCAAACAGGGTGAAGCCTTTTCCTCCCAGAGGGAGCAGTGTGAAGTGACTAGAAAGAAGTGGTAGCTACTCTTCGCTCCTTATATGTCTCTTGAGTTTTGTTACTTTGATAAATTGTTTGCACAAAAGTCTAGGCCTGTGGCTTTTCTGGTAACTAGTTTAATAGGATAGAACATGAAGTTAGTTCTAAGGAAAAACTGTGCAATTGGTTAAAAAATACTACAGTTTTGACAGTGTGAAATAATTTAATTTATATTTTTCTACATAGTTCATCATATGAGATTATGTAATGGCCACATTACTCTTTATTTAAATTTACACAAAGTAAATTCTAATTTTTTTAGTAAATTCTAAATTTGATATGTCATTTATCTTCAAAAATGATAGACCAAAGAAATCTTCCATCCCATAATTTCTCATTTAACATTTTCTTAATTAATTGATTAATTTTTGAGTGTATCCTCTTTAATGCCCAACAATAAGCTCACCTAAACCCCCCACCTACCTCCCCTCCAAAACCCTCAGTTTGTTTCTCAGAGTCCACAGTATTTCATGGTTCCTCTCCCTGCTCTGATTTCCCCCAACTCACTTTTCCTTTCCTTCTCCTAGTGTGTTCCATGTTATTCCTCATGTTTCACAAGTAAATGAATTCCTCTGCTTGACTTATGTCACTCAGCACAATCTCCTCTAGTCCCATCCATGTTGATGCAAGTGTTGGATATTCGTCATTTCATTGTATATATGGACTACTACTTCTGTATCCATTCATCTGGTGAAGGGCATCTTGGTTCTTTCCACAGTTTGGCTATTGTGGCCATTGCTGCTATGAACATTGGGGTACAGATGGCCCTTCTTTTCACTACATCTGTATCTTTGAGGTAAATACCCAGTAGTGCAATTTCAGGGTCATAGGGTAGTTCTATTTTTAATTTCTTAAGGAATCGCCACACTGTTTTCCAAAGTGGTTGCACCAACTTGCATTCCCACCAACAGTGTAAGAGGGCTCCCCTTTCCTCACATCCTCTCCAACATTTGTTGTTTCCTGTCCTGTTAATTTTGGTCATTGTAACTGGTGTAAGGTGGTATCTCATGGTTTTGATTTGAGTTTCCCTGATGGCTAATGATGATGAACAATTTTTCCTGTGTCTGTTAGCCATTTGTATGTCTTCATTGGAGAATGTCTGTTCATGTCTTCTTCCTAATTTTTGACATGATTATCTGGTTTTTGGGTGTTGAGTTTGAGGAGTTCTTTATAGATCTTGGATATCAGCCTTTTGTAGTGTTATTTGTGAATATCTTTTCCCATTCCAGGGGTTGCTTCTTGGTTTTGTTGAGTGTTTCCTTTGCTGTGCAGAAGCTTTTTATCTTGATGAAGTCCCAAAAGTTCATTTTTGCTTTTGTTTCTTTTGCCTTTGGAGACGTGTCTTGAAAGAAGTTGCTGAGGTTGATGTCCAAGAGGTTACTGCCTACGTTCTCCTCTAGGATTTTGATGGATTTCTGTCTCATGTTGAAGTCTTTCATCCATTTTGAGTTTATCTTTGTGTATGGCCTAAGAGAATGGTCAAGTTTCATTCTTCTATACATAGCTGTCCAATTTTGCCGGCACCCTTTATTGAAGAGACTGTCTTTTTTTCCACTGGATATTTTTTCCCTGCTTCGTTGAAGATATATTTGGCCATAGAGTTGAGGGTCCCTATCTGGACTCTCTACTCTGTTCCGCTGGTATATGTGTCTGTTTTTGTGCCAGTACCATTCTGTCTTGGTAATTACAGCTTTGTAATAAAGCTTGAAATTATCAACATGATACTCCCAGCTTTGTTTTTCTTTTTCAACATTTCCGTAGTGATTTGGAGTCTTCTGGTTCCATAAAAATTTTAGGATTGTTTGTTCCAGCACTTTGAAAAATGCCGGTGGAATTTGGATCAGGATGGCATTGAAAATATAGATTGTTTTGGGTAGTATAGACATTTTAACAATGTTTATTCTTCCGATCTCTGAGCATGGAATATTTTTCCATCCTTTTGTGTCTTCTTCAATTTTTTTCATGAGTGTTCTGCAGTTCCTCCGAGTACTGATCCTTTACCTCTTTGGTTAGGTGTAGTCCAAGGTGTGTTATGGTTCTTGGTGCTATAGTAAATGGAATCGATTCTCTAATTTCCCTTTCTATACTTTCATTGTTAGTGTATAAGAAAATAAATGATTTCTGTGCACTGATTTTCTGTTCTGCCACATTAAAGAATTGTTCTGTGAGTTCTAGTAATTTAGGGGTGGAATCTTTTGGTTTTTCCACATAAGGTATCATGTCATCTGCAAAGAGAGAAGGTTGACTTCTTTGACAATTTGAAAACTTTTATCCTTGTTGTCTGATTGCTGTTGCTAGGACTTCTTATGTTGAACACCAGTGATGAGAATGGGCATCCTTGTTGTGTTCCTGCTCTCAATGATAAGACTCAGCTTTTTCTCATTGAGAGTGATACTTGCTGTGGGTTTTTCATGGATGGATTTTATGAAGCTGAGGAATGTTCCCTTTATACCTACACTCTGAAGAGTTTTAATCAGGAAAGGATAACTATATTTTGTCAAATGCTTTCTCTACATCAATTGAGAGGACCATGTGTTTGTTCTTTCTTCTCTTATTTATTTGTTGTATCACATTGATTTGCAAAAGTTGAACCACCCTTATGTCCCAGGGATAAATCCACCTGGTCATGGTGAATAATCTTTTCAATGTATTGTTGGATCATGTTAGCTACGGTCTTGTTGAGAATCCTGGCATTCATATTCATCAGGGATATTGGTCTGAAATTCTCCTTTTTGACAGGTTCTTTGCCTGGTTTTGGGATCATGGTAGTGCCGGCTTCATAGAAAGAGTCTGGAAGTTTTCCTTCTCAACTTTTTTGAAACAGCTTAAGGAGAACAGGCATTATTTCTTCTTTGAATGTTTGGTAGAATTCCCCAGGTTGTCCATCAGGTTCTAGTTTTGGGGGAGTGTTTTGATCACCGCTTCAATTTCGTTACTAGATATTGGTCTATTCATGTTGTCATTTCTTCCAGTTTCAGTCTTGAAAGTTTATAGGTTTCCAGGAATGCATCCATTTCTTCTAGGTTCCTTAACTTATTGGCTTATAACTGTTGATAATAATTTCTGATGATTGTTTCCATTTCCTGGGTATTAGTTTTGATCTCTACCCTGTCATTCATAATTTTATTAATTTGGGTCCTCTCTCTTGTCTTTTGGATTAGTTTGGCCAGTGGTTTATTGGCCTTAGTAATTCTTTCAAAGAAAAAGCCTGTAGTTTTCTTGATGTATTCTATTATATCTCTGGTTTCTAACTCATTGATCTCTGCTCTAACCTTAATTATGTCCCTTTTTGTGCATGGGATTGGTTTAGTTTGTTGTTGGTTTCCAGTTCTTTGAGGTGTAAAGAGACTTTGTGTATTTGGGATTTTTCAGTTTTTTTGAGTGAGGCTTGGATGGCTATGTATTTCCCGCTTAGGACCGCCTTTGCCATACCCATAGGTTTTGGACCAATGTGTCTTCATTCTCATTAGTTTCCATGAATTGTTTAAGTTCTTCTTTGATTTCCTGGTTGATGTGAAAGTTCTTAAGCAGGGTGGTTTTTAGCTTCCAGGTGTTTGAATTCCTTCCAAACATTTTCTTGTGGTTGAGTTCTAGTTTCAAAGTATTGTGGTCTGAGAATATGCAGGGAATAATCTGTCTTTTGTAATGAGTTGAGCCCTGATTTGTGACCCAGTATGTGGTCTATTTTGGAGAAAGTTCCATGTGTGCTGGAGAAGAATGAATATTTGGTTGTTTTAGTTGTTCTGTATATATCTATGAGGTTTATCTGGTCCAGTGTGTCATTCAAAGCTCTTTTTTCTTTGTTGATTTTCTGCTTTGATGATCTGTCTGCTGCTGAGAGTGGCTCGTTAAGATCCCCTGCAGTTAATGTATTCATATCAATATGACTCTTTATTTTTATTAGCAGTTGGGTTATGTAGTTGGCTGCTCCCTTGTTGGGGGCATAAATATTTACAATTGTTAGATCTTGTGGATAGACCCTATAAGAAGGATGTAGTGTCCTTCTGTATCTCTGACTACAGTCTTTTTTTTTTTTTAAGATTTTTTTAATTTATTCATTTGACAGATAGAGATCACAAGTAGGCAGAGAGACAGGCAGAGAGAGAGGAGGAAGCAGGCTCCCTGCCAAGTAGAGAGCCCGATGCGGGGCTCGATCCCAGGACTCTGGGATCATGACCCAAGCCGAAGGCAGAGGCTTTAACCCACTGAGCCACCCAGGTG
>NW_019154113.1:0-30822 GCF_002288905.1 Enhydra lutris kenyoni | reverse complement strand
AGGGCTCGATCCCAGGACTCTGGGATCATGACCCAAGCCGAAGGCAGAGGCTTTAACCCACTGAGCCACCCAGGTGCCCCAGTCTTTTTTTATTATTATTATTAAAGATTTTATTTATTTATTTGACAGAGATCACAAGTAGGTGGAGAGGCAGGCAGAGAGAGAGAGGAGGAAGTAGGCTCCCTGCTGAGCAGAGAGACCGATGCAGACCTCGATCCCAGGACCCTGGGATCATGACCTGAGCTGAAGGCAGTAGCTTTAACCCACTGAGCCACCCAGGCACCCCCTGACTACAGTCTTTAGCTTTAAATCTAATTTATCTGATATGAGAATCTCTACTACAGCTTTCTTTTGAGGCTGTTTGGCATAAAAGGTAGTTCTCCATCCTTTCACTTTAAGTCTGGATGTATCTTTAGGTTCCAAATGTGTCTTGTAGACAGCATATGGATGGGTCCTGTCATTTTATCCAGTCTGCAACCCTGTGCTGTTTTATGGAAGCATTTAGGCCGTTCACACTGAGAGTGATTATTAAAGAAAAGTCTTTATTGTCATCATGTTTCCTGTGTAGTCCTTGTTTCTATGGAGTGTCTCTGTAAATTTCTGTTCTGTGTCACTCATGGGTTCTTTCTTCTTTTGTTGAATCCCCCTTAATATTTCTTGTAGTGCTGGCTTGGTGGTCACATAATCTTTTAAACTTTGCTGGTCTTGGAGGCTCTTTATCTCTTTTCCATTCTGAATGTCAGCCTTGCTGGATACATTCAACACTTCCTAAGGTAGCATGTTCTCATATAATGTTGGGGCAAGAATTACTGTTCTGTTCAATGCTTGTATTTTATTCATAATTACCATGCCAACTACTTTCATTTGTTTTAAATTTCCAAATTTTGACTTGTACCATCCTTAAGTTTTCTATGTTTTATATAAACAAGTTATGTAAGATAAAGATTACTGTGAATAAAATACTAATAATATATCAAAACTTGAAATAAGAAGGCAAGGCACATGGTTATTTCAGAAGTCATATGAAAGGTGTTGTACTAGGTTGATGATATGGAAATATTGAGAAGTAATGTGTTTTTGATGCATTTTGAAAGTATTGTCAGTCCTACTTGATAAAGTATTGGATGGTAATGGGTTAAACAAGAATGGGATTCAAATAAGATAGTTGTGATCAGGCCTCACTAACTGTAAATGGGAATACCATTTACTATGCTAGGCAGAGTTGATTTTCTTAAAATGCATGGTAAGAAAGAGATCTATTTTGCCAGTTTTATATTCATCTGATACCTGTGCGTTAAGATTTTGACTTTTAATGTAGAAATAGGGCTCAGGCAAGGGCACAGGGTGTAGGCTGGGGACTGAGTTACTACATTGGATGAATCAGTACAGGCTGCTACTTATGGCCATTTGAAAGGCTGACATCTTGAGATGGTGTATAGGTGGGAGTAGGAATATATTCACCCTAAGACTGTGCCACCACTAGAATTAGATATGTATTGAGTAAATGAGAATTTATTTAAAGATATTGTCAAGTGTGGCTAGAGTCACTGTGAAATTTAAAGGATTTCATTGTTCCTGAAGGGAAATGAATGCATTTTAAAAAATGAGGTAGCAGTTGGCCTTCATATGGCATTGAAAAGCATAGTTAATTTTGGAAATAAAGAGAATGTCATTGACTTTAAGTAAAAGTCCTATGTTGTAGAGGAGGGTAGGTACCACTTTTAATCAAAGGAGCCATCTGAGTCCACAATTTATTTGTAATATTGTTAGCAGTGTCAACCTGGCATGGAAACATGCTGATGTCTTCTGAGTTTCTTGCATGAATCATAATAAAATGAAGATAATCTCAGTTGTACAATTTGAGATCCTCTTCAGTATTGCACATTATATGCATACAGGATATAATTGGTTGTCTTCATTACAACTACTCAGTCTTCCAGTAATAAACTTTGTGCATTAATAATGAATCTTGGAACACCGAAAAAATAAAATAAAGTTTAGAAATAAAAAATAATAATCTTTGTGCAACTTGATCCATTGAGTTCCCACTTGTATTGTGTTGATCTGATCCTACATCTATTGAACACAGTAGAATATTTCATTAAGGCAAAACTGCTTTGTAGTTCCAGAGATCTTGTTTTTTGTGAGATGTTGAGCAAAGGCTATTGAGGAAAGGAGCAGGTGAGGAGACAAGGGAAAGAAAAACCAACAGCTAATCATGTACAAATGAAAAAGGCATGAAGAAAGAATGATGCTAGGAATCAAGTGAGTGAAGCAAGACAAAATGTATAGAAGGAAGAATTTTGACGGAAAGAGCTATAAGGACAAGGTTAAAGTGTGCTGAAAGTACATTTTAAATACTAGTTCTGTAGGGTAGTAAATGTAAATGACACCACTAAGGTCAAGGAGAAGATAAGAATATGGAAAGTGATCTTTCTTAATTGAATCTGGAATACTGGAAATTTTTATCTGACTGGTCTGAATCACCACCATTTAATTTATATCATGCCTCTAACATTTAAGTTGCCAGATTTTGTTTTTTTTATGTGTTTTAGCAGACTAGAAATAATGAGCTCCTTTTGACAGGGATGTTTTCCTATTCATAGTTAACTTTCTGTTACCTTACAGAGCCTAGTATGTAGCAGATAATGTAATTTTGTAATTGTGTTGACTAACTTCTTATTTAGTGTGTGGATGAATGAGATTTTGATGAATTATTCACTTAAAGGGCTAGGAAAGTAAAATTTATAGAGACCCAGTATGAGGCAGCTCCTTGAGAATATTTTTTAGGTAATATTTTGGCCATGACTGAGGAAATCATAGATTCTTTAGGCGTGCTATGTTAGAAATTGCAAATCTAGATTATAGTGTAGGAAAATTGAGTATCTGCTGGATTAGACTTTTTATGTTGAAAATTATGGGTTGAGTTATAAATTCCCATTGATAATTTTGGTGGAGTAAAATGCCATCCTTGTTTAGTTCCCTGCTTGCATGGTATGGCAGACTTGGATGGTAGACTTTTGGTGGACCTACGGATTGTAGACTTTTTCTTCTGGATAGAATGAACATGTTTTGTAGTATTTATCTTTTTATGTGTAATCTGTCCCTAGAATACATTTATTTTCTATGTATTATACTTCTCTACTTTTAAAATTACCTTGCAAAAAAAAAAAATCATCTTGAAAGAGAAGAGTTGTTCTTGAGGAGAGACTGTGGACAGGTCAATTTAATGATAACACATTAAGGTGTAGAATATAGTCACTAAGGACATTCAGTCATGGAAAGGAACAATATAAACAATTCATATGACTGACTTCAGTGAGACCTTTCAGTGTCCCTAAAATGTATTAATATTGCTGTCTTTGAATTTTCTAAATTATAAAATTTATTCTTTTGTATATCTGTATGCCATTCTACCATGCTAAGTATGATGGGTATTCCCCAGAAGAGAATGTTAGTTATAACCATTTATGTGACCCAGTTCATTTATTTAGTATTAGGATTCAAGGAGTGCTGAAGAAAAGTCTACTGACTAATGATGGATGGGGATTATATGTAGGTGTTTTAAATGGTAGTCCAGAAGAGACAACAAGGAAAAATAGGAATTGTACGTGGGCCTTTCTTGTTACTCTTAGGTTGGAAAGTCCAAGAAAGTAAGAAGAATCACCTTTGTGGAGACTATGAAGAGATGAAAACTGTCCTTTCAGTAAGGGCTGACCAAGTTGTCAGAAAGTGTTGAATTCCAGAAAGACAATGAAACAATAGGTAAATAAGATCTGTACTCCTTGCTTTCCTTCTGGCTTTTAATCAGCAGTTCCGAGTAAGTTTAAGATATCTTATGACTACATTACCTTTAGAATTCCTTACCTTCAGTAACTTTAGAAAAGTAATGCTATTGGTTCAATTTGGAGGAGTGATAGATCCAACCAATGCCTTGTTAAGTTGTGTCATTGATTAATGGTTATCTTCATTCATAATAATATTGTACATTGTCATTCCCTAACGGTTTAGTAATATTTGTATAAGTAATCTCTGTGCTTTCCATGGAGCTTGAACTCATGACTCTGAGATTAACAAGAGTCATATGCTATATTGACTGAGCCTGCAGGAGCCCTAAGTCTAGAAATGTTTTGTCCAGCCTGGATACCCACATCCATACCTCCCTTCCATTAGTGGAGAAAATGCTGGTTTGGAGAGAGCATCTGAATGGATCCATTAATAAAATGGTAAATTTAGGATGAGACCATTGTTGAATGGCACCCATATCTGAAGTATCTCAGGATTGGTCTATATGCCTTAATGTAAATAGCTGCATTCATTGAATCCTTATTTGCTTTGGCTCCCTACTTCCAGCACTTAAGTGTTTTGTTTATATCATTATCAATGCACACACCAATTTTGATTCATTTTATGCCTGGCTTACACAGACATTAATTATGCATTATTTATATATGCACATACACACACAGAGACACATATAGATATAGATACAGATATATATACACACACATATGTATATATATGTATACACACAGACACAGACACACACACATGAGCTCCTACTTGACAGGGACTTTTTTTCTATTATGTTTTAATACCTGAAAGTAAGAATTTCATTAAAGTTTGGGAAATAAATTTGTGATAAAATGAGTGAGAGAGGTCATAAATAATGAGAGAGAATCTAACAATAACAGAATGAGAGTGTGATTCAGAGAGACAAATCATATTTGAGTAATTTGAGAAGCTCATATTTGACAATGTTGAAAGAAAAGAACATTAGATTTAGTGATTTTTTTTTCTGATACATAGACATGTAGATATTAACTCTGAGAATAAAACTGTTTACAGTTAAACCTCTCATAAGTTGAAAATGTGATAAGTTGAAAATACTTTTAATAGACCCAACATACCAAACATCATAGCTTAGCCTACCCTATTTTAAACATGCTCAGAACATTTCTATTAGCCTCAACTAGGCAAAATAATCTAACACAAAGCCTATTGTATAGTAAAATATTGACTTTCATGTAATATGTTCATTATTGAAAGTGAAAAACAGAATGGTTGTATAGGTATAGAGTGATGATGAGTTTATCAGTTGTTTACTCTAATGATCCCCTGGCTGACTAGGAGCTGCTACTTGATGTCTCTGCCTAGAATCACAAGAGAGTATCATATTGTATGTCACTAGCCCTGGAATAGATTAAAATTCAAAATTCAAGTTTAGTTCTACCGAGTATATACAACTTTTAAGCAACATAAAGTAAAAAAAATCATTAAGTCAAGCCATCATAAGTCAGGGATGTCTGTATTTAAAAATAATGGTTGAAGCGCATTGAACATGTCTAAATTTGCGAAATGGGAACAGGATTATTCTTTGGGACTCCCTTCTAAGCATCTATTGGCACTTGGCTAACTCTTGAACTTATGCAGGGAAGGGACAAACCACTTTAGGTTTGTCTGCAGGTTTTTTGTGATGCAAGGGAAATGCTCTCTCTGTTGTCTATGGAAATATAAGGGCTTAGTTGTATCAGTTCTTATTGCTTAAAAAATCTTTGATACTGCTTAAAAACAAACTAAATTTTGGTCAGTTTTATTGAGGTATAACTGATATATATGATTGTAAGATCTTGTAAGATGTGAAATTTTAAGATCTATAAAGTGATAAGGACGATTTGATATATAATGCACATATGCACATATTGTATATGATATATACAACACAGACATAACATACATGTGTGTATATGTGTATATAGGTGTTTGATTAACATGTGTATATATATACTTGTGTATACATGCATACATACATATATACACAATTACACACAATATGAAAGGATTTCCCCTATCAAGTTAATTAAAATATCTATCATATCTCATATATTTGCTTTCTTTTGGTGAGAATATTTAAGTTCTATTCTCTTAACAAATTCATCCTCTATAATACAATGTTACAAATTATAGTCAACATATTTTATATTAGATCCTCAGATGTCCTTCATCTTATAATTAAAACTTTGTACCCTTTCCCAACCTCTCCCTATTTACCACAACCCCAAGCCCATGGAAACTGCTTATCTACTTTGCTTATGAAGTTTACATTTTTTTTTAAGATTTCTCATGTAAGTGATACCATGTGGTTTTGATTTGTCTTTAAATCTGGCTTATTTCACTTAGTGTAATGTCCTCCAGGTTCATCCATGTTGTCACAGAAGACAAGATTTCTTTGTTTTTAAGGGTTAATGATATTTATCTATAGTATAGTAAAATATTACATAATTACAATTATGTATTATAAATTTTATATAATTATAATTTAATCTATTTTATCTATCTATAGTTATCTATCTTATATATGCACACCATTTTTCCTTATTGAGTTATTTGTTAATGGACACATAGGTTGTTTCCATACATTGGCTACTATGAATAATGCTGCTATGAAAATAAGAGTATAGCTATGTCTTCAAGATAATTTTATTTCCTTTGGATGTGTACCCAAAATTGGGATTGCCAGTTGAGGAGGTTGTTCCATTTTTAATTTCTTGAGAAATCTACTTACTGTTTTCCATTTATATTCCCACTAATACTGTACAAGGGTTCACTTTTCTCTGAATTGTCACCAGCATTTATGTCCTGTCTTTTTTTTTTTATTTAAAAATTTATTTACTTTAGAAAGAAAGATTGAGAGAGAGAGAGAAAGAGAAAGAGGGAGAGGAAGCACACACACCTTTGAGACTGGGGAGAAGGGTAGAGGGAGAGAACCTTCAAGTAGACTCCCTGCAGAGCACAGAGCCTGACTTGGGGCTCTATCTCATAACCCATGAGATTATAACCTGAGCCGAAACCAAGAGTCAGATATTTAACCAGCTGAGTCACCCAAGTGCCACTGGTGTCTTACTAACAGCAGACATCCTAACAGGTGCCAGGTAATATCACATTGTTGTTTTGATTTGCATTTCCTTCATGATTACTGATATTGAATACCTTTATATGTGCTATTGGACATTTGTTTGTCTTTGGAAGATACAGGTCCTTGCCTTTTTAAAAATTTGGGTTATTTGTTTGTTTTGTTACTAGTTCTATGCATTCTGTGTGTATTTTGGCTAATTAACCTCTATATATGTTGTTTGCAAATGTTTTCTCCCATTATATAGGTTGCCTTTTCATTTTGCTGATGAATTTTGTTGCTGAACAGAAGCTGTTTAGTTTTATGTAGCCTCAGGTGAAATCCGAAAAATTGTTGCCAGGACCAATGTCAAGGACCTTGTTCCTATGGTGTTTTATGATTTCAGGTCTTATATTTAAGTTGTTAATCCAGCTTGAGTTGATTTTTTTGTGTGTATTGTATAAAATAAGAGCCTAGGTTTCTTCCATTTTTTAAATAATGTGGCTGTCCAGGGTTTCAATATCATTTATTGAAGGAACTGTTCTTTCCTTCTTATGTATTCTTGCCTTTTTTGTTGAAAATTAATTGACCAAAGCTGAATGGATTTATGTATGGACTCTCTATGTAGTTCTATTGATCTATGTGTCTACTTCTATACTATACTGATTACTCTATCTTTGTAATATAGTTTGAAATCAGGAAGTGTGATACCTCTGGCTTTGTTCTTCTTTCTCAGGATGGCTTTGGCTGACCAGGGTCTCTTCTGGCCTCATAAAAATTTCAGAAATTTTTCCTACTTTAGTAAAAAATTCCATTGGAATTTTTATAGAGATTGAATTTAATCTATGGATTGCTTTGGGTAGTATGGCCATTTAACTATTAATTCTTCTAATCCATAAAGACAGAATATTTATTTCATTAATTAATCAATTTCTTTCATTCGTATCTTATATATCTTCTACCTCTTTCCTTAAATTTATTCCTAAGTATTTTATAATTTTTAATGCTATTGTAAATTAAATTATTTTCTTAATTTCTCTTCAAAAGTTTATTGTCAGTGTATAGCAACAGAATTGATTTTTGTATATTGATTTTTGTGTCCTGCAACTTTACTGAAATTGTTTATTACTTCTAACAGTTTTTTGTTGGAGTCATTAGAGTTTTCTATATATAACATGTCATGTGTAAATACTGACAGTTTTACTTTTTTCTTTCTTATATGGATTCCTTTTATTTCTTTTTATTGCCTAATTGCATTGTTTGGGACTTCACTAGGGTTGAATGAAAGTGGCAAGAGTGGGCATCCTTGTTTTGTTCCTGATCTTAGAGGAAAAGCTTTTGGCTTTTTACTTTTGAGTGTGATGTTAGCTATGGGAGTGTCATACATAGGTTTTATTATGTTGAGATACATTTAAAACCACCTTGTTAAGAGTTTTTATCATAAACAAATGCTGATTTATTAAAATGATTTAAATAACTATTCTATGATTTTTATTCTTCATTTTGTTTATGTGGTATATCGTATTTATTGATTTGCAGATGCTGAGCTACCTTGCATCTCTGGGAATAAGTCCCATTTTATGGTCTATGATCTGTGGCCCGTAATCATTTTAATGTATTGTTGAATTGGTTTGCTAAAATTTTGTTGAGAATTTTTACATCTGTGTTGATCAGGGATATCAGCCTGTAATTTTCTTTTCATGTGCGGTCTTGTCTGTTTTTTTAATGTTGGCTTCATAAAATGTGTTCGGGAGTGTTCCCTTATCTTCTATTTTTGGGAATAATTAAAAAGGTTTGATTAGTTCTTAAATGTTTTGTAGACTTTACTAGTGAAGCTATCTGGTTCTGGACTTTTCTTTGTTGGAACGTTTTTGATTACTGATTCAGTCTCCTTACTAATAGTTAATCTGTTCAGATTTTCTATGCCCTCATGATTCAGTCTTCATAGGTTTTATATTTTTAGGGATTTGTCCATTTCTTCTGGATTATCCAGTTTGTTGGCATACATTGTCAAAGTAGTCTCTTATAATTCTTTGTATTTCTCTTTATCAGCCATTATGTCTCTTCTTTGATTCATAATTTTATTTATTTGAGTCTTTTCTCTTTTTTCTTGGTAACCCTAACCAAAGATTTCTTGTTCGTTTGTTTTTTCAATTTTTGTTTTTGGTTATCTTTTCACAAATACTAGATCTTAGTTTCATTGAGATTTTCTGTTGTCTATGTAGTCTCTATTGATTTTTGTTCTAATCTTTCTAATTTCTTTCCTTTTGTTAACTTTTGGCTTAGTTCTTTTTCTTATTCCTTGAGGTATAAAGTTTGTTTATTTGATATTTTTATTCTTAATGTAGGTGTTTATCACAATAAACTGCTCTATTAAAACTGATTTTGCTGCATATTGAAGTTTTTATATTTTTTTCTTTGATACATTGATTTTTCTGAAGCATATTGTTTAATTTTTATATATTTGTATATTTTTCAGTTCTCTTATAATTGATTTCTAGTTTCATACCATTGTGGTAAGAAAAACTGTTTAAATGATTTCAATCTTCTTTTTACATTAATTTTTTAAAATTAATTCAGTTTAATTAACATATACTATATTATTTCAGATTTAGTGATTCATCTGTTGCACATAATACCCTGTGCTCATTATTTCAAGTGACCTCCCTAATACCCATGCCCCAATCACCCCACTTCCCTCCAGCAACCCTCGGTTTGTTTCCTATAGTTAGTAGTCTCATGGTTTCCCTTTCTCTCTGTTTTCATCTTATTTTATTTTTCCTTCATATCTTATTTTATTTTTCCTATGGTCATCTGTTTTGTTTCTTTAAGTTCCACATATTAGTGAAATCATATTATTTTTTCTTTCTCTTACTGAATTATTTCACTTAGCATAATACTCTCTAGATCCATCCACCCCTTTGCAAATGGCAATATTTCATTCTTTTTGATGGTTGAGTAATATCCTGTTGTATATATATAAAACACTTCTTCTTTATCCATCTGTTGATGGAAATCTGGGCCTTTCCATATTTTGGCTATTGCGAACATTGTTGCTATAAACAATCTTTTTAAATATATTAAGACTTGTTTAGTAGTCTTATATTTGTCCTAGAGAATGTTCCATGTTCACTTGAGAACAATTTGCATTTTGCTGCTTTTAAATAGAATGTTCTCTGTATGTCTGTGAAGACATATGGTCTAATAAGTAGTTTAAGTTCAGTGTTTCTATATTGATTTTACATCTGGATGATCTATCCATTGTTGAAAATGGATGATTGAAGTTCTCTGTTATTATTGTACTGTCATTTCTTTCTCTTTTTGGATCTGCCAAAATTTGCTTTATGTATTTAGGTGTTAATGTTGGGTGTATAAAAATTGACAGTTGTCATATCCTCTTAATGAGTTGATCCCTTTATTATTGTATAATGACTTTTATGTCTCTTCTTACGGTCATTGGCTTAAAGTCTCCTTTTTTCTGATATAAGTATAGCTACCCCTGCATTATTTTGGTTTCTATTTGCATGGAATATAACTTTCCATTTAAAGTAATTATTGATTGGTTTGAATTTACTGTTGTTGTTTTTTAAGATTTTATTTATTTATTTGAGAGAGAGAGAGAAGAGAGAGAGAAAGAGATAGAATGAGAGGAGGAGAGAGAGCATGAGAAGGGGGAAGGTCAGAGGGAGAAGCACACTCCCTGCCATGCATGATCCCAGGACTCCTGGATCATGACCTGAGCTGAAGCCAGTCCCTTAACTGACTGAGCCACCCAGGCGCCCCTACTGTTGGTATTTTAATTGTTTTGTAAATTGTTTTGTAATGCCTTTGTTTTCTTTTTCCTTTCTTAATCTGTTACTTTGTGATTTGATGATTTTTTTTTTACAGTAGTATGCTTCCATACCTTTGTTTTTATCTTCTGTGTATCTAGTATAGGCTTGTATTTTGTGGTTACCATGAAGCATGCATAAAACATCTTTTATGTATAACAGTCTGTTTTAAGCTGATAATAACTTCAAATGTATAAAATATGCTCTAACACAATGTATTTTTTATGTCACTATTTACATCTTTTTTATGTTGTGTATCCATTAATGTATTGTTATAATTTATTTTTTCTTTTAATCTTTATTCCTGTTTTAAGTGATTTACTCATTACTATTACAACTTTAGACCATTATGAATTTATCTCAATATTTAACTTTACTAGTAATTTTTATACTTTAATATGGTTTCTTATTATTAATTAACATCCCTTCAGTTCTGCTTAAAGATCATCCTTTAACATTTATTATAGATCTTGTCTAGTAGTGATGAACTTTTTGATCTTTTGTTTGCCTGGAAAACTCTGTATCTTTTTTTAATTCTGAGAAACGACTTTGCTGGGTAGAGTATTCTTGGTTGGTAGTGAGTTTTTTGTTTGTTTGTTTTTTGGTGGTGTTTTTTTTTTTTTTTTTCCCTTTTAGCAGTTTGAATATATCCTCATATTCCTTTCTGGCCGTAAAGATTTCTGCTGAAAGATATATTGATAGTCTTATGGGGGTTCTTCATTCATTCATTTTCTTGGTATTTAAAAACAAAAACAAAAACAAAACAAAAAAATATATAGGGGCACCTCACTGGCTCAGTCAGGAGAATATGTGACTCTTGATCTCAGGGTTGTAGGTTTGAACCTCATCATGGGTGTAGAGATGACTTAAAAATAAAATCTTTTTAAATATTCACTATCTCTGTTGAAATTCTTACTTTTTACTTTCTTCATGCATTGCTTTCCTGACTTAGTGAACATATATGTGACCATTACTTTCATCATATTTTGATCAGGTAAATCACTTATCTCCATTTTATTAAGATTTTTAAAGACTAATTAAATTTATTAATTAGAATTGTCTGTTATAGAAGATGAAACACACTGATCAACTCAGCCTGAGTTCTTAGTTGTCTTTCAAACCTTGGTGATTGTCAAAGCCTTCTTTGTACTTTGTGGCTGTGGGTGTACCAAGACCCATAAATGTCCCAAAGGGGAGGATCAGTCAGCATATAGATGCAGGCTAATTATATGCTTGCTTCTTAGGCAGCAGCTGGGAAACTTAAGCCCCTTCCAGAGGGAACCTGTGTGTGTGTGTGTGTGTGTGTGTGTGTGTTCATAAATAAATTTTAAAAAAATATTTCTGCCAAATCTTTTCATGATTTGGATTTTTTTTTTTTTTTGCCTGCTTCTTCTCCTGTGGCCTGGGTGTATAGCCATGGGAGTGTGCTCCTGAACCCATTAAGAACTACTTTGGTTGCTACAGTCCTTTGGAATTTGTAAATGTAAGCCCTCTTGGCTGTTAAAATCAGGTGATCTTAGGGCATGTCACTCAGGTGAATGTTGCAAAAATTGGGGCACCAGATGTGTGTTCTTCCAGGTAAATAATGGTAACTTGATTTTATTATTGGAGTAAGGTAAAGGGGAGAAGGTTCAAGAAGTGTCCACCTACTTCCCTTGGTTTTGGTAGAAGATTGCAGCCAGCTCCTAGGTGCCTGCCAGATTAGAAGCTGAGCTAGTTTCTGTATCTCTTTCAGAGGAAACCACTCAATCTGTAGCTGTATATTCAGTGTGTCTGAGGGAGGAGATAAACTTAGGAGTGTCCTGAGTCACCATCTTAGTTGATTCTCAATAATTTTTAATTGTTCTCAATCAAAATCATTGCCTTTGCACTAAAATTGTTCCACTCCCCCAAATTTGAAGTATTTTATTCAATGATATTTGAATAACAGAGTTTTTTTTAGCTTTGGGTAAGATTCCTTAATTTAAAAACAATAAAGATATTTATTTCTGTCAAATCTTTTCCTGAAGAGTGGAACCATTCTTCAAGAATTGCATTTTAGTTCTTTGCAGACTTCCCCCTTCATGTAAGGTTTGGCTAATTTTAAAACAGTGGAAAATCATAGTTTCATCAGCTACAACAAATTTCATTACCTACACAAATATATATTTCCCTCACCATTTCTGTTTATTTTTTTATTTTTATTTTTTTTTTATTTTCAGCATAACAGTATTCATTGTTTTTATATCACACCCAGTACTCCATTCAGTCCGTGCCCTCTCTAATACCCACCACCTGGTTCCCCCAACCTCCCACCCCCCCACCTCTTCAAACATTTCAGATTGTTTTTCAGAGTCTGTTTATTTTTTTTAGTGTGTGTGTGTGTGTGTGTGTGTGTGTGTGTGTGTATTTTATTGACAGAGATCACAAGTAGGCACTTGTAGAGATCACAAGTAGGGGAAGCACTCTCTTCATCTTTATTGACAGAGATCACAAGTAGGCACTTGTACAGATCACAAGTAGGGGAAGCACTCTCTTCACCAAGCAGAGAGCCCATTGTGAGGCTCGATCCCAGATCCTGGGATCATGACCTTAGCTGAAGGCAGAGGCTTTAACCCACCGAGCCACCCAGGCGCCCTCTTTTTCTTTGAAGATATTTTATTTTATGGATTTCTAATTTTTTATGGTTATTGAATATGTTGTCTGTCAATTGAATGATTTTAACGTTTTTGAGACGTGGTTTGTGGCCTACTCTGTAGTGTAGTGTATCTTGGTGAACATACCATGGAAAATTTAAACAAAAGTACATTTGTTCTTAAGTCATGGGCTATAGTGTTTTATAAATGTACATTAAAAGGGAGTTGAGGGAAATTTGAAGGGGAAGTGAGTCATGAGAGACTATGGACTCTGAAAAACGATCTGAGGGTTTTGAAGGGGCGGGGGGTGGGAGGTTGGGGGAACCAGGTGGTGGGTATTAGAGAGGGCACGGATTGCATGGAGCACTGGGTGTGGTGCAAAAACAATGAATACTGTTACACTGAAAAGAAATAAAAAAAAAATTTAAAAATTTAAAAAAAGGAGAGGTTTGATAGTATTTTTGTATTCTTCTATGCTGATATTTTGTCTTGTTCTATAAATTACCAAAGAAGTTGAATTTAAAATAATCAACTATGATTATGGATTTGTCTACAACTCCTTTTATTTATATCAGTTTCATTTCACATAATTTGAAACTGTTATTAGTCACAAGCGTTCATAATTATTAATGTATTCCTTATAATTTGACCCTCTTAAGAAATGTTTCTATCTCCCGTAACATAGTCTTGAAGTTTACTTTATCTGAAATTAATAAAGTCATTCTAGTCTTCATATGCTTACTGTTTGTATGGTATATCCTTTCATCTTTTTTTCCCGCCAACCTGTATCTTTAAAGTTTTATAATTTTAGACAGCATATAGTGGGTATATGTTTTAAGCTTTAACAGATGGATTATTTATTCCAGTTTGCACTTAACATAATGTTATGTTAATTATGTTAGAGCATAATTGATCATGTTAATTATATTAACATAATTTGTATGTTTAAATGGTGGATTTAGGCCTACCATTTTAATCATTTATTTTTAAGTGTGAACTACTCTCCCTTGTCTCTCTTCTGTTTTTCGTTCTTCTATTCCTTCTTCCCTGCCTCCTTTGATTGCATTTTTTCAGAGAATTCCATCTCCTCTTATCTTTTTAACTCTATCTCTTTGCATATTTTAGTGGACATTCTAGTGATTAAAGTATACATAATTGGTTATTTCAGTATTTTAAGACTAAGTATTATATCACTTCACATAAACCATAAAAATCTTACAACCATTTATGTCCACTTCTCTAGTTCCTGCCCCCCCTTTTTTAAAATTTTATTTTATTTTTTTCAGTGTTTCGAGGTTCACGGTTTATGCACCACACCCAGTGCTCCATGCAATACATCCCCTCCTTAATATCCACCACCAGGCTCACCCATCCCCCCATTACACTCCCCTCCAAAACCCTCAATTTGTTTCTCAGAGTCCACAGTCTCTCATGCTTTGTTTCCCCCTCCAATTTCCCCCCTTCACTTTTCCTTTAATTCTCCTAATGTCCTTCATGTTATTCCTTATGATCCAAACATAAGTGAAACCATATGATAATTGACTTTTTTTGCTTGAATTATTTCACTTAGCATAATTTCCTCCATTCCTGTCCATGTTGATAAAAAAAGTTGGGTATTCATCCTTTCTCATGGCTGCGTAATATTCAGTTCTATATATGGACTCTATCTTCTTTATCCATTTATTTGTTGAAGGGCATCTTGGCTCTTTCGACAGTTTGGTGATTGCAGTTATTGCTGCTTTGAACATTGGGGTACATATGGCCCTTTTTTGCATTACATCTCTATCTTTGGGGTAAATACCCAGTATTTCAAAGGCAGAGTCATAGGGTAGCTCTATTTTTAATTTTTTGAGGAATCTCCACACTGTTTTCCAAAGTGGCTGCACCAACTTGCATTCCCACCAACAGTATAAGAGGGTTCTCTTATACTTTCTCCACATCCTCTCCAACCCTTGTTGCTTCCTGTCTTGTTAATTTTGGTCATTCTAACTGGTGTAAGGTGGTATCTCAGTGTGTTTTGTTTGTTTTCTTTTTAATTTTTTTTAAAAAAGATTTTATTTATTTATTTGACAGAGAGAGAGAGAGAGAGAGAGAGAGAGAGATCACCAGTAGGCAGAGAGGCGGACAGAGAGAGAGGGGGAAGCAGGCTCCCTGCTGAGCAGAGAGCCCGATGTGGGGCTCGATCCCAGAACCCTGAGATCATGACCTGAGCCGAAGGCAGAGGCTCAATCCACTAAGCCACGCAGGCCCCTCTCAGTATGGTTTTGATTTGAATCTCCCTGATGGCTAGTGATGATGAACATTTCTTCATGTGTCTGTTAGCCATCTGTATGCCTTTTTTGGAAAAGTGTCTATATATCTTCTGCCTATTTTTTGACATGATTATCTGTTTTGTGTGTGTTGACTTTGAGGAGTTCTTTATAGATCTTGGATATCAGCCCATTGTCTGTAGTGTCATTTGTGAATATCCTCTCCCATTCCGTGGGTTGTCTCTTGGTTTTGTTGACTGTTTCCTTTGCTGTGCAGAAGCTTTTTATATTGATGAAGTACCAAAAGTTCATTTTTGCTCTTGTTTCCTTTGCCTTTGGAGACGTTTCTTGAAAGAAGTTGCTGAGGTTGATGTCAAAGAATCTATTACTGCCTTTGTTCTCTTCAAGGATTTTGGTTGAATCCTGCCTCATATTGAAGTTTTTCATACATTTTGAGTTTATCTTTGTGTATGGTATAAGATAATGGTCAAGTTTCATTCTTCTATACATAGCTGTCCAATTTTCCCAGCAGCCTTAATTGAAGAGAGTTTTTTCTACTGGATATTTTTTCCTGCTTTGTTGAAGATATATTTGACCATAGAGTTGAGGGTCCATATCTGGGCTCTCTATTCTGTTCCATTGGTCTATTTGTCTGTTTTTGTGCCAGTACCATGCTATTTTGGTGATCACATCTTTGTAATAAAGTTTGAAATCAGGCAGCATGATACCCAAGCTTTGCTTTTCTTTTTCAACACTTCCTTAGCTATTCACGGTCTTTTCTGGTTCCATATAAATTTTGGGATTGTTTGTTCTAGCACTTAGAAATGTCTATATTGCCCAGAGCAATTTATACTTTCAGTACCATCCTGATCAAAGTTCCTGTCCCCTTTTATGCTAGAGTTGTCATATATCTACATTTGCCAGAAACCCTACAGCCCTACACCAATGATATAATTGTTATAAATAGGTATATTTTCTTCACAGAAGAGGAAAAAATCCTATTTATTTAAATATTAACCAGTTTCAGTGCTCTTCTATCCTGAAGATCCATGTTTCCTTCTGTTTTTATTATCTATCTTCCTAAGGAATTTTTAGCACCAGAACTACTGGTGGTAATTTTTCTCAGTTTTCTTTTATATGGCAGTTTTCCTTTATCTGACAGTAGCTTTATTTAGCATTTTTTTTAATTTAGCAGTCTTTAGTGAGGTATGTTGTTACTGAATATAGAATTCTGTTTTGACTTTTTTATCCCTAGTACTTTAAAGATATTTAAAACAATATTGCACATTTTTTTAAATTAAAAGAAAAGTTTCCTTCTTTGGATAGTTGTAGAAAATAGTAGAAACAAAAATTTTGTCTAGCAGAGCAGGATTTGATATTTTAATAAAGGGCAGTTCTGAAGAGTTCCTAATTGTCTTATGTTTTCCTCTCTGTTTTTTTTTTTCATGATTTTGATAAAATGAGCTCCTTTGACAGGGAATTGTTTTTTTTTTAATATATATTCATATCTTATAGGCAAAGTCCTATAAAAATAATCATTCCATATTTTTAAATGTTTGGCTTAGGTTTCATGGTATTATAGTGAAAAAATAAGTTAGAGAGTATAAGGATGACTTATATGGTTGCAGGACTGTTAAGAAAAAGGGTAAAAAGATTGGGGTGAATTGATCATAGAAGTATGATTTCATTTAATTAATTGGTTACCCTGTCATTATGGTCAAAGCATAGAAATATGGAATGTTTTGTGAATTGTCCTGTATTGTAAACATTTGATGTGAATTCTCTTTTTTTTTTTTTTTTTCTAAATTTATCTGACAGAGATCACAAATAGGCAGAGAGGCAGGCAGAGAGAGAGAGAGAGGAGGAAGCAGGCTCCCCGCTGAGCAGAGAGCCCAATGCGGGGCTCGATCCCAGGATCCCGGGATCATGACCTGAGCCGAAGGCAGAGGCTTTAACCCACTGAGCCACCCAGGCGCCCCTGATGTGAATTCTCTTAACACAGAATTGATCTAGCTCTTGAAATATCATTTTTTATTGAAGATAAGTGGGGCATAGGCATTTTATAACTTCTGAATTTGGGAAAGATAACATTTGATGTGAATGGAATTTTTTTTCACTTTGGCTTGTCTCCCATGTGTCAACCCCCGTGACAATCAGTGCAGAAAAGGAAAGCTGTTGTAGTTTTTTCCCATGCACACCATCACAAAACAGACTACTATTCATCTATGATCTTATGAGAAATTTAGAACTAACATTCCAGTGAACATGTAAGATAAATACGGTTTTGTGGAAACAGATGCTCAGTTTTGAGAAACACTCTGATTGATCTTGTTAGGTCTTATGTTAATGATTTTCAAATTCAGTCCTATTCTACTTTCATCTATCTACCTGACAATATATTTTCCATTATCTGTTTATCTCAGCCTATCAATAATTTGTCTGTCATCCATTTTACCTGTTAGTCTATCATATATTTGTCGGCCTATGTGTATATCCATCCTGCCATTGGATATAGGAGGCAGAAGAAGGTAGAAATGGAGGACCAAGGGACTTATTTCCCACGTGTGAGGACAATGGTAACAGTGTCTCTGTGGTGATGATGTATAGAAGGAGGAAGAAAAAACAAAGCATGAATGAGAAAAATTAATTCAGGGACCTGCCTAGTAGGATCCCTGGCCTTATTATTATGCTTGAACTCTGTCAATCAAAATACAGCTGCTTCCATTGTATGTCAGCCTGACATGAGAAAATTTAAATATGAGGACTTTACTTTTCCAGTCTTCCTATACTTCCATATTTTAATATTCAAGTTCTAATTACTTGGAATTATCACCTCAGCGCAGACCATGGATTAGCAAGTCTTTTCTGTAAAAGGCCAAATAACCTTGCTAATTTTTAGGCTGTTGCAGTTGCCATTGCACTCTGCTGTTCTGGTATGAAAGCAGCCGAACACAATGTGTAATTGAGTAAGTGTTGCTATATTCCAGCAAAAGTGCTTTTTTTTTTTTCCCTAACAACAGACTTTAGGCTTGAGTTTACCAATCCTTGAACTAGAGCATTGGTTAAACAGGAACCTGAACAATTATCAGATTAATTTAGACACATGGTAAAAATATCTGAGAATTATATCTCCATTTTATTTTCATTAAAATTATTTTAGCTCCTTTGCTATATTTTCTTCACAAGAGAGTCATATAAATCTGTGGTATATGTTATCATAACCTAAACAATGTGAAACCAGCACTTTATAAGGAGTTAGAGTAAAATGAACCCCTTTCCAGTTAAAACCAATAAATTAAATTTCAAAATTGAATGTATTTCTCCCACATTCCATTTGTAATGGCACCAAGGAATTAGTGACCAAAATCTTGCCTGCTTTCTTTTCTCCTTTCACATAGTTTGAGTTGAAATGTTGTCTAAGCCTCCTTCATGGTATCCAGTATTCTTATGCAATGACTCAATTAAACCGTGACTTCCAAGTTTACTCCTGTTTTCTCGTGTTATCTGCACGGAGGGATTAGAGTAGAGAAAAACAGAATCTCTAAAACATGGTAACTTAAGATTGGGCTATTTCTTTGCAGTCAAATAAAAATATATATGTGTATTTATTTAAAATTTATATGACAAATTCAGTGTTAATATTCTCTGAAAGCCTCACTCACATCAGTTTAGAAAAAGACAAGCATCCCAGTACAAGAATGGGAAGCATATAAATGAACAATTGATAAGAGAAAAGCATTGTGAATGGCCAAAAGCATAGAATAATAACCTCAAATCTACCACTCTTTATAATTAAATAATTAAATATGTATGAAATTGTTATAAACTAATAAATATAATGAAATTTAAATGTGTGTGAGCCCATGTAGATACACATGTAATGCCATGAATCAACAATTGTCTTTTTTCACCTATCAGATTAATAGGTACATTTGTTAACCAAGAATGGAGAATTTGGAATTCCTAGTATGTTACAGCCTTTCCAGAGAACAGTGAAAAATATATTAGGTGGAAATTAGCACATTTTGACTAACAATTTTATTTTTAGGAATTTACCTAAGTTTGTAATAGGAAGTGTTCCAAGATGTATGTGAACTCAAGGGTAATCATTACAGCCTTAGTTGTACTTGTAAAATTGTAAGTAACCTGTTTACCTAAAATCATAATTCTAAGTAAATTTATGTTGATACATTTATCCAGTTGGATTATATTCTGTTACATATGGTAATGTATGTTTGAATTAATTGATATGCAAATCCAAGCTTTTCATAAGTTTATCTACCACTTATTGAGTACCAAGTATGTTTGAGGAAATAACATTGTATTTCATTCATGTAAAATGATATAAATATGTGCTTGTGAATTGTGCTATGTGATCAATAAACCAATTTTATAGAAAGAATATTAAAAATGTTGATAATGAGTTCTGGTCATTATTTTGCTGTTTCATTTGTGCGTTGTGTTGTGTGTGAGTATGTGTGGTTTCAGATACACATTTTAATTACATATAGCAGTTACTGAGTTGTTAGTTTAAGTCAGTCTATCAAATGCCAAAATAAACACTACTTAATGAATTAGCTCAGTCAATGCTGATAATAATCATAGAAAGTAGGGTATTTATGCCTTTTTTAAAAATAGGAAAATAGAAACTGAGTCTTAGGCTGTTTGTGTAATTCATACTATTGTTTGCAACTTAAAAATAAAAATGCAACCTTATGGTGTAACAGCCAGTGAAAGATATTAATTAAAAATACTTATACTTTGGGGAACCTGGCTGGCTCAGTCAGTGGAGCATCAGACTCAGTCAGTGGAGCATAATAATAAGGCCAGGGTTCTAGCCCCATGTTGGACATGGAAACTACTTAAAAAAATACTTATATTCTGCTAAATATTTTGAACAAAACCATGTTTTGGGGAAGAACATACATTTCTGAGGTCATATTCATTCTCCCTGTGTTTTAAAGGTCAGAGCGATAAGGATTTTCAAGTGCAATTCCTCAGGCTACAAAGTGTAGCTGTTGAGATATTGCAGGAACAGGAGAAAATAATGTCAGGACACTGGTTTGTGGAAAATTCCATGGTATAAAGCGACAAAGAATGATCTCTAGAAATATGGGGTGCCAGTGCTTAGGAGATGGGACACTGTCTTCCTTAGCAGAAACCATCTCATTGATAGAACTCTGGGATGCCATGGGAGCATAGATCAAACTCCAAATAGCCAAAAGGAAGAGTGTCACTAAATAGAAGAAACCAACTTTGTGTTTTTTAATTTTAATTTTAATTTTTTATTTTTTATTGTGTTATGTTAGTCACCATACAGTACATCATTAGTTTTTGATGTAGCGTTCCATGATTCATTGTTTGTGTATAACACCTAGTTCTCCATGCAATCTGTGCCCTCCTTAATACCCATCACCAGGCTCACCCACCCCCCACCCCCGAAAACCCTCTGTTTCCTGGAGTCCATAGAATCTCATGGTTCATCTCCCATCCCAACTTTGGAATAGATATGATATGATGGTAGACAGTATGCAGGCATAAATACAGCAGGTAGTAGGGAAAAGGCCAATGAAGATCTCAGGGTGAAGAACCATCCCCAACTGATAAAATTTTAAATGTTATAATCTCCTATTGGGATATTTTTTTTCTGTAATTTATGATCATGTAGTCTGGATTCTAAACTGTTTACCTCCATTGAATATGGGTTTCACAATTAGTTTACTTTCCTTAGTTATCTGTGTTCATTCTAGCCCTTCTCTAAAGATAACACTTGGTGTCTTGCAAGTATAATTATCAACTCAGAACTAGTAGCTAAAATGTTGGCCAAAATGGTAAAGACAATTGTGACAAATTCTGCCTGACTATGCCATAACAGTGGTTAGATTGTGTTTAGAATTTGACTGGCTTATAATGTAAGAAATGTGCAAAGCTATTCTAACTTTGCCTTTTTATTTTCTGGCATTTTGAGGGGAAATGGACTATGTACAATACTCCCAGTTGGGTCTCTAGAACATCTGGAATGCTGAAGGAGGAGTAGAAGTACAGAAGGAGAAAGCTTTCACAGATGAATAAGTCTGCATCCATCAAAGATGCTTGACACTGAGCAGTGAACCACCTCTTGTTTTGACTGATAAAATTCAGGCATGTCTGCACATGGTAAATCTCTAAGGAATCGAAAAAAAAACTGATTAATAATGATAAGGTGTTTATAATGAACTAATATGTGAATGAATGAGTGAGTGAATGGGTAAATAGGGTAGAAAGTAAAGTGCCATATAACAGCTGTAATAAATGAGGTAGAAATGATAAAGATATTAGGAAATGATCATAATTGTTTCAACCAGGAAACATCAAAGGATGCTAAAACTTCTTGGAGGAAATTTGAGGAGAAACAGGATATTTTTATAGATTTTATTATCTCCTCCATGATACACTTACCAGTTGCAAAGAAAAGGTAATGGTGGAGAACCTGGAAGATCCCACCTGAATTAAGTAAGACATGATAGATAATACTACTGGTGATGGAATCATCTGGCATCACTGATAGGAAGCACTGGGAAGAACCTAGCCTTATTTCTGCAGTACCTCAGACAAAAGTAAATAAAACTGAATCAACTCATGAGAAAATAACAGACCAAAGTTGAGTAACATTCTATAAAACAAACAAAACTCCCACAAACTGCCATTTAGTCTACAAACATTAGTATCACTGAGGAAATGTTCTAGATTATGTTAGACTAAATAGGTATGAAAACAGTACAATATTGATTCAGGATTTCTATAAAAGACCTTAAAGGAAACACTGGAAAAATGTAAAATTCCATAAATAGATTATAGTATTATGTAAGGATGGTAATAATTGCCTAGCTTTAATAATAATGGTATTATGGCTATGTATTAGAAAATCCTTGTTTTGAAGAAATTAAAATGATTTAGGGGATAAAGAAAAATCATAGCTTGTTGTAATGTAAATGTTTCAAATACAGGTACAGACAAATATTTTTACTCTTAATCACTTAGCAAAATATTCTCACAGTTAAGCCATGTTGTATCATGTATCAGAACCTCATTTCCTTTTTATGGATGAGTAATATTTCACTGTGGGGATATATCACATTTTGTTTATCCATTTATCACTTAGGGGATATTTGTGTTGTTTTCACTTTTTGTCTGTTCTGAATAACTTTGCCAGGAACGTTTGTGTAGAGGCTTTTGTGTTTATCTATGTTTTTAATTTTTTAGGGGTGATAATATGGTAAATCTATGTTACTATGTTGGGGAAGTGTTTGACCAGGATTTTTAAGATCATATTTGTTGCATTTAAAAGAAAAGTCTATGCACAGTGAATATTATGCTAAATAGTGGTGGAAACTCTTTTTTTTTTTATTTTATTTTTTATAAACATATATTTTTATCCCCAGGGGTACAGGTCTGTGAATCGCCAGGTTTACACACTTCACAGCACTCATCATAGCACATACCCTCCCCAATGTCCATAATCCCACCCCCCCAACCCCCCTCCCCCCATTAACCCTCAGTAGATATAATTAAGTCAATTGAGTAAGTGTTATATATACCATTGAAGTCTATTTCCTCATACCTGTTGACTTAGTGGATGTATATATTTTTTTATTATCGTACATTTTTGCTTTTGTATTTTCAGTAGAATTCTAGACGTTATAGAATCAATGTCAGTTTGAATATAAAGCATTTTCTTGCCTTGTAACATCAAGATGCAGAAAGGAAAAAGAAAAGATGTTGCTTTGTTTTTTTAATAAAACGAAACAACCAGTAAAATAAAAAAAATGCAGAAAGGATATCTAGAATAAATGAGCTGCATAATACTCAAAGATAGTAGAGATTGTTAAGATCAGTAGAATTTTGCCACAGAAATCATGCCAATTTTTTTTTAACTAACGTTCATGTAGACTACAGTGAAAAACTTTTGCTTGTGGGGTTCGTAACTGACACAGCCATCATTTATTGTCCTCTTCAGTTTTTATGTGTAAATCAAGTGGTTCAGTATGTTTTAGGTTTATGAACACTTGTGTGATTTCAAGGGTGACTTCAAGGTCTATTCTTTCTCATAAGCAGCAAGTGAAAAGTACCCTTTTGAATGAATGTAAAAAATGTGAAGAAAATGAGAGACAAAACCACTGTTGGTAAACAGTACACTGTTTCTATTCTAAGCAAATGAGGGTGTACTTCTACTTACTCATTTAAGTGCTAGCTCACAATTTTCATGGTTTTGAATTCTACCAGTTTTTCATGTATTAAATATTTAATCTCTGAATATCTTGTTCTTTGGTTAAATGGTGTTCCTTTGCATGTGTGCTTGCTAACAAATATATGAGCTTTTAATACATGAGAGTGTGCAGTGAATATGTGTCTGTCCCAGCCTGTTTTCAATTTTATATTTGTACTTTTAATTTATTTTTTTTATTTTACCTACAATAAAATTCACTATCGTGCAGATATATGTGTATTTTGACAAGTGTATAGAATAGTATATCTAACACCACAAATATGATATGGAGGAGTTCCATTACCCCTAAAAACCTTCTTTATTTTACTCCTTTCTAGTCAGCCCCTCATTCTACCCTATAATCTCTTGTGACCACTATTTTTATAGTTTTGCCTTTAACAAAATGTCATTTAAATGTAATCTAACATTACATAACCTCTGAGGTCCAGCTCCTTGTACCAAGCATTTTGAGTTCCCCAGTTCACTACCAAGCATTTATCCGTCAAAGACCTATGCTAGCCAATCAATGAACTCCTAGGATAATTAATTGCATTCTGTTTTGAATAAAGATCAGCTATGGTTATTCTATCTTAGTCCTTTTATGTCTTGATCTTCTGATGTTCTTTTCCATTTTGTTCTATTTTATAATTTCCGTTATCTTATGAAATTTTTTATCTGTTTTTTAATTTTTAAAATTGTTCCATTAGTTTTTATATGTTGTAATAGATTTTCAAAGTTCTTATCTCTTACTTCAAAAGTATAAGTCTTACAACACCCCTATCATGTGCCTTTAATTTACACATCAAAAAGCATCTTCATAAAGGCTTTATTTGGTAGAATACAACCTTAGAATTTCTCATTCAAAAAGAAAATTGCTGTGCCACCACTTTACATAGCATGGTAGAGAGGATTATTGATGATTTGAAGAATGAATAATTCAGAGAGGAAATAAGTGAAGAAATGAATGGCAAGGATGGCTAAGAACCATCTGTGGTTGATAGTTGATGGCTAAGAACAAATGATTGTGCTTTATTTTTAAATGGCTTTCATGTATTCTGGGCTCTAACTTATATTATTTGTGATGTTTTCCTGCAGGACAAAGACTGGATCAAGTAACATACTTTAGGGAAGAGAGATGTGCAGCTGTCTGATGCTTTTAAATTTCTGTGTGTGTTGAGACCAGTGATGTCAGAACATCACATTCTCTGGGTTCATTATTTCAAAAGTCCAAGGTAGAATATTTTAATAATAGGTTTCTTTTCCCCATAAATGTACCTACTTTGTTAAATGAATATTCATTATTATTTCTTTCCTTCATTAAATTAAAAAAATCTCTTCTGGAAGTAATCTGTATAATTTCTGGGAATCATTGATGTATTTGCTTTTTGTACCATTTTATAGTGTTTGCAAGTAATCTGGTAAAATGAAATGCACCAAAATACTCCTTTACTTATCTTTTTATTATTGGCAAGTCCAGAATATAAATGTTTCAACTCATATTCTACTGTAATCATACCTTATTTGCTACCCCACTTATGAATGCATCCCCATTTCTCCTTGAAATTTTAGTTGACTATTTTTTAAATTTTCCCAATTGATTTTATGTCATTTTATTAGAAAATCCAAGGTTATATGCCTTTTGTTCTATGTACATAAGAGTTCCATTATTCAGATACTAAATAAAACATCTCTTGTACATTTACTATTCTTTATAATGTAGTATATAAGCCTGAAGAAAATAAGCCTGGCTATGGAAATGCTTATTTGTTTGAGAGGATGTTTGTCTGGATCAATGATGAGCACAATTGTCTGAGGATGCTGAGGGACTCATTCCAGATGTCAATCTGAGGTCCAGATGAGTGGCCCTCTGCTAGGACAAATAAGACTCTCAAAGCCTGGCTGTATTTGATGACCTTAAGTGAAAAAAACAATACTGCTGTGAGCATGCCTTTTATTTCTCTTGGAGCAAGGTGTTAGCCTCCTATATCACGAGGTAGTGTGCAACTTTAGGTATGCTATATGGCCCCAGACTTGCTTCATTTTGCTCACATTGAACATAGAGTTGTTGATAGATATTTGTATATAGGGAACATTTTCTTGTGTAATACATGAAACAAAAGAAAGATTAAATTAAGAGTTCAAGCAACTGTGATGAGTACTTGAAGTGTCATTAGAGTTGGCTAAAAGAAGGAAATATTGCATACTTATATTAAATATTGACAATGGAATCAATTTTAGTGCTTATTATTTTTCAGTGTAGAGGACTTTCAGAGATTACATATTTTCTTTTCTTTCTGTCATATTTTTCTGAGGTAGATGGGATGGAATGAAGTCCTCCACTTCAGAGAAGAGCAGTGAGTAACTACACCAGCATCCTTTAAATTCATATGTCATGTGTTCTGTGCCTCATCCTGAGGTCTCTGTGTTCCATCTTTTCAATGACTTACAGGATGATATCTTCCTTATGTCTCATTTTATTTTTTAAAAGATTTTATTTGTTTATTTGATGCAGAGAGAGTGAGCTCAAGGAGGAAAAGTGGCAGGCAGAGGGACAGGGAGAAGCAGACTCCCCACTGAGCAGGGAGCCCAACATGGGGCTTGATCCCAGCACGCTGGGATCATGATCTGAGACGAAGGCAGATGCTTAACCAACTGAGCCATCTGTGAATCCCCATTATGTGTCATTTTCTTTGGTGAGTGTCTTCACCCTCCTTTCCAACTTTTAAATTTTATTTTATCTGAGTTCTGTATGGATTGACAGTTGTAGAACTTTGGAAAATTTATTGATTTTAGTTTTATATTGCAGTGAAATATTCTTTTATGAAATTAAGCTACAATTGGAGTTCCTTAAAATTATGATAGTTTCATAATATTGACTCCATGATTAAGATTATGATAGATGATTTTGTTCAGATCTGTAAGATCATTATGGATCATTATTGCTACTTTTTGCATTATTGAGATTTTATATTATGTTTATCTTTTCATTTTTTTGTGTGAAAAAATATAAGATGAATTTTATAAGATCTTTCTAAGGCCTTATTTTTATTTTAAAATGTTTTATTTATATATTTATGACAGATCATGAGCTCACAAGAGTGGGGAAAGACAGAGGGAGAGAGAGAATTGCAAGTAGACTCTAAGCTGGGCACAGAGCCTGATGCAAGATTTGATCTCATGATCTGAGACCATGACATGAATGAAAACCAAGAGTTGTATGCTTAATTCATTAAGACAACCAGGTGCCCCCTAAGGCCTTCATTTATATAATAAAGAAACAAATTCAAAAAAGGTTTTTCTAAAACACAAAGAAGTTCAATCTTCCCTATGGTATTTGTCTCATAAACAATATTAGTTTGGGTTAATCAAGTGAATAGATAGTGAAATTGCATATATTAATTTATTAATCATTTTTTTTATAATTTGAAATATCCATAAATAAGAAAAATAGTCTGTGTCTTCCTTGTCAGGATCATATAGAAGGTTTATATTACCTGGAACCTGGTGTTTAATATTTTAGGAAGAGGTCAATGTTTTTTTTCTTGACAATGTTCTTGTCACACATTTCTACAATGAGTAGTTGTATTTGTGTTTTTTTTATACTTATATATGTGTGTACGCATGTAGATATATATTTACATATTTTAAAGTGTGTATTTATTTTTCCAGAATGTAGCAAGGTCATTCAAATGAAATCAATAGTAATGAATAAAATAGACTTGAACACTAATAATTGTAACATCATAAATTAAAAGAGCCCTATCAGATACTGAAGTAAACTCCAGAATTTCCACTATTAAAATAAATATATGTCTATATATATCTATATCTATCTATCTATATATTGAGAAATATATTTGAGGATGAATATAAATGATAAGAACACTAGAATATATTTCAGTATAATCAATATGATCCTACAAATAATCACTTGTATATTTTCCCATCTGTATATTTATATAATATTTATTTTAATATAAAAGTGCATTTGTAGTGCATGGTTGTTGTTTCAAGGTATAGAAGTGTATCGCATATAATATTTATGCTTTAAGGGGCAGGTATTAAAAATGTACTACCCTGGGGCACATGGGTGGCTCAGTGGCTTAAGCCTCTGCCCTCGGCTCAGGTCATGATTTCAGGGTCCTGGGATCGAACCCCACATCAGGCTCTCTGCTCGGTGGGGAGCCCGCTTTCCCCTCTCTCTCTCTGCCTGCCTCTCTGCCTACTTGTGATCTCTGTCAAATAAATAAATAAATAAGATCTTTAAAAAGAAGTCCTTTCTCCCTAAGATTGTGAACAAGACAACAATGTCCTCTCCTATCACATCTATTTATATTGTTCTGTACAGTCATAAACCAAGAAAAGTAAATAAAAGGCATAAAAATAAGAAAGTAAGAAAAAAGGCTTTTTTACAAGAAACTCAATTACCTATATTAGAAAATAATCAAAGAATCTACAATAACAATCCCAGGACTAAAACTGAGTTTAGTAAGATTGCAGGATACAAGATCAATATATAAAAGTCAATTATATTACTATATACTAGCAATGAACACATGGAATTTGAAATAAATGCCATTTACAAAAAGCACAAAAATGAGCTACTTATGTAATAAAATGCAGTACAATATATGCAGTAGCTCTATGACGAAAATGCAAAACACTGATTAAAATTATCAAAGAAAATCTAAGTAAATATAGAGGTATACTCTGTTCATGGATCAGAAGTCTCAGTATTGTATAGTTGTTAGTTATTCCAATTTCATGTGTAGATTCACTACAATGCAAGTAAAGATCACTGTAAGCCTGTTTGTAGTTATCAACAAAATATTTCTAAAATTCATACTAAAGGTAAAATAACTAGAATAGCAAAAGAGATTAAGAAAATGTAAATAGAGGCGCCTGGGTGGCTCAGTTGTTAGGTGTCTACCTTTGGCTCAGGTCATAATTCCTTGGTCCTGGGATCGAGCCCCACATCTGGTGCCCTCCTGCGTGGGGAGCCTGCTTTTCCCTCTCTCACCCGCTCTGCTGTGTTCCCTCTCTTGATGTGACTCTCTCTGTCAAATAAATAAATAAAATCTTTAAAAACAAGAAAATGTACATAAAGTCAGAGAACTGACATTGTTATTTTAAAGCTTACTGTAAAACTATAGTATACAATAAAGTGTTAGTAAAGGTATTAAAGCACAAAGAAGATAATATCAGTTCAAGAGTCATGCAGAAAGATAGCATGGGTGGTTTCTGTAATGCTGGCAATGTTTGTTTCTGGATATGTTTGTTGAAAAATTTCTGTTTTGGAAGATGAAAATGAACTTACTTCTATAATTAAAATCATGCACATTACTGTATCATTATTATACTTCAAGAAAAAGTTTAAAATATCATATAAACTTGCCATTTTGGAAGATTCAAATTAATTGAGCTCAATAATTTCAAGAATGCACTTTGCTCTTTATTAGACTTGGAAAAAAGGTTAAAATATCATATATAAATACTCTAAATACTGGATAGTACATTACCAAGGAATATTATTGAATACTGTGTTTCTTGGGGCCTGATGATTGATGCTCTCAGGATATTCAAGAGTGTTCTTCTTTTGGACAACATTTCAATCAGCTCTTGAACAGGGGTGGTAAATTCAATCACCATAATGAAAATGGAGCTTACTTAAAAAAGAGCATTATCTATTTAACCACAGGCAAGTCAGAAAACCATATGCTCAGTACGTATATAAGTATTCATATTTTGTACATATTAAAATATTTTTCATTAGCTTATTGAATTCCATGTTATGATAAAGGAAAACATACTTACAAAAATAATTTTGGCAATATTTTACTGCTACACTAATTGACATGAAAATCATAATTTCAAAATTACTATACAGAAAATTTTATTGACGTACAAATCAAGATGGTGGAATATGGCCTCACCACCGAACAGAGGTGTACCGGGCAAGGAGTATTTGCACGTTTATTTAGAGGCACGGCCTACAAAGGCCCCTAACTGTGGACAGATCCGTGCCCTGGGTGGGAATGGGCCCTGCATTCAGTCGGGAGTTAAGCTGGCCCTCAACGGGACTGGGGCATCGACTGCCAAGGGCTGTGCTGCCTGCCTGGCAAGGCACTTTCAGCTGAGTGTGTGGACATGACCCCTAGGACGGAGTTCATGGCCGCCTCAACTCTGGCTAGGGCTTTGAGTCAGCGTAAGGCCTGGACCTCAAGTCCCGGGAGTGGCAAGCTTCAAGTGGGCCCTGGAATTTTATCGATGCTTGCTGAGAAATCTGTCTCCTCCACGTCACGCTGCGACACATGTCAGCAAGACAAACACCACATCGCAGAGGCCTCCCTTCCTGCCAGCAAGTGCGGAGAGAAACAGCGTGCTGTGTGGGTTCACAAGGACTTGAACACGGGGTGTCTCTGGCCTTGTTCAACAACACCCTGGAGGTATAAAAAGTGGCGATTGGAGATCCCGTGGCATAGATCTTGTGGCGCAGTGTGGGAGGCAGGTCGCCAAGGGACCTTGTCCCGGGAGGGCCTGTCCTGGCCTAAGCCCTCCTCCCAAAGGAAACCACCCTGTGGACACCCGAACAGCAGAAACACACAAAACAGCCATCTGCCTCCCACATGCGATGGGGCCCAAAAGGGCAACCCGCCCTCAAATGACACAGCCACACACAACCATAAACTCCTTCCGCACACACGCTCCCATGCACGTGCCCCTGAACACACACACAAACAGACACACACACACTGACACGGGAACACACACTCGGCCCACGCAGACTCACACCCGACACCCCGGAGACCCACGCGTCCGCGGCCTGGCCTGGCCGGCGCACGTGGCAATCTGCCAGGCTGCCGCCAAGCCTGCGGAACAGAGGGTCAGGAACAGGCAGAGGCACGGCTTCCCCCCAGGCCCGTTCTGAGCCGCGTGGCGAGCCGCGCCCCTGGGTCCGTGGCTCATGCGTGCGTGCTCCTTGTCCACACTT
>NW_019154112.1:27361123-27365628 GCF_002288905.1 Enhydra lutris kenyoni | reverse complement strand
TTAGATTATTCCCAAGTTCAAGACTTGGTTCAAGAAGGTTTTCATTGTTGCCTGCCAGACAGGGCTAATTAGGATTGTGTTTCTGCACCCCACAGCCATGCCAGACAAAGAAATCATTCAGCTGTGTACAGAACATTTAGTATCATGGCATCAAGCCATGTGGCATAATGAGTGTTGTGAAGCACCAGACTTAAGTCCTAATTGCAGTTCTACTGAATCGGAATTGAATGCAAACCTGAACTCTCTTGGTCCTAGTTTACTTATCTACAAAATCACGGAATCACAGAATTTTGTTACACACATTCATTGGGTTCCCCAAATTCTAAGTTACTAGGAATGACTCTCCAGAAATAAAATATTCAGAAGACTTCAATCACTTATTTGCACCTTCATTTATTCACTAATTTAAGCTTGTTTAGTGCCAGGCACTGTTCCTTCTAAACATTGGAGATCCCACAACTGGGGGGGCAGGGTGAAAATAGAGTCTTTGTTTTCAAGAATTTTAAATTCCTTGAAGACAACAAATGATAAACTAAAAAGTAAATATAGAACATGATAGCAACTTCTAGAAAACTTGAGGGAATATTATTATCAAGAAGGTGATATATTAAAAAATGTCAATTTAATCTATTAAATGAGTGCTGCTGTTATTCACAGTCATTCTAACACAAAAAGGAGATAAATATTTCTTTCTTGAGCAAATCAACTAGAATGGGCTATAGTCCAGATGCATAGTTAAAGTCAGTAGCACAGGGACACCTTGATTAAGAGTCTACCTTCAGCTCAGCTCAGGATCCCAGGGTCCTGGGATCAAGTCCTACATGGGGAGTTCCTTGCTCAGTGGGGAACCTGCTTCTCTGCCTGCTGCTCCCCCTGCTTGTGCTCTCTAACAAATAAATAAATAAAATCTTTAAAAAAAAGAGAGAGAGAGAGTCAGTAGTACAAAAAGTTGGAAAATTTGATGACAGCAAGATTTTAAAAAAAAATTACAGAAAGGAATACAGACATAAACAAATACAGACATAAACAAATGAGAAAGCTTACCAGGAGAGAAAAAGGGAAAAAATGAGGAATGCCAGGCAGTGAACTTTAAGTCTATGTTAGGAGCTATTTATCTGTTCATTTCTAACTCATTGCAACAATTGAATAATTTATTTCTCTCAGTTTAAAATGAAACTAAGGCTCAAAGAGGATGTGTCACCTGCTAGGATCTGCACACAGCCGTCAACTTAAAAACTGACACTCTTTCCCTGGCAATGAGACTCCTATGAAACTCTTAGGAGAGTGGAAGGGTGAGAACTTATTGTATAAGAGCCTTGACATTCTTGGTGTGACACTGATATTTGACCAACCACACACAGATCACAGGGTATCCTAGCAAACAATACGATTCTTTTTATTGTGAAAGTGTAGATTTCACACTGAAGGTTGAACATCTTGTATTTCTCTGAAATTTCAAGACAAATCCTTGTTTTACATGAAGAGAAAATCCCTCCTCCAGGCTCTACTGGATAAAGCAGGTTGAACTAAGTGAAAAGAGAGAAAGGGGAAGGAGCTGAAATAAGGCAAGAATACCCTGTAGGGCTGAATTCATTTTAATTATAAAATAGATGGTTGACTAGAAGGTAGGGCAAATATGATGAGCAATGCCTTCATGTTTTTGATTTGCACTGGAAGCTGCTGATTCTGCCTCATTGCAATTGCAAACATTTCTATTAACTTGACAATTACTTCTACTTAAAGATAATGAGTGGGTTTGACTCTTCTGTCATAGTTCCAATTCTGAGACTGCTTCTCATTTTTCTTTTCAATATTAAAATCTTCATGACTAAAGCTTCCAAGCAACCTTTTTCCTCCAGGACCCAGACCTTTGCCAATTATTGGAAATCTGCATATTCTCAATCTGAAGAGGCCATATCAAACTATGCTGGAGGTAAAAAATGATTGTTCGCTTCATACTTATTTATAATTTTCTACCCTCATTCTTACCCTCACGAGTTTATTAGCATGCACACACACTTATGACTGGTTTGTATATGTATAATGAAGTAATTAAATAGGATTCAAAGTTAATTGAGCTGTTTTATTTAATGTTTAGTTTCTTTTAAATTTGGATATATAAAATATTAGTAAATATAGTTCTATTATTTAAAGTGGTATTTTACCCTGAAATATTTATGATCTGTATCCTTTATTTCAGCTACTTTGATCTACATATTCCATATTCTATATACATATTCTATGTCCTACATATTTCTCTATAAAGGAACTGTTTATGATCATAGTCTTACTCTAGAAAATTTTAGTTGTTATTAAAAAGAGTGTCTGTGGAAGGCACAATCGACAGTATGGCCCCAGCAACTGAGATTCAAAATTGTCTGTCATTAATTAGCTGTGTAAATTTCTATAAGAATTTAATCTCTATTTCTTTGTCTGTACAGTTACAGGGCTAGACCAAATATTGGACAAATTTCTCTAATTTCTACTTCAAATATTTTACAGTTCTTGATTGTGTAATTAAGATAGAGGGATGGAAGGAAGAAAGGAAAGAAAAGGAAGGGAAGGGAGGGGAGGGGAAGGGAGGGGAAGGGAAAGGAGAAGAGAGGAGAGGAAAGGAAAGGAAAGGGAGTAAGAAAGGAGAGAAAAGAAGGAAGAGAAAGGAAAGGAAGAAAGATGGGAAAGAAACAAGGAAAGAAAGAAAGAGAGAGAAAGGAAGGAAGGAGAGAGGGAAGAAGGGAGGGAAGGAAGGAAGAGAAAGAAGAGAAGAGAAAAGAAAAGAGGGAAGGGAGGGAGGGAGGAAGGGAGGGAGGGAAGAACAAAAATATAATATTTAAAATTTGCATTGGCCATAAATTCCTATTTTTAAGTGCAAAGGGCAAATAATTGATATTGAGTTCGGCTACATTCTATAAATTCTAAGCTTGAAAACCATAACAGGAAATATACTGAAGAGAAAACCAGTACTTTGCCTCTGTGGACAACACAATCATCATCATCACCGTCATCTAATATTCGTATTGTAATCTTATTTTACAAGGGACTGCTAGGATTTCACTTATTCCTTACAACCACCCTCAAAGGAAAATAGGGATGATATTTTTATCTCCATTCCACAGATATGTGACTCAGAGCAATTAACTTTTACTAGTAACTTTCATTTTCTGATCTTTTTATGCTACTTTACGGCTTTCTCCTATACTCAATGGTCATATGACAGGTTGATTCCTCAGGAGTGCAAGATCTCTCAACAAAGTCTTTCATCTAATTCCATATGCCCAACCCTATTTGTTTCCTAACATTCCTGGTTTTTTTGCTTATATATTAACCAGCCTAATCTCTTTACTATTTAGATCTTCATTTTTTATCATTTTTACTTCTGTCCTACTGTTCTGTGTTAATTTCACCTATGAAATGTCTTTTCATCACTTCTTCTGTGCCTATGTCTACATTTTTTTCTCAAAATATACCTTGGTAATTTTTGTTCCTTTTCTGAAACCTGCCATTTTATCCAATGTATATGTTGTGGTTCACACCTGAGAAGCTGTCCTCACAGACTCAAATTCCTATTTTAATTTTTACTTACCTGTAATATTAATTTAAATTCTATTATCTTCCTAAATTATTGAACCCTTTTACAATCTTAATGTTATTCTTTAAATTCAAGGTTTTTGTAGTCATCACCTGTCACCAAATAACATTATTAAAATATCATAGACTATATTTCCTATGCTATACTTTTCATCTCTTTGATTGTTTATAACTGGAAGTTTATACCTCTTAATCCCCTTTTTCTGTCCACCTATCCCTCAGCTACTTTCCCCCTGTTAACCATCAGTTTGTTCTCCATAATTAAAAATCTGTTTCTTGGTTTGTCTCTCTCTCTTTTTTTCCCCTTATGCTCATTTGTTTTGTTTTTCTAAATGCCACTTATAAGTAAAATTGTATGGTATTTGTCTTCCTCTTTCTAATTTATTTCACCTAACATAATACCTTCTAGGTCCATCCATGTAATTGCAAATAGCAAGAATTCATTCTTTTTTATGGCTGAGTAATAGTCTTCTGTGAGCATGTGCGTGCCTGTGTGTATGTGTGTATGTGTGTATGTGTGTGTGTGTGTGTGTGTGTGTGTGTGTGTGTATCATATCTTCCTTATTCATTTGTCCATTGTCATTTGTCCATTGATGGATGCTTGGGTTGCTTCTATATCTTGGCTGTTGTATAATGTTGCAATAAACAGAGGGGTTCATATACCTTCAAACTAATGTTTCATTTCCTTTGGGTGAATACCCAGAGTGAAATTACTGAATCATATGGTATTTCTATTTTTAATTGTTTAAGTAACTTCCATACTGTTTTCCATAGTGAGTGCACCAATTTACGTTCCCACCAACAGTGCACGAGTGTTGCAATTATAATGTTATTTTCCAAAGTCAAGTTTCCTAAAGAAAGAAATATTAGAGTCCATTTCTCATTTTTACCTAAACCTTAGTTGGGTAAAACCACAA
>NW_019154112.1:27348487-27360235 GCF_002288905.1 Enhydra lutris kenyoni | reverse complement strand
CAATTGCACCATATTATCTTTAATAATTCCTTTCATGATTTAATTTTCCCTTCATCAATATACATAACACAAATAGAATTTACTGAGGGGAAAATTTATGTTTATGGTTTTATTCTCATTGAGCATTATAATTCTATTAAACAAGTAATTATTAGCCAGAAACTATGTGGAAAGTATAGTCAGCACTAGGGAAATACAAAGAGAACAGAGGCTATCAGCTTAAGAGGTCACAGTCTAATGATTGCCACTGATCCATCAAAAAATACAATAGCAGTAGTGTTATAAATAATATTGGACCATATTTTCAGCTGGATAAAGTTGTTGTATCTTGCTTTTGTGTGTCTTAGATAAATGCCTTGAGGAAATCCAGATGCTATACTGTTATGTCAGTCCACTAATATAATAACTCTTTAAGTTATTACAATAACCATTTAATGCTCATTTAATAACTCTAAAAATGGGAATGGTTTCATCTTGACATTATTTTTAGTAAACTGATATTGGTATCTAGTCAATACTACTAAGCCATTTTAATGCTTCAACAACGTTTTGAAAAAGCATTTCTCACACTATCCTTCTCCAACATCTTGTTCTTTGAGATATTAATAGATGTTCTATGCAAAAACCAGTGTCAGTGAAGTGAATTTGAGAAAACTACATAATAAAGGCCTCTCTCTGAACTCCTGGAGTGCCTTATGGGATGTTAAAACCTCTGAGAAAAACACCAAAGTCTACATATTTTTATTTAATTCAGTCTTCACACTTATAAGTCCTTGCAACATTTCTTTTTTTTTCTTTTTACATGAAATCTAATTAGTTAACATACAGTGTAATATTGGTTTCAGGAGTAGAAATCAGTGATTCATCACTTACCTACAACATGAGTGCTCATTACAAGCATCTCCTTGATATCCATCTCCCATTTAGGTCCCCCCCAACCTCCTTTCATCAACCCTCAGTTTGTCCTCTACTGTTAAGAGTCTCTTAGGACTTGTTTCCCTCTCTCTTCCCCACCCTCCATATGTTCATCTGTTTTGTTTCTTAAATTCCACTTATGAGTGAAATCCTATGGTAGTTGTCTTTCTCTGACTAATTTCACTTAGCATGATACCCTCTAGTTCCATCCATATTGTTGCAAAGGGCAAGATATCACTCTTTTATATGCTTGAGTAATATTCTATTGAACTACACACACACACACACACACACACACACACACACACACACACACATACATTTACAACAGTCCTTGAGACATTTCTTTTTTTTTTTAAGATTTTATTTATTTATTTGATAGAGATCACAAGTAGGCAGAGAAGCAGGCAGAGAGAGAGAGGAGGAAGCAGGCTCCCTGCCAAGCAGAGAGCCTGATGTGGGGCTCGATTCCAAGACCCCGGGATCATGACCTGAGCCGAAGGCAGAGGCTTTAACCCACTGAGCCACCCAGGTGCCCCTACATTTCTTTATCTTAGAATTCCTACTAACATCTCGTAAAATCAGCATTGAAGAACAACAGATCATTCAGTCCCTGGTCTTTAGCACCTGGCCTCTATCTTCTTCTATTCCTTCTAGAAATCGGGGACACGTTTTGTCTCTTCCCTCTGGCATTTCTGCTTTTTTTCATAAGACTTTGCATATTACTCACTGATGCTATGATTATACATAAAATCGTTTTAATTTATATTAATATCAAATCTAACAGTGTTTTCCTCAGCAAATCATTTTAAGTATCAAGTAGTCTTTCTTTTTAAGTGACTTAACTGGTCATAGGAAAATTACTTTTTGTTCAAAGAGAAAATGATTAGTTCTCCACCCCACACCCTGTCTAGTAATCTACCCAAATGGGTAAAAGCATTCTTTAAACCAATCTTGTATAAATAGAGGAAAAATTTAATATTTTCTTTAGCATTAGACCATTTTGGAATATTACTTCATCTTAATATTTTGCCATGTAACTTACATATATTTTAAACTTTGGTGCCAGGTTGTGTTTTTGTTTGTTTGTTTGTTTGTTTTTAAGATTTTACTTATTTGAGAAAGAGGGAGAACAAGCACAAGTAGGGAAAGAGCTAGTGGCAGAGGGATAAGGGAGAAACAGATTTCTTGCTGAACGAGCAGAGAACCCAATGCAGGGCCCAATCCCAGGACCCTGAGATCATGACCTGAGATGAAGGCAGAGACACTTAATCGACTGAACCACCCAGGCGCCCCGGGTGCCAGTTTTTAGAAGTTCTAGGAACACCTAGGTGGCTCAGTTGGTTAAGCATCTGGCTTTGGCTCAGCTCCTGATCCCACGGTCTTGGGATTGATTCCTGCATCAGGCTCCCTGTTCAGTGGGGAGCCTGCTTCTCCCTCTGCTGCTCCCCTTGCTTGTGCTCTCTCATCTCTGTCAAATAAATAAATAAAATCTTCAAAAAATGATAAATAAATAAGTAAGAAAGTAAACAAATAAATAAATAAACTTCCATTCCTTATATTGCTAAATTGATGTTCTCCACAATGATATGGCTGGACTATCACTATGTCCTGAAAGATACAGGGACATCTGTGGGCCTTTCATGTTCTACTACTGTGTTCTCAAATGTAAATCTTTGAATATTAACATGAGATAGTTTGAAGAGTCACATATTTGTTACAAAAGAGTTTTATGCACCACAGTATCCACAGACAGAATGACATTCTATTAATTTAAGAACTGAACGTGAGCAGAATCTAACCTTTGCCAGTGTCCTTTCAAAGGAAGGCTTATCCTCCCATGAAGGGGCAACAGCTGCACAGGAGAGATCTCTCTCGGTGTTTTGGATTTCATGCTGACACTGGCAGGGATGGCACCGCCCCATTTCCAACACCTAGGTTGCCTTAGTTTATTCTGATTTCTTATTTTAGGAAACTATTCCTATTTCCAACTCAGAAAGACCTCCCCTGTCTCTGGAACCTCCACAGAAAAATGAGAAAAATGCCAGTGGAGGAAGGGCCAGGGCTAGGGACTGAAACACAAGGAGTAATGTCACCGTCACCACAAACTGACCGTGGAAAAATATGGGCCACTTTGGCAATCCTCTCTCTCCTTATTTTTCTGTAAGTTAGCGTATATCCCAACTCTTCTAAGAATTTGTTTATTATTTCCTTTAGCCATGCACAAATTCACATAGCTGTTGTAGTTAATAAATATTTATCACACACCTACTCTGTGCTACAGCAACACGTGTGACTAGAAATTAGAATGTAGAGAACCAGTGTGGAAGCTTGGCTACACCTCTTGGTAATTATTTACTCCTAACTTTTTTCTCGGGTGAGTCTTGTGTCTGTAGTCCACACTTTTCCTTAGCAAAAAAGACTTTGTTTTCTAATGTTCATCAGTCCCTTAACTACACACCTAGCATGATGTAAGCATATAATAGAGACTCAGGATTTGTTTAATGAATTTGTCAGAGAAATAGAATTAAAACCGAAATCTTCTCCCAACCCAGAAATCCTCCTCTCCACAAACGTAATAGAAAAAGAAAACAATTTTATTGTTGAATAAGCATCAAACCAAGATGGGATGTGTATCACAGACAATCCACTAAGAAATTGCAAAGACAAAAACAAATCTCACTCTGTTATACAACGAAGCAGACTCAACCCATTACAAAAATGTTCTCTAGGAAAACAATAACTAGTCCTCAATAACAAGAGGGCTTAACAGCACCATTTGTCACCCATAGTTCATCCTAGATACACCCAGTAATCAGCGTGACCATCTGTGTTAATTGTCTGTATACAAAAGAATAATAAAGTCCTCATACCTTTATGATAGGAGGTAGTTTTGCAATTTGGGGCAAGGCACCCACCAAAGTGAGGCTCCTACCCTCACACAGAAACTGGGAGAAAGGGGCACTCTCTTCCTCAATGTTTATATTCTAAACAGATGGCCCCCGGTGGCCAAGAAAGCCATTGCTAGGTCACAACGTTGACAAAAGACCTATTCATATTTTCAGAAGGACTTATATGTGATATACGTCATATGTGTTTGATATGATTATCTATATATGATTTAAAAACTGGAAAAATACAAGTCTTCTAAAGTAAATGCTCTGAGTGAAAGAGAAGCCTCTTACTTTCAACAGGGAGAATAAAGCCTCTCTTAAATTTTTACTTGTCCTTGCGAATTAAATATTAAAAACCTTGCAGAAATAATTTTCAAACACTTTACTCATTATAAGGAATTGTCTTCTCTCATGGTGAAACTTGGAAAACTATGAGAAGATTCAGCCTGACCACCTTACGGAACTTTGGAATGGGCAAGCAGCTCATGGAAGACAGGATCGTAGAGGAATGCCAGAATCTCATACGCAGCTTTGAGTCTCACAGAGGTGTGTAGAATGAATTAAACCACGTCTTATTTTCATGAGGAAGAAGCCAAATGCTGAATTTTATTACGTAGACATAATTTCAGTCTTGTAGGAAAATTCTAAGAATTTACAAATAATTCCCCAAATCATGCTCTTCTGTGAGATTTCCCAAATGTCAGCATTTTACTTTTGCCTTCTTTCTTGCTCTCTTTTTCTAAGCTGTTTGAAAGTGCTTTGGAGACATGCTCTCTCTTTATTCCTAAACACTTCAATGAGTTCCCTTGAAATAAACACATTCTCTCACATTCCCAAGGTACGATTTTCGAAACTCAGGAAATTAGTATTGACTCAGTAAATGCCTAAACTTATTTGGCCAGATTTTGCCATTGTCCCATTAATGCCCTGAATAGCAAAAGAAAATCCTGACCCATGCATCACATTCACTTGTCATGTCTCTTTTGCTTCCTTCCATCTGGAACAGTTCTTCAGTAACAGGTGTATTTCTGATCTCCTAAATGATATACAGTTAATTCCATATTATTTTAATATTTTATCTATCTAATATTTTAATTTCTATTTTCCTTAATAAATTGAGCTCATTCCTAACTAAAAAATGTCCATGTGAATATTATCTTCATGCAGGTAGCAACATGAAGAGAAATGGTCAAAGGCAGGCAAACCTGAGATGAATACAGACAAGAAACAGAAAGCTCGGGGACCCATGTGCTAAGTTAGCCATCGCTGTACACAGAGAGAGAGCCCATCAGCAGTTTGGAGAAAGTACTTAGAGGAAAATATCTTTTCCCTCTGCAGTGTTAAGCTCCTAACAAACATTAATTTCTCTAGTCTTTGTGTACACAGTATCTAAAACACCCTTACATTTATATGCTAAAAAGGAAACATATTCCCTACAGAAATTCCCCCAAGTCTTCAGCCTCCACATTAAGGTAGGTGCTCATGTTAAAAGTAAATCTTAGCATTCTGGTTGCCAAAAATAAGTGTACATCCACTAATGTATGTTTAATGATCTAAATAGTTTTCAATGATGCTGAGGAAAACAGGTCCCAGTAACAGAAGAGGCTAAAACAAGAGGCTCTAGATGAGGGTCTTTTAAGTAGAATCAATTTAATCATCTAGATATCCTCTTTTAAATTTATGAACTTGATGGTAGCCTTCTAGGTTGATATTTTCTCAGATGTTATGCGTTAACACTTGCTACACACACACATACGCACACTGAAATGGCCCTCACCTGGCACATTTTAATTTCTTTAACTGAGCCAAATGTAGATTTTCTTTGACGCCTATACTTTTAGTTTGCCTTCCGGCAATCCTTTAACCAAATTCTAGATATTTTTCAAGGTTCATCTAGTCTCACCTTTCCTTAAAAGTCATGGTCACCAATAATCTTGCTCCTCTATGAAATCTTTAGTGGACAGTCTGTCCCCATCGTTCCAAAACTGGTTTAATACTGTTTATGTGAGTATTCCTAATCTGATTAATGAATTCTCTTGTAGGAAAGCCCTTTGAGGTCAAAACAGTAATGAATGCTTCTGTTGGTAATGTTATTGTGTCAGTGTTGTTTGGAAGACGGTTGGATTACCAAGACACCCAATTCCTGAGACTCTCAACCTTGATTGGTGAAAATGTGAAGCTCGTTGGATGTCCTAGGATTGCAGTAACTATATCTTCCCATTCAATCATCTTAACTTCTTCTAACGCACATTAGGTTGTTCAAGAGACCATGAAAAAGTGTTTGTAAGAGACTTACCATTTCAAAAATGTACACTTTCTGGAACATCCTGAGGAGATGTGACAAGCCTGTTTGATTAACACATCTGATAATTCTCCCATCACAAATTATTGCATCAGCTTGCCTGAGTGGCTCAGTCAATTATGCATCTGCCTTGGGCTCACGTCATGATCCCAGAGTCCTGGGATGGAGTCCTTGCGCAGCGGGGAGTCTGCTCCTCTCTTTACCTTTCCCCCCTGCTCATGATCTCTCTCTCTCTCTCAAGTAAATAAACAAAAATCTTTTTAAAAAAATTACTGCATCAAATATTTTATGATGTATGGATTGTGAATCACACCAATAAATAGTTCAGTTTGTGACTTCAGTAAATTTTCACAATTTTGGCCATTCATCTTTTACCCATACCACTGGTTATGCATCAACTGTGGGATAAGCCATGAATGAATAAGGAACACTCAGTAGAATTCACTTAGAAGAGGGAATTTAAACAAAGGAAAACTATCAAGTACTAAAAACAGTACTAAATAAAATGTTAATATTTATTCTGCATCATTTAAGTTCAAAACAGTGCTACATACCAATTTTTTATATTTGTGAGCAATAAAGTTGCTGTCTTCTAGAATGTAGGGACTAAGTGCCTTGTCATATAGTTCCCATTTTCTTTCTTTCTTTTCTTTCTTTCTTTCTTTCTTTCTTTCTTTCTTTCTTTCTTTTTTAAGATTTTATTTATTTATTTGACAGAGAAAGCGAGAGAGCATAAGCAGGGGGAGCAGAGGGAGAGGGAGAAACAGGCTCCCCTGCCCAGTGCAGGGCTCAATCCCAGGATCCTGGGATCATCCTGAGCTGAAGGCAGACGCTTAACAAACTGAGCCACCCAGGGGCCCCAGTTCCCATTTTCAGTAGCACAACTGACCATGGACAATATTATTTCACTTTGGAATAATTTAGGTCCTGTAACTACAAGTACAGGTTTACTCTAAGTATAGGTGCGGGGGAACCCTGGAACAGGGAACTATGTCTATTTTTTTTTTAAGTCAATTAGAGAAAGGCAATTATCATACGATTTCACTCATGTGGAATTTAAGAAACAAAACAGAGGAGCATAGGGGAAGGGAGAGAAAAATAAGACGAAACCAGAGAGGGAAACAAACCATAAGAGATTCTTAATCTTAGGAAACAGAGAGTTGCTGGAGGAGACAGGGGTTAGGGGTTGGGGTAACCGGGTGATGGGCATTAAGGAGCGTATGTGATGTAATGAGCACTGGGTGTTATGTAAGACTGATGATGGATCACTGACCTCTACCTTTAAAACCTATAATACGTTATATGTTAATTAAGTGAATTTAAATAAATTAAAAATAAGTACATAAATAGCTCAATCCTTAAACAGAATTTTTAAAATAATTTTATTTATTTACTCATTTGAAATATAGAGAGTGCGAGCAAGTATGCAAGTGGGGGCGGGGGGTGGGGGGGGAGAGAATCTCAAGCCAACTCCTTGCTGAGCAGGGAGCCTGACACAGGGCTTGAACCCAGGACACAGAGATCATATCCTGAGCTAAAACCAAGAGTCTGACACTTACCCGACCGAGCCACCCAGGTGCCCAACTATGTTTAACTTTAGGTGTGGCCTTTTATCTTCAGTATTTATTAGGTCACTTGGGTGGTTAGGGACCCCTTTGAGAATCTGATAAAATATGTAAAGAGCTTATCTTTTACATACATGAATATACCGAGAAACACACCAAATTTAGCCAACAGTGAAGTTCTTGCTGAACTTTCTAAGGGTTAGGGAATATTAGATTATATGGTGCTTCTCTAGGGACCCTAGACACAGTAAGCTAGATCTAAATGACAAAAATAATTATTCCGATCCTACAAAGAAACATCAGTGGTAAGGTGAGTGTGCTACATAGCACTAAAATGGTTTGATCTGGAATCACCTAAGAGTTTGCAGGAAAAACCTTAGATTTATAGCCTTAACCAAAAAGCCAATATTGTTTTCATGTCTCGCCTAACCTCTGAGTAGATGTGTTACTACCGGCATAATATACAAAATACTCTGGGTACATAGAACTTACTATAAACCATACCAATATCCATTGTAAGTTACCTAACTCCACTAAGTGAGGAAATCATGTTGTCCGGGCCAGTCTGCCAGCTAGTCGAGATAAAATTGAAGTCTAAATGGGGTGCTATTCTATAATCCTTCCAGAAACAATGGTGTCATTCCCACTACTGCATGCATGACGTGTGTATTTAACTTACTTTGTGTTTTTTTATTCTTCAGCTTTTCAATATGTTTCCAGCTTTGGGGTTCCTCCTAAAAAGTCACAAGACAGTACTCAGGAATAGAGATGAATTATTTGCTTTTATAAGGATGACCTTCCTAGATCATCAGCATGACATTGACAAAAATGATCCAAGAAGTTTCACTGATGCCTTTTTGGTCAGACAGCAGGAGGTAATGGTATTACCTTATCGTATTTTTTATTATTTAGTTTAATTAATAGCATCTGGAGGAAAAATATTTCTTGCAAAGAAGAAAAATCATTGGATTCAATTAAGTTAGTAATGGTAGATTTGTACCCTACCAAGAATGTTATTTACTACATTTTCCATTCTCGAATATTTTCCACTGCTTTTCACATCACTCTCTTAAAAAATAAAAAAAAAAAAACAAGACATATAGAAGACTTTGAATGTTAGCTTTTAGAATTAGTACAGCATTCCTTTTATTGTAATCTTGAAAATGTGTTTCAGTTGACTAACCCAAGAAAGATTATTTAATGCCATTTTTTTTAAAGAAACAATGTTGGGCACATTCTAATCACTCAGTCAAAAACTAATTTCCAAAATGGGAAAAGCAAACAGCTTTTCCCATTGTTAGAATTATTTATCATCATTAGCATCCAGGATGTGCTTTATTTGAAAATTCTGCACAACATCCTCATAATAAAAGTAAATAAATAAATAAATAAAAATTAAAAAAAATTCACTCTATTGAGGAAAGAATGGCAAGCTCTTTGCTTTTTCAATTCATGTTAGGTTATCTGCTATGATTGTCAAGTATAACATTTTTTCATCACTCATGATTCCTTTTCCCCTTTCAGGAGAAAGATACATCTACTGCCTATCTCAGTGATGAAAATTTGGTGGCACTCGTTAGTAACCTGTTTGCAGCTGGTACAGAGACCACAGCCTCCACGCTACACTGGGCACTACTGCTCATGTTGCGATATCCTGAAGTCCAGAGCAAGTCTCTTAAGATTCAGGGCATTGCCTGAAGGAAGGATTCAAAAATCTCTTGGGATGGAAAAAGCAGAATTCTGTGGCCACCCTGGATACCTTTAATTTATACCCTTGAGGACAGTGTGTACTTTAGTTTCCTTTGGACATAAGAAAGTAGATTTTGCTCTCCAAGTTTCCTGAGACGGTCTACAGGTGTGTCACTCTTTGCAGGTGTCACTCCATGCAGGTCCTCAGCGGGGCCTCAGGAGTAGAGATCTAGGAGTGCAAACAGTGCAGAAAAAAATGGGTCAGAACTCAGAGAGCATTTTGATTTTCACATGGAAGGAAAACTGAGAGATTGTTCCGATATCTCTCCCCCCACCTCTAATCAGTGCATTTTATCCAGAAAAGGTTTGTGATGAGATCACCAAAGTTGTGGGGTCAGCCCAGCCTCGAATTGCACATCGAACTCAAATGCCATACACAGATCCTGTCATTCTGAAGTACAGAAATTTGCTAATATCCTGGCCACAAGCTTACCTCATGCAACAACCACAGATGTGATGTTTAAAAATTACTATATTCCTAAGGTAAGGTTTTAAAAGGGGGAGATGAGGGGAGAGGGAAAGGATGTCAGCTGCTCAAAATCACAGAAGCACTGAAATAAACCACTGAAGGCGATCTCAGCCTGCCTTTCTTCCAGTCCTCCCCGCGCTTCTCTCTCCCCACCTTCCCTTTTTGCTCCTCTTCTCCCTCCCTACCGTCCAATGAAAGGTAACTGAGTGTGTCAGCATATGTGTGCACAGAATAGGTGGTAATTACACTGCACAAGGTATTACAAGGTATTATTATTTCCATGTGGTATCTGAGGAAATTGAGGTTCAGAGAGTTTAAGCAAGGTGGGTGGGTAAGAGGCCCAGATCTCGGGAAAGCCACGCCACCTCTTCAAGCTGGTTTTCCCCAAGCAGGGCCCCTGACAGCATCACCCCCAGCCTCGTGTCCCTCCTCACACAGAAATATGATCAGGCCCTCGCTTCTCAATCTTCAGACCTCTAGAGGCATTCCTGTGCTTGCCCCTGGCAAACTGAAGTATGCATAGATCTTTGCTAAAAGTACACCGAAGGCAGAAATTGGCCTAGGATCAGAGCATGCCCATAGGGCTGATTCTATTCCTTAAACCTTCGTCCGGTCAGTGCTTCTGGGCCCATCTCTGCGTGAATCCGCAGGGACCACTGGTTATGTGGCTGCCCTCCCCACACTATCACTGGCTACCCTGTGCGTACCCTACAAACAGGGGGCAACATTCATCTTTGGAGTTTCTCTTCCCAGCACGCATTAAACACACTGTTGGATTGAATTAATCAGATTAGTGGCTGATGAAAACAAATATAACCGATATCAAAAAGAAGAAAAAGAGAACTCCCTCCCCACCCACCCAAGGAAGCTATAATAATGGCAGGATTTGGGTTCTAGTTCTCTATCTGGCTGCAAGCTAGGGAGAGCACTGTTACCAGAGCTTTGCAGGTACAGGGGTCTCACATGCCCACCATGCTTCTGGCGGCTAGGTCCCTCGCTTTCACTGAGCTCCAGTGGAAATAATCTAGCACAGCTGTTCTGAGGAGGAAAAATCCACAATGCCCAAGTACATGTAAATAAAAAGGGAAGAAAGAGGGTGTCTGGGTGGCTCAGTCCTTAAGCGTCTGCCTTCCCCTCAGGTCATGATCCCAGGGTCCTAGGATAGAGCCCTGAATCAGGCTCCCTGCTCAGCGGGAAGCCTGCTTCTCTTTCTCCCTCTCCCTCTCCCCCTGCTTGTGTTCCCTCTCTTGCTGTGTCTATCAAATATATAAATAAAATCTTAAAAAAAAGATAACAACAAAGGAAGTTATAGAATAAAACAATTTAAAGCAGTTGTTTGCTTTTGGTGACTCAACAGCTGTACAGATTCATGCACTGAAACAGCTAACCGCAATGACAGTCCTGCGAAGCTTTCTAGAGGATGAGGCTTTGATTAACTACGGTGAAGTAGTGAACACTGTCCTTAATGTAGGGGCAGGCTTTTCTTCCCATTATTCTAGTTTGAGTTTTCAGAGTGCTCTTTCCTATATCACAGTTACAATTCCTTTCATTGATTGTCTTGGTTGTCTAAGAGCACTTGGTGAGCTATGGAACGGGGGGCAACTGATTTTTGAGAATTTGCTTTGATGGGCTTGTTCAGTCTAGCTTGTCCCCTGTCACAGTCCCTGGAGGTAAAAGAGCAAAACCTCACTGAGCCTGCACCAGGGTCTGTCCTACATACTGCTGCGTCTGAGGCTCACCAGTCACCCCATGAGGGTTATTTAATTCCCTTCATATAAATGTAGAAACTGGGATATAGCAAGAGTTAAATCATGTGCCATTATCTCATAGCAAACACAGGACTAAGTAAAGAAT
>NW_019154112.1:27291338-27345487 GCF_002288905.1 Enhydra lutris kenyoni | reverse complement strand
AATATATATGTATATATATTTAATATATATGCATATTTAATATATATAATAAAATTTTTAAAATATATATTTAAAATTTTTATTATACATATACTTAAATGAAACATTATGCGTATTATCTTTTTATTCCATAGAGTGGTGGTGACCCCTAAATGATGTTGGCCAGGTACTTTGAAATTTGGAGTTAAAATGAAGCATGCCAGGCTTGTCAGTTAACTGCAAGGGCTGATTCATGTAGCTCTGAGCTCTGGCTGCTTACAAGAGATTTTGAAATTGCAATTCCATGTCAGCTGCCTGCATCACCCACAGTTTTAAAGTATATTCATCGTCATTCTCTCCTGTCAAAGATCAAGATAGAACACTGAGCCCTCTCATTGAGTATGACTAAGTGACTTATTAAACAGGAAATTGAGTCATTTGTGATTGAGTCAGCATTTAATGATGATAATGAAGAACCCATGTTCTTTGCTGTATAACCATCCTGAGCATAAACAAAAGTTGGCCTGTTCAACACCAACCTGTAGTGTTTTCCAGAGATAATTTAATCTTGGACTCAATGTGGGTGAATTAATATTTATGAATTATTTCAAATAAAATAATCACCTGGGTTAGTAAATTAAAGGTCATGATCTTAACACCCAATCTTGATTAAGTTATAATAAAAACTTTTCAGGGGGGCAAGGCAATTTTTCTTCTCATTATATTACATTAATTAATGTACATGTGATCTTGTACATGTAATCTTATCATACCCTTGGTAAGGGTATGACAGCTATGGTGAAATCCTCAATATTTTGCATCCAGAAAGAATTCATTTCCCAAATATCTAGCTGTTATAATGTGCTACATTATATCAACAAAGCAATTAGTGGGTAGAAAATACCAAATCTTGCTTAGCAAGTCTGCAAACAAGTTCATCTGGAATGTTCAACGAACTCAAAGTAACTGTTAGTAATAATCTCTCTTTTTCTGTTACACATACCTCATAATTCACTTCTCAAGGGCAAGGCTTGGGTAAAGTGGTAAAGTAGGTTGAGTTGGTCATTAATACACCCACCACCTAGTTCTACTCTGCCCTTTTCCTCAGCTCTTGTATTAAGGACAGTCTTAAGTTCTTATTTCCAATACTGAATATTCATTAAGGGCATGGAATTTAGCCCTCCTTCAGTTCTTTAAATTCAATTTTACTTGTTTATTTTTAAGTGTTTGTTTATTTTAGAGAGTGTGCAGTTTGTTTATTTTAGAGGACACAGCAGGAGAGGGAGAGAGAGCTGCACACAGATTCCACAATGAGCATGGAGTCTGACGCAGGGCTGGATCTCAGGACCCTGCAATCATGACCTGAGCTGAAACCAGACTCAACTGACTATGCAAACGAGGGCCCAGCTCTCTTTCAGTTTAATACTCCTGATAGCTATCCTTTCCTCTGACAATGCTTTGTGTCTCTTCTACCTGTTCTCTGCACTTTCTCCCCCTTTTTTGTTTTTGTTTTTTGTTTGTTTTTGCTTTTATGCAGCTCCTTCCTTACTTTCTAATGTGTTGCAGAGGAGTGTGAGTGGTGGAGTTACCTCCTTTGACCCTGCCATGTATTAGTTGTGGGACTTTAGCAACATACCCTTTTTTTTGCCTTCCTTTACTTCCTCAAAAAGTGGGATAAGAATAGCACCAAGTCCCTAGGATTGTTGTTGGGATTGAATTAACATACATAAAGTCCCTGGAACAGTGCCTACCACACAGTAAATTCCATTTCCCCTAGAATTAATGCCACTAGGGATTTTCCTTTATTTTGTTCCCTGCAATGTAACTATTACTGCCCTATCCCCAATACCAGGATAGTGCCTGACACCATTGTTGAATTAACTAGTTTTCTATTTCTATCATATGTATCTTTTTTTTTTTTTTTTTTTTTTTTTTTTTGCCTTTGAAGCCTTTGAAGCCCTGCTTCCTCTTTCTTTCCTCCTTGAGGACTCTTTGTTTCTACTTCCACATTATTTGCCTTTCAGAGTCCCATCATCGACTGATGACCTAAATCGTCACCTATGTCTGGGTTTAAAGCTTTTGAGTAGAATAAAACATTGCAAATTCAATATTTCTTATAATTACTAGTCATGGATTTACCAATGAGAACGTAAGGAAGAAGCCCTTAGTCAAGTAAAAATGAGAATAACATAATATCTTCATTGTAATATTTTACATTAAAATATTATATATAATCAATAAAATCTTTTAAAAAGGTGAAATTTGGATTTAAATTTGTGGTGACTTTTGTTTATCACTCGTACAGTTTGAGCAGCCTGCAAATCTCCCACTTCTTACCAGTAGTTTTGATTCAACCACAATAAGTTGAAAGAATATAATAAACATCTGCTGTACCCTCATCTTGATTTGTTGGGTCCATAATCAAAGGAGTGAAACTGATACAAAGTGAAGGTCAAGCAAAGCTTTATTTCGTGCCAAGCATTGGGAATCAAACTGACCAGTCAGGGCCATCTCTTCCAAAGAGGCGACCCCTCCCTGACTTACAGACTAACTTTTATAGGGCAAAGGCCATGTGGTTGGGCCTGGCCACACACAGGTGGCCAATGAGATTGTAACACACAGAGAAAGCTGCACAGTCATGCTAGGTCCCATACGGGTGGCCAATTGAATTACAATTCACCCCATAGTAGCTATTTGCACTAGCCTATTACCGTGGTCAGAACTGGCACCCAAAAGGTGCCCACACTCCTAGGTAGCTAGGGAGACAGTATGCGCCCCCACTGATTGGATGTCTCCACATGACCCGACTCATCCCTGCATTTGGGCTGTTATCTCCACCTGACCTGACCCGCCCTTGTATTTGGGCTTTGTTACCTGGGATTGGTTTCCATGACTTGCTTTTAAGTAAGTTCCTCTGGGGGGGGCAGGGTCAATTTAGGTTTTACTGCATAAACAACAAAATGGTTGTTTAACCAGGGTGGGGCCGCTCTGGATCAATAGGCCCTTACATTCCCCCCTTTTCTTTGGAGATTAGTCAAATCCTTGACTCTTCTAGTCTCTTTTCACAGCTGCCATCCTGTTTTTAATGACTCCAGTGTGATTTACCCAGAAACAGCATTTTCTCCTAGGGCAATGCAGAACACCCCTTTTTCTAGAAATAGTATGTCAAACCCTCCTCTCTTTTGCAATTGTCTATATTTCCTGCCTATACTTTAACAATAGGAGCAGCAGTGAACTCAATGAACTCATTGTTTTGAGTCTTAGCTTTTGTCCATGATCGTCTGGGTCCACCGGCAGTGGCATCCATCTCTGGGGGGCATCCTCATTCTTGGCTCATATGACATAACCTGCACAAATCCAGGCCCCAACACCCTCAACTTCCACTGCCGTGGGGGTGGTCGGGATGACAGCAAACGGTCCCTTCCAGCAAGGCTCCAAGCCTCCCACTTGGCGGCAGCGTATCCAGACCAAGTCCCTGGGTTGGTAAGGATGTGGCTCCACCTCCATTTCCATCTCAGTGTGGGCAGTTTGGATCCCCGCATGAGTTCTTTCTAAGACAGACTGTAATGCCTGCAGTGACTGGCGTACAGACTGATTTAATCATTTCTGCTAGGGCAACCTCTTGTAGCCAAGGGCAGAGTGTATGTGGGGTGGTGTCTCCCGAACATTATTAAGCAGTGTGTACATCGTGCCCCAAGGAGGGCGATAGGAAGGAGATCCACCTATCCACCGCCAGTCTCCAGAATTAGCTCTGCCAAGGTCTCTTTGAGAGTGTGGTTCATTCTCTCTACTTGCCCAGAACTCTGGGGCCAGTAGGCACAATGTAGCCTCCAACTAGTGTCCACAGCTTTGGCCAATGCCTGTGAGACTGAACTCACAAGGCAGGGCCATTGTCTGACCCGATCGCAAGAGGTAACCCAAACCTCTAGTAGCTTTTTGGCTACCACTCCTGTCATCTCATGTTTGGCAGAAAAAGCCTCTACCCAGACTGAAAAGGTATGCACAAAAACTAACATATCTTTGAGGAAGAATTAACTTTCCTGTTCTAGTCTTAACCCAATCCCCTTCATAGTCTAGTTTAACCCATTTTTGTAAATATTTTAAATCTTCCTCTAATGTTTTCCTCAAGTTGTCTAGCTTAGGTAAAAAAACATTTAAAGAAAACCAAATCTAGAATTTAACATCCATAAAGGTGTGTTATTAAAACAAATTTTTCTCTCTAAAATAACCTTCATTTCCAGAGATAGCCAAATCAGGACTAATTTATTTGAAAAACAAATCCAGTTTTAACAAACTTGGCCTAATTATTTACATAAGCTCAGCAAGAACATTAAGTGATCATATAGATCTTTTAGAATCTGCTTTGCTGGAACTTCTTAAAGGAATCTCTAGGTTGAACTTTTAGTAGCCTCTCTGGTCCAGAAGCCAAGTCACGTAGTTGCCATCAGACTTGCCTGTAATAACTGTCGATTTGGGCAAATTCCTCTTCCTGTGGTACCCAACATTTCATGAAGCTCCTGCGCCTACCAGGAAGTGACATCCTTTACTCACCTGTGAGGCTGCTGGGAACTCTGTAAGCAAGGTACCAGGCCAACCGTTCCAAAGAGCTTTACGGCTCCACGTTTTATAAAGTCAGCCTTGGCTCCTTTAAGCTGTCTGGTCATATCTGAGTCTTTTTCAAATATGACATTCCACTCAAAGCCTTGGTAAGATAACCAGTGTTTCCAATGGTGTCCTGTTACAAGGAGAACAGATTCTTATTGAACTTATGCAAATGACTGATTGCCAAGGAAGAAAGAATACTTACTGAGACCTTTGGTTTCAGAGGGTTCAGATAGAGAGAAAAGTTGAATGCCTTGATTTGTTTATAAATGAATACTTTTACATCTCTGTAAGTTACAGATAACTTATGAAAAAGTTTCCCTAGTCTAGAGGAGCAAACATTACAGAATCAGTAATTGTTTAAAATAAGACAAAACATTAAGAGACACAACATTACAATATTTCAGTTCATCTTGTCCCATGTTACTAATTCTGGTTTAGTCCAAATGCAGCTTTTCCTTCTGTAAATTCTTACCCATTTCAGTTCAAGGATTTTAACATATCAAAGACCTGTATTTGTCCTGAAAGTCTCCCATATGAATTTCCTTTAAGGCAGAATTCATCTTACAAGAGGATTAAAACAATTACAAATGACAAAAACTTAGAATAGATATGGTTAAATATCAAGTGATGACCCTATCAAAACATTAAACTTTAGGAAATGTATAGACCCTCTAGAGGAGTTACAGCATTTACCCAAATGTAACCCAAGGTTTATCATTGGTTTAGCAGTACTCCCTGAGTAACTTAGCATATCAAGGAAAAGCCTTATGAGTCAAAGAAATCTCACTTACAATTGTGGGCGGGTAAAGAGAAAACCATTTACATTTTCTTAGAAACATCTCAATCTCTAGTGAAGACTAAGTATTAACCAATTTTGAACTGTTGCAACAGAATTCTTAGAAGGCAAATTTATGAATCAGTTAAGCACAAAACATGTTTACCAACAGGTTTCAAAAGCACAAACCTAGTTCCAGCAACCAGTGCTCTAGCATTTTATCCCATTTGGTTTAAAGTTTCAGGTTACCAAAGATTTGAAAGCTACTTTAACAATTACCCATTAAAACTTTGAGACAGACAATTAACCATCAGTTTTAGTCATCTTTTTGCTAACAGATTTCAACAGATTTTAACACAGATTTTAACATAAATAACACAAGCTTATTTGATCTTAAGTAAACTTTGAAGTTTCACATTACTGCCGTTAACTCAAAAAACATGTTCATCCTAATTAACCCAACAAACTTAGTTCAAATACTGATTTACGTTCCACCTGGGCCCACTCCACTTCGAATGTTTACCTGAGACCTGGGTGGGAAGATATGGAGTGGGGGGGTGTTAGGTCCCGGGGTGGCTCTTCTTGTTTCCCAACAGTGAAGAACGAACAAAGTGCCACCAGAAGACAGAGAAAGGGTTCCCAGTCCTAGAGTTCATCAGCTCCAAGAGAGGAGCAGACGCCATGCTTTCCCGCCAGCAAGGGGAAGGGGCTAGGCAGTCCACGTCAGGCCAGAGAGGGCAAGGAACATCCCCCAAACAAAGGGAGTTTCAGCAGCTGCTTGGGAATATTCCTTAAAGTCTCTGTCTCGAGTTAGACTAACCACAGTTGGCTCCAGTTATAGCCAGCTATTAACACAAGAAATGACAAGGGAGAAGCCCCACATCTATTAGGAGGAATGGAGAGATGAAAGTCAGAGTCCCCTTACTCTCTGCTTGCCTCATTGCTTCGAATACAACAAACAACACAACAGACAACAAAAAGACAAGACAAAAACTACCGCAGATCCAGCGGCCCTCACCCAGAGCCTGCCGCTTGTGGGGGTTTTCTCGGCCCCCTAGAGACACTTGCCAGTGGGGATTTTCTCAGTCCCCTAGGGACAAGCAACACAACAGGCAACAAAAAGACACGACAAAAACAACCAGACCCAGCGGCCCTCACCCAGAGCCTGCCCTTGGTGGGGGTTTTCTAGAGACATGCACCAGTGGGGATTTCTCAGTCCCCTAGGGACAAGCCACACAACAGACAAAAAAAAGTCAAGACAAAAACGACTGCAGACCCAGCGGCCCCTCACCCAGAGCCTGCCCATGGTGGGGGTTTTCTCGGCCCCCTAGAGACATTCGCCAGTGGGGATTTTCTCAGTCCCCTAGAGACAAGCAACACAACAGGCAACAAAAAGACAAGACAAAGACAACCCCCAGCGGCCAGTGGACATTTTCTCGGTCTCCTGCAACCAACTGCTGGTGGGGATTTTCTCGGTCCTCTGACCGCCTAGAGGGACTTGAAACCCTAGATGATCTACCAGAAGAGGGATGGGGCATCCCCGCATCCACTCTAGCCCTGGGGAGCATGGCTGCGTCCAGCTTCTCCCTGGTGGGCCATACCCTGGAGCTCCACAACCAGACAGACAGACCGGATCTCACAGAATAAAATATGGAGATCTTACCTCCAGAGGCTTTTCCCAGAAATTCTGATGCTGTCTCAGTTCTCATCATTTGATCCCAGACGAGCCTCCAATGTTGGGTCCTTAATCAAAGGAGCAAACTGATACAAAGCAAAGGTCAAGTGAAGCTTTATTTCGCACCAAGCATTGGGAATCAAACTGACCAGTCAGGGCCGTCTCTTCCAAAGAGGCGACCCCTCCCTGCCTTACAGATAACTTTTATAGAGCAAAGGCCATGTGGTTGGGCCTGGCCACACACAGGTGGCCAATGAGATTGTAACACACAGAGAAAGCTGCACAGTCATGCTAGGTCCCACATGGGTGGCCAATTGAATTACAATTCACCCCATAGTAGCTATTTGAACTACCCTATCACCTTGGTCAGAGCTGGCACCCAAAAGGTGCCCAAAAGGCGGGGCCCACACCCCTTGGTAGCTAGGGAGACAGTATGCGCACTCTACTGATTGGATGTCTCCACCTGACCCGACTCATCCCTGCATTCGGGCTGTTATCTCCACCTGACCTGACATGCCCTTGTCCTTGGGCTTTATTACCTGGGACTGGTTTCCCGGACTTGCTTTTAAGTAAGTTCCTGGAGGGAGGGGGCAAGGTCAATTTAAGTTTTACTGCATAAACAACAAAATGGCTGTTCACCCGAGGTGGGGCCGCTCTGGGTCAATAGGCCCTTACAGATTCACTAATATTTTATCATATTTGATCTCTCTTTCTATGAGCTAAATATTTTTTTACATCCCAAATTCATACATTATTTAAAAAGCAAAATTATGTAAGTGGGATATATTCAGAGAAGTCTTATCCTCACATCTATCTCCATTACTTAGAGGTTACTTAAAAAAATTTAGTTCTTGGTTTAATTTTCCTGTGTTTCTGTTTGCAAAATAAGCAGAGGTCTGTGTTGATATATACTGCTTTTCTCATTCTTTCCTCCTTGTGTGGTATAAATTGTGAATAGTTTCTCTTCATTTGTGTTTGATTATTTATCAAACTTATCAAATTTTCTTGCATTACTTCTGAATCTGGAGTTTCTAAATTTCGGAAGATTTTTCTCACATCCAGGTGAAAAGGAAACTAAACCATGTTTTCTAGTATTTGTATCCCTTTTCTTTTAAAAAGTCTACTTATTTATTTATGTATTTATTTCAGATCAGTTTGAAATTTATTCTGGTCTAAGGTGTGAAGTATGAATCCAGTTTTATTTTACTTCTTTTCAAATTGTTATCCAGTTGTCCCTTTAAACAAATTGCCATTTATTTAAAATTCCATCTTTATCTCAGTGATTTGAAAAGCCGTTCTTGATCTAGTTTTAAACATTCCTGGATACTTGTGGTTACTTCTGGACCTTTAATTTTTTTTCTGTCCTGTTGTTCTGCATAATTATGTACTATTACTATAGTATAAATTATGTAATCATTTTGTATGTTTTAATATTGGTGGGGTTAATCTCCCCTTTTACTCTTTATTTTTTTCAGGATTTGTACTATTATTCTTATGTATTTAGTTTCCACATAAGCCCTAGAATAAACTTTTCTGTCCCAGGGAACCTGGTCAGAGGACAGAGCAAAATGCAGAAAAAAAAAAATTAAGATTATATTTATTTGACATAGAGAGAGCACAAGCAAGGGGAGTGGCAGGCAGAGGGAGAGGGATAAGCAATCTCCTCACTTTGAGCCCAAAGTGGGGCTCAATTCCAGGACCCTGGGATCATGATCCCAGGATAAATGGGGTCATGATACTGGGGTCATGAAGGCAGATGGTCAATCAAGCGAGCCACCCAGGTGCCCCTGCAGCAAAAATTCCAATGAAACAACTGGCAAGAATTCAAGGGCTTGCTCTTTGGGAAATCATTGAGGACTAAACTCTGACATCTAGTGTTCTCTGAAATCACTGCATGGTGCTAACCCAACATCTAATATTCCTATTCTAGTACAAGCAAGGCTTCTTAACAGTGTTTAAAACCTAGAGTATATTTTGCCTTGGAAAAATGTCAAGTCTGTTAGCAAATGAGAAAGTTGAACATTAGTCAGTAAAAGGAATACCCAGATGTTAGCTATTCTTTTTTTGTGATTTTTTTTCCCCCACGCAAGGGTAGGAATAAGAAGTGAAAAAAAGAAAAAAAATCCATTTAATTGAAAAAGAAAAAGTTCACTTGAGAAGTAAACGACATTGTAACAAGTCTGGTGACATACATGTTTCCAGCTCCCCGAGGGAGGAGGAGGTGATAAAAAGAGGAGTGTCTGAGAACTATCACTTTCCCTCTTTTCTCTCCTTCTTCAGGTATAGTAAGGGCCACGGTGATAATAAAGCAAAGGGGTATCAGCAACTGGGTTTTATAGTTGGAGCTAAGGTTTCTATGAGAGATAGAGAAACATGGGCTATTAGAAACTTGGGACAAGGGAACAATGCTGTTAATTCTAGCAGTACTGAAATAGCAAACCATTTCATCTGTATTTAATATTTCTACATATTCATTTTCCCTACTGACATAATTTTAATGCAAACATGCCAGCCTGGAAGAAAGGAATCATCTTTGTAGTTAGTGCTATGCTGGTCCATCTTACATTCAGGTTTTTTTTTTTCTTACATTCAGTTTTATTTCTTTTCCCTGTTCCTAGTGTTTACTGAGGATAGAGGCAATGGATACAACACTTTAAGTTTTGTCACAGACAACTTAAGGAAATTTAATTCCTAGTTACTTCATGTTTTTGCTCAAAACTCAAATCACCCAACAAAAATGAGTGATTAAAAATGTAAGATGAATAGTATCAGAACTTGTAATATTAAATGAGATTCTGTTTTAGAGATGTGTAATATCCTCCCCAAATTGCACTGTCTTATCTTGCTCCCCAAATCTGAGCAGGTTGAATTCTCAGTTGTCCTTCTACATTTCCCACACTTAGGCAGAGTGAATATTCATTCTTGCAGAAATTCACAGACACTTGCAAAACAAGACAGGTACCTGTCTCAGGGGAGCTGAGCATATAACCCATGCTGACTCCTTTCATCATCGGGCGTAGTCGTGAGCACACCATGAAATCTTTGCTACCATTTACGAGAGGCTCCTCTCTTCCCAGTGAAAGCCACCTTCAAAAGTGTTTACCTATATGCTTACTCTCTTCACAGTTGAATTTGAAATAGATGCTACAGACTTCCCCGCAGTTGCTTTGCATTGCGTTGCATTTGGTATTATCACATGTATCTTTTCCATATCAGCAAGCAGGGTTCTGGTATTCTGTAGAGTTTCACTGAATGGTTGCCCTGTATTAAATCAGTGAATTACTTAAATATTTAGTTTCTTTTTTAATCTCTATGAACAATGTGTAATGAAATCCTTTTATAGAAATCTCTGTATATTTGCTATTGTACCAGGCAGATGTATTTTTATAAAAGTGGTGTTTGGGGGGCACCTGGGTGGCTCAGTGGGTTAAGCCTCTGCCTTTGGCTCAGGTCATGATCTCAGGGTCCTGGGATCGAGCCCCACATCGGGGTCTCTGCTCGGTGGGGAGCCTGCTTCCCCCTCTCTCTCTGCCTGCCTCTCTGCCTACTTGGACCTCTGTCTGTCAAATAAATAAATAAAATATATATATATATATATATATATATAAAAGGGCAGTTCTTGGGTCAAGGGAATATGCTTCCCCCTCCCCCACCCGGATTCCAGGCTTGTATTCTGTTCATGGAGATTTCATATTGCCATTTAATATCCATACAGAAGAGCACATAAATTATAATCCTATAGCTTGCTGAGCTTTCCCAAAGTAAACATATTTATATAACCTACCCAGGCCATGAATCAGAATATTTCCAGAAACTAGAAGCCACTTCCTTCCTTTTCTAGTTACTATCCCAAAGTGTAAGTGCTTTCTGATTTCTAAAGCTATAGATGAGTTTTGCCTCATTTTGAACTTCATATAAACAGAACTGTACAGCATACATTCTTGTTTCTGGCTTCTTTTCGGTACATGTATTTAAACTATTTGATAGGGCAATGTAAGGTTTTCATTCCTTACATATTCTTGGCCTCCCAGTGTAATTTGACACCACTGACCATCCCTGTTTTGAATTTTTTTCCTTTCTGTTTCATGACATCATCTTCTGGCTTTCCTCCTATCTCCTGTCTTCCTATAGTCCTTCCTATACTCCTCCTCCCATTCCAGCGCCTTCCCCTTCATTCAACCTTAAATTGTTGATGTCCTCAAGGAAGTTCCAGCCAAATACATGGCTTCTGTTACCATTTATGTCCCCATGACGTCTGAATGTAAACCTCTTTCACAGACAGTTTCCCTGAGACTCAGATATTTGACTTGAGCCCATCACGTAATAGGTCTCAAAACTCAACATTCCCAAACTGAACAAACAATTCCTTCTTCTCCCAATTGCAGCACACCTGGTGCTGTTTCAGTATCTCTTATCTCAGTGGAAAAATACCACCAGCCACAGGTTTCACAACATAGACCCCTGGGAGTTACTGTCGACATCTCTCTTTCAGTATCCTCGGCAGGCATGAAATCCTGACAACTTTTCCTCCTTATTACCTCTGGTCATGGTTACTTCATTACCAGCATTCAAATCCAGGCTAAACTCGGATCATCTCTTGCATGGACTATTGCAATTGCCTCTTGACTAATTTCCAAGCAAATGAATTCTCTGCTTCCAATTCTTCAATGGTTTGTATTTTATACCGAAGTTCCTTAAATCAGCGTAAGGACCCAGTCCCTTGCTAGTTCTTGAGTCGCTCTTTTCTCCTTACCTTTCTCTCCTTTCTCCAGAAATTGCTGCATGTAGTCCTTAAAAGGGTCAGAAAGAAGGTTGAAAGTTGAACAATTATATCCAACATGGATGGTTTCTGGAAGATAAAAGTAAAAAATGAATAAAGTTGTAGTGAAATTTGATAGGGAAAAAAATCACTTCCAAAATATGCAGCCCCCTGTGGAGTGGGGGTGGAGGTGGTGAAAAATCCAGAAAGCGATGACATAAAGGGATAATCACCCCCAAAGAGTTTCAAGCTGCTTCAGAGGCCAGTGAGCATAATGAGTAACAATACCGGCTTCAGAATCTGACAAAACCTGGTTCTGACCGTGATGTGGCCACTTCGAGCCTGCATGAGTTTTGATGAGTCATGACATCTCCCAGCCAGAATTCCCATGATAAGATAATTCCTATCTTTCACAAGGATTAAGTTATATATATATCTACTCTTCAGCACAATGATCAGCACATAGTTGAACGTTAGACAAACTAGAGGCATGTTATTATTAAGAATAAAGTAAGGTTATAATATTATTGCCATTACCAGGCAGGAATAATCATGTTTAATCAACACTAAAGATAATGAGCATCCCTGGGGCAAAAAGTAGACCATATTTTCCCAAGAGCTTTACGGACTCCAATTACTTGGTATTCTTCCCTCTGAAACCAAGCATAAGTTTCCAGGTAACCAATAGTCAGGATGACCTAGGCATATATTCACTCCCAAGGAGTCTTGTTTTTTTATTAAAATGATTGTCTCAGTCAGTTTGTTTACTTCTCTCAGAATAAACACCTAAAGTTGGATCTTCCTTTATCTTCGTAGTTGGGATTTTATGGCCTCTGTTGGGATAAGAAAACAATATCTTCTCTATGTCTGAGTCCACTTTATACAATCTAGACCAATCTGACCATTCAGTCTGTGCGGGCTTTTATTGTAAAGGCAAGGACACAGTTAGCTGGTGATGCATATTTCTTCCTTTGCAATCCTTGAAAGATATATATACACAAAAGAAATCGAAACCCAAATTAAAAAAAAAAAAACCTCAGGATAAAAGGCTGATGAAAATATTTATTTAATTATTTAGGCATTTAATTTCCTTTTCAGAAAAGGTACATGATTTAGTAACCAAAAAAATAGATTGAAATCAAAATGACAGCATACTGGCTCGATGTCGAACACTGATTGTATTATCTTTAAAAAGTCATTTATTTTCCCCGAGCCTTCAATTTTTCATATGCAATGAATTAAAGTTTATTATCTTATCAGAATTCTGAGTTTATACATATGCATATATAAAATATGAAAGAAACGTATATATGTATTAGTGCATCTATGAGAGCACATTTATGTGTGCATCTCCATACCCACATTCACACCTACAGATGTACCTTAGATTCTTATGAGAAAGCAGATTATAGACAAGGAAGCTGGAATAGGTGATAGGTAAGGTCCAGTCCTATGCTGACACCATCTGTTTCTAGCATTTAAAATGCCTGTATCTTCTTTCCTCCATCCATGACCACTAGGCAGTAGGTACTTTTTAGAAATGCCAATTCTCGGGCCCTACTGCAGACTTACTGAATCAGGGGTTGTGGGGAAAGAGGCTCCAGAGTCTGTGTTGCAGTGTGCCCTCCTGGTGATTCAGAAGTGCACGAAAATGTGAGAACCACTGCACTGGAACATTCCCCAGGGAAGGCGATAGGCTTGAGTTGTAAGCAGAAGTGGAAAACCAGTCACTAAAGGGGAAAAAGCAGGGTATTCTACAGAGAAGCTGGATCAGAAGTGGTAGGAAGAGTTTAGAGAGACATCGCAGCAGGCTGGGGGTGTGTTATTTACGGTAGTGGGGGGCTGGTGTGGCTGTGACAACCCAGAGCAGAAACCCAGGCAGCAATAAGGAAGCCGTAGCCACATGCTCCTGTGTTAAGTCACTGTTCCCATGCAGTCATTTCTACAACTGGGCTGAGAACTTCTGGCTGTGAACCTTTTTCCTGTGGTGCATCCCAAAGGAAGATAATTATCCTCCTCTCAGCCATTGCTGTCTCTGGCCCCTGGTTATTTCCTGTAGAACCCTGACGCAGGGAGAAGGCAGGCTCCTCAGGCTGGTGCTGCGTGTCTTCTCCAGGCCCTTTTCAATTCTTCTGATTCCAGTTGGAACATTCCCTTCTTTGCCAGCTACAGAGTGTACGTATGTTCAGGGAAAAGAAGAAAATTCCTGGAGTTCCAATGGGCTAGAGGTAAACTTAGCCAGAGAAAGCTGCAGGGGTGAGAATAAGCCTATGAAAGCGACAGGGCAAGAACTCAGCCCGGAGATTCTTCAGGAGGCTTATGGATGCTGTATTGTCATCTAGGACGTTGCCCTGACAGGGGAATCCCCGGCTTTGCAACTTCCTGGCCAGTGTGAGGGCCACCAGCTTGCTGTAACCTTTCCTGCGATGCTCTGGCAGGGTATAGCCATGGCACATGGTGGAAAACTGGTCTGTAAGAGACCAAGAGACCAGGTTTCCCTTGTCATCCCGGACACATACACTGGGGAAGCAAGAGATGAGTTTCGTGATATACCGGAGACACTGTTCATTGCCGCCCCTAGACCGAGTCCGGTTGAGTAGATCAGCATCAGCAACACTCAGGTAAGTTAGTCGTGGGGCAGAGCCCTTTCTAGAAGGAAACAACATGAGAAGAAATGTGAACGCAGGGTCCTAGGACTACAACCAGCTACTTTTCTTCTTGCACTGATTCAAACTAAGAAACAATTCCAGAGGTGTACTTAGCCAATACCAAAATATTTTCAATGAATTGGAATCTATCTATCAGTTCCCACTTATGAACATCTTTCAGGGTTTCATTTCTGGTAGGAGAAAATCCTCATTATATGAAATTGAAGTCTTTCCTTCTCATTTTATGCCCATTTCTTTTCACCTTCATATAGATTAGGGCAAGTATTTCATTTTTCTGTAAAGCAGTTCTCAGACTTGTTGACACCCTCTCTGAAGCCTTGAACAAGTCCACATTCTTGGGCGCCTAATATTTTCCTTGGTTAAAAACAAATATATTAGGCTAGAACTGTATCTTTATGCATCCATAGCCAGGAAAAAAAGTATAGATTGCTTAACATTCTAGGCATGTATAGATGCTCAAGAAATGCCAGTCCTGGGCGCCTTGGTGGCTCAGTGGGTTAAAGCCTCTGTCTTTGGCTCAGGTCACGATCTCAGGGTCCTGGGATCGAGTTCCGCATCGGGCTCTCTGCTCAGCAGGGAGCCTGCTTCCTCCTCTCTCTCTGCCTGCCTCTCTGCCTACTTGTGATCTTTCTCTATCAAATAAATAAATAAAATCTTTAAAAAAATTTTAAATAAAAGAAATGCCAGTCCTTCTAGACCTTCCCCTAAAAGGTCTGGAAAAATGTCTAAGAGCTCATGGTTTTGAGATAAAGGCAAGGATAGGAATTGTTGCAATTTCTAAGAACGAGATGGATTACTTAGTTGAAAGCCTATGGTGCTGATTTTGCTTCAGAATTTGCTTTCATTCTTCAAGTTATCAGTATCATAAGACCATCCCCCATAACAGCTAATGTTATTCTTGCTACGATCTTTATAAAGTACACTTTGTGTTTTCTTTTTATTAGTGGTTCCACAATTAGCTGACATTCTAGGCATATGTGGGCTCTGGCACTGGGACAATAATCTAACCACTAAGGAGGGTTACAAAAAAATACAAGCAATCATGGTCTTGATAGAATTTCTTATTTTTGAAAATGAACAAAGGCTGAAAATCCTGAGGCAAAGAAGCCTCATGCAGAAATGTCACTGTAGGGGCAACTGGATGGTTCAGTGGTTTAAGCCTCTGCCTTTAGCTCAGGTCATGATCTCAGGGTCCTGGGATTGAGCCCGGCATCAGGTTCTCTGCTCAGTGGGGAGCCTGCTTCCCCCTCTCTCTCTGCCTGCCTCTCTGCCTACTTGTGATCTCTCTGTCAAATAAATAGAAAAAATCTTAAAAAAGAAAGAAAGAAAGAAAGAAATGTCACTGCAAATAAAATCATTGCTACGGCAAATGTTTTAGGAGTAGTTAGTGACTACTACCTTATATCTGAAGGGCAGCGAATCCAAAATAACGGGTATACAAATTTGGGTACTGACTTAGGTGTTAAAGACAATATCTTCCTATGCAGAAGGGAGCAATTTACAGCAAGATCTGATTTTAAAAGACCTGACTGGGGCTAGAGAAGAATTTGTAATAGCATCTCAGGGATGTGACCGTAAGATGGGGAAACACATAGCCTGGTTTCTTCAACAAAAAATAATGGAAGAAATAAAAAATATGAAAGGGGAACCTGTATGTAAGAGAGATATTAACCAATTGCAATGTATGAACTTTATTTAGGTGCCTATTCAAATTAAACTGCTAAAATATTATGCTAATCTGGGAAATGTAATTACTAACTGGTTTAAGGAAATACCGTTAACCAAATTTTAAAACAGCACAGAGTTGATGCAGCCAGCTTGAGGCCTCTATCTTTAGGGAAGCCTGCTTGCCAGCTTGGCCCTTGGATGGCAGCTGGCAGTTTGGATTTCTGCAGGGGTCCTGCTGTTCCCAGAACTGACAGGAGTTGGCACTTACCGTGCCTACCTGTTTGTGCAATCACTGTGGTTTATGCAGAACACCTGCTCTCCCTCTGGGAGTCTAGAAAATCGTTATGTGCTAGGCAAAGTATGCCTCCAGTAAAAAAAAATCCTATACGTGTTGTCACAAGTTATTGCTAGGGAAACTAAGCGTGTCCTGTGTGACTCCATTGGGGAGGGTTCTGGGAAGCTTGTGACTGGTTTTCTCTGGATTTTGCCAATGCACCTTTTTCCTCTGCTGATTTTGCTTTGTAGCCTGTCTCTTCTGAGTTCTGTAGGATCTTCTAGCCAATCAATGAGCTTGTGGGTGGTCCTGGAAACCTCTGTACAGGAGTGATATTAGTATAGTGTTTGTTTGTTTGTTTTTTAAAGAATCTTTATCTTTTAGTAATATACGTTAAGATATTTAAGAATAATAGCATAATGTCTGGGATATTTCCTTCAAAGTAGTTAGTAGATTGGGGTATGGATGAAACAAGATTAGCTATATATTGATGAGATTTTCCTTATTCTAGTCTCTCACTCAGCCTTTGTGTGTCCTTGAAAATTTTAATAACTGAAAAAAATAAAATGAAATAAAAATAAAGTCCAGTTGCTTTATGTGACTTATAGTGCCCATTCTTCTTTAGCTTTAGTCTTGTTTTGCTCAAAAATTCCTTCAACATATTCCCTAGAAGAAAAGTTAACATTCACTGAGGTAGGTACTTTTCAAATATCATGTTTCATTTGTTTACAAAATATATGTAAGGAAGATATTTAGGTTAATTTCCCCAAAAGAAAGAAATTGATCAAGGCTCAGAAAGATTAAGCAGAAAGGAAGGTCACTAGCAAATGTCAGAGCAGGGGCTCTCCCGTTAAGAAGAATGCAGATTACACTAACAAGTCTTCTGAAGATTGGATTCTTGAGTCAGAATTATGAATTATTTCTTAGCGTTACAATTTTCTTCTACGTGTTACTTCAATTTTGTTCAAAAAGGTAATTATACAGTACTTTGTGGGGTAGTGGAAAGGGTTCAAGAGGTAATGTATTTAAAACATTCAGTGCCCCGGAAATAAGAGCTCTCTATAAAATCAGTCATTTACCCACTTCCCTGAAACATGAAAAAACACTAAGCATTTTTTGGCTCAAAGAGAGGTTATTTTGAATTATTTGGAGGAGGAGCATACCAAGGAATGATGTTCCTGTGAAAATACAGGACTCCTGAGTTCATTTATCACTATGCACAAAGACACGGATTTGATTTTGCAAGAAATTAGGAGCAGTCAAGCACGGCAGAAAAAAAAAATACACACACACACAGACCCACGGACTCATGTACACACAGACGTATCTAGATTCTGTGGCCTTACTCCAAGGTACCCAAATATCCCTTAATAATACTAAGTGTTTCAGGTACTCCTCTTTGTACTTCTGTATAGGAAGTCCCACCCACATGCAGAAACTTGGTCTACGTACAGAGAACTGGTGTCCAGCAGAAGTGGATGAGGAAAAAATTGAACAGCCTTGAAGGAAGTTAACTTTACACCTAACTGCTTTGAGTTGGCAACAGCTTTGGAAACATCATGTAACTCACTCTGCAGCCCTGTATATGGAAAGACATAATGAAAAACGGTATTTTATCTGAAAACACAGGAAGGAAATTTGTCGCAGTAGTTTGTACCATGCCGCCAGTTTGCCACCTTGTATCATCCTAACCACTGTCGAGCTATCTATGAATTATTGCAGCTACTCCTGGCCTGATTCTCAAACGTTGTATGGGATTTCCAGATCCCCATCCTGTTGTTTCTCACAATCATGATCTTCCATGAACACTTCTGATGGGAATATCCCTTAGGAATGTGGAATTGCTTGGGGGACTTTCCTGACTTCTGACTTGTCAGACTAATCCTAAACTCCTCAAGGTAAGAGAAATTGTATAGCTCTCAAAGTCTACAATCTACCCTACAGCAAGAAGCATAAGAGAACTCACATTTATTTAGCAAGGCATTCTGACTTAAAGAGTCTTCTAGCCTCTTGCCTAGATGCCCATTACAGAAATATCAAGGTATAAATTTAGCGTTGGTGAGATTTCTCCTAAACTTGATTCACTTGGATCCTACTCATTGATCGCAGCTATACGATGTTATCTATAAATCGTCATTCAGTACTTGTATGTAAAACTCTGTGCTGGGCACTGCACCAGCATGAGACCCAAGAATGGTACAGTCTCTGATAGAGCTCGTCACATGGCATGTTAGCTTCTGTTTACTTAGAACTGACTTGCTCTGCTTCTCCAAAATCCTGTCAGCTCTATCCTTTCTAGGGATTCTGATTAATTGAATCCTCTGGAAATTGACTTTCCCACTTCCATCCATATCTAAAAGCTTGTTTCCTCCTTCCAGTCATTTCCTATTGAAGAATACATGAATACACGAATAGGAGATCATGTTGAATAGAGTCTGAAATCCGAGCACTGGCTACTTTCTCAGGGAGTTAAGTCTAAGAAAAACCAAGTAGTTTCTTCAAGTTAACACTATTAGAAATTACAGAAGTTGTGGCTAGAATCCCACATTAGCTGACTGAGCCACCCAGGCATCCCTCCATTGCCTAATTTTTGTAGGCTTTCCAGGCAGCCCCACCAGTAACTCTGGGGTGCAAGATGAAAGACCAGCGTTTTCTATGGTAGTAGTTGGCTTTGGAGTCATTCATGATTTGGGGATGTTATGGGAAGAGCACTTAGGTGCTTTGGTTAAAATGAATAAAGATACTGATTACTTCTTAAAAGCTATTCTGTATTCCAAGGAAATTATAGTTCTTACCACCAAAGCGTATAGGTGAGAGCCCACATCAGAAGTCAAAGATAGGGGCGCCTGGGTGGCTCAGTGGGTTAAAGCCTCTGCCTTCGGCTCGGGTCATGATCCCAGGGTCCTGGGATCGAGCCCCACATCGGGCTCTCTGCTGAGCGGGGAGCCTGCTTCCCCACCCCTCTCTCTCTGCCTACTTGTGATCTCTGTCAAATAAATAAATTAAATCTTTAAAAAAAAAAAAAAGAAGTCAAAGATAATGCCTGCACTGGTTACATGCTAAAAGAGGGGACTTTACCACTATTTTAGGTGCTATTAACTCACATCTGTCTCCACCTAACTTCAGGGAGGATGATGTGTCAATGTAAATGATTAAGACTGACTCATGACTAACAGCTCGGCCGGCTAGGGAAAAAAAAGTACTGGCAATTACAAGGATGTTATCCTAATGGTGGCTGCAGGTGCTTTGAGGAGAGTGGGTCCTCCGGCACCACAGACTGTCCAATCATTGCCGTGATTTTTCATACCAAGGAAGAGATCTACTTATTTCCACACTTGAGTAATAATGGCAAGAAAATTTTGCTAGTTCAGCTAAGTGAGTGGTAGAACCCTGTCTCACGTCTCACCAGCGTAACTGGGGTAAATCTGTAAAAGTGAGAGACAGTTCAGAACTTCCACTATAACACCTTTGTGAGCATTTCCAAAGGGATGTTATAAAACACCCCAAGTCTTTAGGTAATGATATGCCTTAGTCATCCTTTGCAAGTAGACAGGAGTTTCTTCCTTGTGAGAGGGCTTTAGCTGTTTGCTGCTGAAGAAAATTACCAGACTTTGTATTTCTGCCCTGGGGGACCGTGCCTTCCTGTCCAATGATCAAGGAACTCACTTTCAATGCAACAATTAAAAACAAGAACTTCATTGACTGTATCATCTCCCCAGTCATCACAAGAAGTTGGAAAAGTAACCCACTGAAGCTGAAATTATCCATGCACAGTATTAGAAACTCTTCATGTAGGTCAGTCTTGGCCAAAAGTTCTTCCATTAGCATTGATAACCATGTAATTATCTCCTTGGATCTCAGATATACTCTTATCTTACTAAATCATGCCAGGATATCCGATGCAAATCAGTTAATTATCTCTTTCCAGATTCAGGGGCTTCAGAAAGAAGGAAAGACTTCCCTATTGGCTTACACTGAAGTTAGAGTCACTTTAAAAGATTGGAACAGGAAATGATTAAAGGAATAAAGAAAAATATGCTGTGATATTACAGTAACAATGTGGGGAAAATGTCACTTGAAGCAGCCCAATTTAAATGGTGTCTACTTACCCCAAAGGCCAAGCCTCTTTAGGAGTAAAACAAGTATTCTTCGGAAACTGTAGTACAAAAATTGTAACTATATAAAATGTATATCTATAAATTTGTGCACTTAAGTATATAAATTATCATATATGTGAACAGATATCATATCTATCTGATGTATATGACAAAAATGAGAAAAAGAAGACTGCCTAGTGCCTGTGCTTGATCTCACCTTGTATTTGAAAAACTTGATCCCAGTTGATAACATCATGTTCTTCCAACAGGCGTTGGTAAGCCCTGACATCCTTGTAGAACACAGCATAGGCATTAGAATAATGGTCCAGGTTATCTGTCTCAGCCTGGGACAGAAGACATAATTGTAAAAACATAAATATGTCCTCTAGGTATCTCAAATCCTAGATAAATTAGGTACATTGACAGCATATGCTTAGATCATTCCCACTGCCAAAATCAGCCACCTATAAACAATGGCTAGATAGGAATGTGGCTAATACACCCTGGTGAAGGAAGGAACAGATATTTTGCTTGATATACTTTTGTTTGATTATTCTACTGGTATTTGGAAAGTTTTAAGATCCTTATTCCATCTTTTTCTAGGATTTTATTTATTTATAAAAATGGAAAGAGGGTGCCTGGGTAGCTCAGTCATTAAGCGTCTGCCTTCGGCTCAGGTCATGATCCCAGAGTCCTGGGATTGAGCCCCACATCGGGCTCCCTGGTCAACAGGAAGCCTGCTTCTGCCTCTCCCACACCCCGCCCCCGGCCCACTTGTTTCCCTCTCTTGCTGTGTTGCTCTGTGTCAAATAAGTAAATAAAATCTTTAGAGATTTTATTTATTTATTTCTTTATTTATTTGTCAGAGAGAGAGAGAGAGAGCACAGGCAGGCAGAGTGGCAGCAGAGGCAGAGGGAGAAGCCGGCTCCATGCTGAGCAAGGAGCCCGATATGGGACTCGCTCCCAGGACGCTGGGATCATGACCTGAGCCGAAGACAGCCGCTTAACCAACTGAGCCACCCAGGCGTCCCAGTAAATAAAATCTTAAAAAAAAAAAATGGAATGGGTATAACTTTTGGAGCCACCTACAAGATTTAAATAGAACCCTCAGAACTTTCCTAATGTGGTCAGGGCAACACATTTGATGACGTGAGCTCTTTGTCCTTGTAAAATGGGCAGATGTCATCTTTTTTCAGTCTCCCTATGTATTTACCCACATTACCAAAGTTGTTGGTCACAGGAAAACATCAAACCAGAGGAAAAACAAGTATGCATAAGTACATATGCTTCATGGTTCTAGAGATTGTGAAACACTAAAGAAACACTTTATTGAACACATTTAAGCTAGCAGTTTTCCATGTCTGCAACTCCAAAGCCAGTCAAATTAGAAGCTAATGGTGAGGGGCACCTGGGTGGCTCAGCAGTTAAACCTCTGCCTTAGGCTCAGGTCATGATGTCGGGGTCCTGGGATCCTGATCTGTGTTGGGCTCCCTGCTCAGCGGGGAGTCTGCTTCTCCCTCTGCCCCTCCCTCCTTGTGCTCTCTCTCTCATGCAAATAAATAAAATCTTTTTAAAAAACTAATGGTGAAATATGTACCTTATTAAGCTAATATATATGACTGTAATGGTTATAATATCCCTTTTACCCAATCTTTTCTTTCCAGTTGATGCCAACTCTTGGGTTTTCAGGGTTTTTTTGTTTTGTTTTGTTTTGTTTCTCTGTCCTTTCCAATCTGTACCTCTTTCTGTTGTCGGGTGATAACAGCTTTGAAGTCTGGCCACGAATCCACCACCACCTCCTTCTGAAAGGGATTCCCACGATTCATGTTCATCACTGCTCCATAAACCTGAGCCAGAGAACCCAGAGAGACAAGCCAGTCACATTACTAACTCTTTTAGTTGCACATTACTGTTTTCACTTCTTCTTGTACTATATAGTTGTGGCCATGAGAAGGGAAATTTTTTTATAGGCACATATATACAACATGCACACGTACAAACTTTTCTCTTGTTATTTCATTATTGTACATGAAAACTGGTAAAAAAAAACAAAACAAACAAACAAAAAAAACTAGGAAAACCTATGAAAACTCTCCCCAAACTTAGGTTTTTACTGTACAGCAATGAGAGATACCAAAACAACAGGCTGACTAGATGGCACATGGGTCAATAATAAATACTTACAGAAGGAATCAGCATCTGATGTATGGATTTAGGGCTCATAATATCTTTTACAATTCCACAGATAATTTTGATGCTCAGCTGCTTTTGAAGCTGATTATGCTCTCCAAAAATAACCTGCTTAATGTAACAACTCCTTCAACCCTGAGTTATAATTAAACATCACTGAGGGTAACTCCCCTCCCCAAAAAAGCCCCCTGCCTTTCAGATTTGATGGAGGAAGGCTCTGTAAGCATTCCCTGACCTGAGGGTCATGACTATGTCTTATTCATTGCTATGTACATGGAGTCTGACATAGTGGATCAACTGGTTGTTGACTAAACAATACTGAGTATTAGAATTCTGACCTGTGCCCTTTCATATTTCTTTTCTGCACTTAGAATCAAAGATGCCTGCCCTATAAAACAACCTTCATATGCCAGGGGTGCTTATAGAGAAGAAGTTGTGGTGGTAACAAGGAGAGTGAGTTACAGGCTAGTGTTCTTAGCAGCACTTTCATCATAGATAGAAACTGAAAACAATCTAAGTGTCCATCAGCAGTGGGAAAAAATGAATAAATTGTGGCACATTCATAGTATATATTACAAAACAGAAACTTAATGGTAATCAAAAGAAGGTAGATACAAAAAGACATACTATGTGATTCAATTTACATTATATTCAGAAAAGACAAAACGACATTATGGTTTTAGAAATCAGGATACTGGTTACTTTTGGAGAGCTGGGAAAGATAATGTTTGGAAAAGAGCACTGGGGGGCTGGGGAGAAATCATGTCTGAAGTAATGTTCTTTCTTGATTGGAGCGTAAGTTATACAAGTATTTGCTCTATGAAAATTCATTGAGCTGCATAATTATGTTATGTGCTCCTTCTAGTATGTGTTATACTTCAGTGAAAACCAATTTAAATTATAGGGGCATTAGTTTTTTACTTCATGATTCAAATCATGCACCTCAATACCTAGAACATTATTCAACTCTCTTCTCTCCTTCGCAATCTGGGACTTCACTCAAATCTTCTTATAGAATGTATCTTTCCTAGTTTGGTCTGGGTAATACTAATGTGTGACATGGATCACACTTAGTGAAAATCCGAGAACTAAATTAACCTGGAAGGGTCATGCTTGCTCTGTTTAATTGTTACATTTTGGGGATGCTGATCTTATACATATATAGTCATAAATTTATTAAAGTGTTTTTTCCCATGAAGAAACCATACATCGTTATTAAAAATGGACTTAAATATGATTGCAATGTTGAGAAGGTTAAAAGGAAAAAAATTTTTTCTGATATTCAGATTGTGAAAGGAAAAAAAATGACTTGCTTGTAAGAGTTTTGCAACCAACTGAAAAAGTTGGCATTGGTTGAAGACAATGAAACAAATTCTTTTAACACCTATTTATTCAAAGGGTGCGTGTTGAGAGGAGATGGGAAGTAGCTAGGGGAAGTAAGGATGCCGGAAGAATGAGCAGTTGGAATTTGTGAAGGAAATTTGGAAGGATATTTAATCACTGAAATACTAAGGTGAGGTAGGAGGGAGGATGGATGAAATCGGTGATGGGAGTTAAGAAGGAGTTCACTTATTGTAATGAGCACTGGGTCATGTATGGAAGCATTGAATCACTAAATTGTACACCTGAAACTAATATTATACTATATGTAAACTAAATGGAATTTAAATAAAAACTTAAAAAAACAGATTATAAAATATTTAGCCATAGCCTCCAAAAAAATGGAGGAAGCATGGAACAAAAAAACAATTTTTTCTTTATCATTTTGATTCTCGAAGGGGCAGAGCATAACTGAAGAGGTATTTTGAAATTATGGTCAGAGAAGCCAAGACAGACGCTATATAACAATCCAATAATTGAAGAAAGATAAAAAGATTCAAAGGCAAAGAGACTCTGTGTACAGAAAATGAGAAATCAGGAGTGCCAAGCTAAGCAGCTATTAACAAGAAGATGATATGAGGAAGGCATTAATTTGTGCCTACGTGTTTCATTTCTTTAACTCTTACTTCAAGTGGTGTTATGAGAAGCATTCAAAAAAATAAATAAATAAAACCAAAAACCAACAACGAAAAACAACAGAAAACCACAACCATGCAGTTTGGAATCTGAGAGCTTGGATTTAAATCTGAGCTCTAGCACTTAGATATGGGGAAGGGATTTAGTAATATCATCTGTAAAGTATAATGTAATTACCTGCTTATTCAGTGTTATTAATATTATGGAGGAATTAATGGGTTTTATAAAGTTCAAATGAGACAGCATAAAAGGTATGTTAAAAAAATGATACCTACTATTCTGATCAATTCAACTAATCTGAATTCAGAGGACCTTGAAATTAAGATTTGAACAGGTGAGGGTTAATAAGTAATTATTTCATAACACTGCTAGCGACCAACCAACAACAGTTTATTGAGTAATTATATGGGCAAAGCCCCATGCCAAGCAGTATGCGAGGTATCAAAAAAAAGGAAAAGGAAAAGTTAACATCCTCACCTGGGTATCTGGTAGTTAAGTTGTTATAAGAGAAGTAGTAGCTATGAAATCAAAAGAACCACGATTCAACTGATTTTTCACTTGCTTTAGCCTTTTTTGGACTCTAACTTATTCATTTCTAAAATGGGTTAATAGTCTTCTTACAAAGTTGTTGAAAGGATAAAATAAATTGAAATTATTTGTATGCCAAAGTACTACCCACATACTATTTATAATGTAAGAGCCCATCATTTGTCTTGATGATTATATGATCTTAGATGACCCTGTGAAGGTCACCAAAACCTTTTTATTTCTCTTTGGCAAAAGAGTGGGTCAAACATTTATTCTCCAGAGTGTCCACATTCAAAATGGGACATTTTGAGTCGGACTGTCCATTTGGTACTCCTTTAGCCATATGCTCCCAAATTATCACTCAGATTTTCCCTACCACACATAGTTTAAGCATGATCCATAGGCAAGATGACTAGATTTAATCACCCCAGTGCAGTGCTCTAGATAACTTCTGTTAAAGTTTAGTGTAAATAAGGATTATCGAGGGTGTGTGCCCAATACAGAGGTCTCTGGTCTCTGTCTTTAGAAATTATGATTCATTTTATCTCTTCTGGGTTATTAGCAGCCGTCACATTTGCAGTCAAATGCTCTCACCACTGAGTTATACCCCTGCCACTTACATTTGAAAATCCATATTGTAAGGCTAGCTCCTTGGTCAAGAATTGCAGCCCTCAAAGACAATGTCTTTGCACTTTGAATTTTTTTCTTCAAGTACTTAAAATATTTTAAATCACATATTTATTTGTAATCTGTGATTAATGTCTTCTTCCACAGTAGCTCTGAGTTATCAGCAGGCCCTCACGGACTTTGGGAAGACACCAACAGAGGCTTTATGACCAACAAAGCCATTACAAAACATAAATAAATAAAGATGTTGAAATAGTCAGAAAAATTTTATGACTCCTGGACCTCAGTTCCGTCGTGAACCTAGGTTATGTTCTCATCAACAATGCTACTTAATCCATACTCTTCTGCCATTAAGAAAAGTTTAAAATTCGAGTTTACCTAGAAATAATCTAGTCCAGCACCACCTAAATTTTCCTAGCGGTCATCTAGAGTGACTGTCAAAAAAAGAATTATCACAGCCATATCTATGCTGCATGGAATCAGTCTCTAGCAGGAGACGAGTGGGAAACTGCCTGTTCAATAAGTTTAGTAGGAAAGTCCTGACATCAGAAAAACTGGGGAAACAGCCACAAGTCTGACCTTTTCACAATAAATAAAATAAAGAAATAAAAGAGAACTCTTAAGGGTAGAATACCTTGAGTGATTCGGGGAAGTAACTCTTCAACATTTTTTCCAGGAATCAGTAATTTGGTAGAACAGTTGAGCACCAGCATCTTCTCCAGAACTCTAGCAATTCCACACCTAATGAGAAAGCAGAAGGGATGTGTTTAGTTTTTGCTTGTTAACATTTGAATCTCCTGAGGAACATCCTTGAAGTCCTGTTTTCACTGGGTACAATTCAAATGTCATCGCTCCCTCTGATGAGGGAAGAAGAGGGAAGATGAGAGGCACTGGGGTGGGTAAACCAGAGAGCACGTGGAAGTAAAGAATGTTAATGACCTAATCCAGGAAAGAGGTGAGTATCCATGCTGGGCTAAGTCTTCCTATGATACACACTCACTGTTTGCTCAACTCTTCCTTTGAGACAAAAAACAGCTGTAATTTTACATCTGTTTATGTTTTCATTGAGTCTGTCTCAAGTCGACTGGGAGGTATAAGAAGGATAGGGCCCGTATCTGCTTTGTGCTCTATTGTATTCCAGCACCTACAGGGCCTGGCACAGAGGAAAAGGGCATTCTAAGTGCTTGCTGAATGGTTAAGAGGAAGCTCAGAGTAAGAGTCTTAGGGTAAGCAGGGAAACTTCTTTTTACAATGAGGGGCAAAGATGGAAGATGTGAGTGGGTCAGGCATCAGGTGCTTACGGGAAGCCACTTGCAGAGAAACACCTAGGTTGAAGATAAAGAACCAGATGGGAGCAAAGGCTGAGACTCAGTTTTAGTTAGACAAAATTAAGGAAGGAAAAAGGGACTTAATATAACGCATGCAATTCAGCCATTCGGAGGCAGTTATTTTTTTCTAGATTTGGGGACTTCCTATCCCCTGCTTTTTGTCCCTAAGAAAACTTTTTTTTCCCCCCAAACATTCCAATCAGGTCTCGACTGAATTAAACAAATGTTTTTCTGTATATTCGATGCAGTAGAGTTTATCCATTTACTCTCAACAAACAGGCACTAGGATGGCAAAAATGCCTCAACTAGACATGAGAACCTGGTGTTTCTGAGACTGCAGTGAATTTTTTCCTGTACAGCATATTCTCCAGATAGAGGACACTACTACTTGATTTCAATATGTGGCAGCTCTGTGTGACTATAAGATACTCAAGTGTTTGATTATGATTTAAAATCCACCATGCAACTCCATCATATGGTTTACCTGAGTCTGAACTTCTACGAAGCATATTTCCTGTGACCAAGTCCTGTGGCTGCAGTTCGCTGAGTGCGACACCTGAGGTGTTTGTAATTCTCTCCGGGACTCCGAAAAGGTACTGGGGCAGCACCAGAAAATCAGCTTCCTTGAACCTAGTACTCGTAGTCTCGGCTGATAGGAGAAGCTTTGCAAAGATTGAGTTTCCAGGGTTCAGGTTGAGCAGAAGAAGGAGAGATGTAGGCGTCATCTTTTCACACTTGTATCTGCTTGACATTTCACTCCCTCATGCTATCTCTAAATAAAATATTAACTTCTTAGCAGATCCTCATGTTAAATACATGAATTTATTCTAATACAATATTTGAGAAAATAAGATAGAATTATTTCATAGAGAAACTGATCATGTATCTCATTACATTTGATGCCTAGAGATGTTTTTATGTTTTGATACATAGCAAAGTAGCTAGCACAAACGGTAGGAATTCTAAGAACTTGTTGGCGATTTGCTTTATTGCCTGGTTTGTTCCTCAGAGTTCCTGAAACCACTTAGAAGTGTAGGTAAAATATATGATGAAAAATTAAGTTTAAATTAAAACTCAGGCAAGGGGAAAACAGAGGTGTAAACATAATATGGGGTCAAGAGTGAGGCCAGCAGACAAAGCATATGGACTATAGTTCTACATACAGAGGTGATCCTTTTTATTTGCGGATTCCATATTTGTGAATTCACCTACTTGCTAAGATTCACCTGGAACCCTCCAAAGCCATAGTGACGGCATTTTGCAGTCATTTATGGACATATTTGAGTCTCCAAAGCCAATATTGTCAGCGGATGCTGCAGAAGCTGACCTCTCTTTCCAGCTCTTATACGCTAAACAAGCCCTTTATATGATGTATTTCTGCCACATTCTTTTGCGGTGTTCGCTTTCCGCTAGTAATTTCACTGTTTAAAATGGTCCCAAGAGGCACCTGGGTGGCTCAGTCGTTAAGCATATGCCTTCAGCTCGGGTCATGATCCCAGAGTCCTGAGATGGAGCCCTGCATCAGGCTCCCTGTTCTGCGGGAAGCCTGCTTTTCCCTCTCCTGCTCCCCCTGCTTGTATTCCCTCTCTCATTGTCTCTCTCTCTCTCTCTCTCTCTCTCTCTCTGTCAAACAAGTAAAGAAAATCTTCTTAAAAAAAGTTGTCCCGGGCTGCCTGGGTGGCTCAGTGGGTTAGGCATCTACCTTCAGCTCAGGTCATGATCTCAGGGTCCTGGGATCGAGTCCCGCCTCTGGCTCTCTGCTAGGCAGGGAGCCTGCTTCCTCCTCCTCTCTCTCTCTCTCTCTCTGCTTGCCTCTCTGCCTACTTGTGATCTCTCTCTGTCAAATAAATAAAATCTTAAAAAAAAAAAAGTCCCAAGCATAGTACTTAAGAGCTGTCTAGTGTTCCTATGGCAAAAAGACTGTGATGGGTCTTACTGAGAAGATACATGTGTTACACAAACTTCCTTCAATTCTGGGTTATAATGCTCTTGACTGGGAGTTCAATGATAACAAAAAATCAGCAAGTGTTAAATAATGTGTCTTTAAACAGAAATACACATAAAAAAAGGGTCATATGTTGGGATGCATGGGTGGCCCTGCCGGTTAAGTAGCTGCCTTTGGCTCAGCTCATGATCTCGGGGCCTGGGATCAAGACGCACATCAAGTTCCTTGCTCAGTGGGGAATCTGCTTCTCCCTCTGCATCCATCCCTCCCCTGCTTCTGTGTGTGCTCTCTGTGTGTGCTTTAAAGAGAGAGAGATGGTAAGTGAGGGGAGGGGCAGTAGAAAGAATCTCAAAGCAAACTCTCTGCTGGGTGCCGAGCCCTAGGTGGGGTTTAGTAGGAAACTAATATATTTAGTGCCACCAACTCTTAAGAAACGCTAGTTGGAATACAAAAAAATGGCTTAGTTACTTTATACATGATAAAATCCAAATGGGAAATCTGAATTTTTCTATGCTCTTGCTTTCCTTCTTTCCTCAAAGCTGAGTATTTGTTGACAAAGAATGAAACATGAGAGGATTTAGAAGACTTGTGTTTGGCAACTAAGCCAACCTGAATGACTTACATACTAAGTTTGACAGGCACACCTGCATTTAGTTTGGGTTGAGAATGTCAGGAAATTCTATCCAACCAAATAAAGGAAGATATATCCCTTAATTTTAGGTTCCAGGTCAGGTGTCTAATATGTAAGCAAAACCTGTTTGTTAAACATATGCCCAACTTAAAGTTGGGGACAATGGAAGGGTTCCTAAAAAATGAGAATTTTAAACAACTGACAGTGTACGAAGCTCTGCTACATATCTGTACAGGATACCCATTTGTCTCCCAAATCACAATTTACCTTCCTTCTCTGACACTGTGTATTTTTATTGTATACCTTCCATCCCAAAATATGTGTGTTTTACGCTTGAAAGCCTGTGACAAGTGTTGTGGAGAGGAGATGTACTGTTGTCATGACCTATGCGTGTGAGAGCTTAGGTAAGTGAAGACACTACAAAGGAGGACCGCCATCTGAATGACTGGGATCGCGTGCAGTTGAATTTTAATTGTATCTGGGTCTGTAATTAACTCTTAAATTCTTCACAAAGGGCGCACCCAAATTTAGCCTTTAAATAAAATATCATGTACGTTTTGGATTGCCTGCTATCTACCAGAAGATACCGTAGATCCTTCAAAATCAGATCACATACCTTTAAAAGCTGTAAGAGGGTTATTTGACCAGTCTGTGCATGGTGAAAAATATCACTCAGCAAAAGTGGTGAGTAAGAATCCCAGCTGAACAGTCACTGTTGAGTTGAGTGAGAAACAGCAGACTTTGATCTAACTTCTCCTCCCCAGTGAAAGCTGTAATAAACATCATGATTAATGATTAAAAAAATCAGTGAGTTTGGGCTCTATTCATCATTCTAAAGATAAGAAGTTCTAAGATTCCAAGTAAGGGGTTTTATGGAGATTTTGCATTACCTTTTAGTGGCTTTGCCTGGCAAATAGTAGGTCCAAAGGACACAAACATATTTTCTTCAAATGCTGCACTACAGGTTTCCTTCTTGAAGACTTTTCCTCTAAAATCCACTAATGTTCTCCTTAATCATTATTTCCTAAGAGGATATTGCTTTTGACTCTTTTACTAATTTCCTCAGGGTTCCACATGAAAATGTGGTCTCCCTCACTGTGATGAGCATTACACTGAATTTGTTTAACTAAAGCTGAGGTCTTGGCGGTTTCTGCCTGGAGGGTATCAACAGAATTGTGGTACCTTCTACTATAACTGACAAGATACTCTAGGCTAGAAAGAAAATAATTAGAAATTGCATATATTTTATTTTACAAGTAAATAAAAGCAAATCAGACAAAATACTATAGTGACGAGAAAAGATTTTTAATATATTTAAGTGGTAATTTATTCACATGTATATACTTACTATAGTTTCAGAATTTCTTCTCCTTTAATGCCCACAGTTCTTGGTCATGCCACTTCAAAGAAAGAAGAGGCAGACCAGATGAAGAATGGTGGACAGCAAAACAGAGTTTATTGAGCGATAGTACAAAACTCCCAGAGAGGGAGGGGACCTCAAGGGGACTCGCCTTGGAGTTTCTAAGCCCAGGGGGTTTTAAGAGCTCTTTCCCAGAAATATCTTAAGCAACCAGGGTGTCTTCAGGTGTGCTACATCAGGGCTTTGGTCACTATGCGCTGATGGTCTTTTGGGGCTGATGTGGGGATTTATGCCTTAAGAGCCCCAGCTTGTGATAGTGACAAATGCTTTGTGGTTGTTTCATTTGAGGCCGTTTTATAGAAGTTATTTCTGAAAAGGCTGCAAAATAAAATGCTAGTGTAGTCTTGTCTAAGGTGCAAAACAGGATATTAGCACTGTTTTGTCTTAGCTGCCCTGATTCCATGTTTTCTTGCTGCGAACCCTGGCCCAGACTGCCTATCTGTCCAACTAACTCCTAACATTCCCCCATCTGAAGAAGTGACCCTAACTGCCATCAGGGAAAGGGAGCGATGACCCATCTGTTTCTTGCCGGTCCAGAGTGCTGTTGAAAAACAGCAGTCAGGGTTCCATCCCGAGAGGTCTGTCTGAGAGTTCCCGGTAGGAGGTGGTTGGTTTTTATTTGCATGACTGGACCCTCCAGTAGTGGCTGGTACCACAGGAGGCAGCTGTCTGAGCCAGTGACTGCCATCAGCTGACAGGAGACCTTGAATATTATGGGGGTTGTGTATGGTAAGATCCTGTTCCAAAGTTAATTTTGTAGCCTCTGGTGCTGTCACCGTTGCCTGGATTAGGACACCCAATGCCATTCCCTTTCTTTTTGTCACATATGTATTGTTAGCCCTCCCAGAAAGAAGACTTAAAGCTGTGGCACTGAGCAAGGCCCCTCTGAGGTTTTTAAAAGCTTTTTCTGACTTGAGTTCACATTAATAGGTGGGAACTGGCCATCTGAGTGTCCTTCATCAACTGATAAAGAGGGTGTGTTATTTCTCCATACCCTGGTATCCACAAGTGACAGCACCCAGTTATGCCCCCAAACCCCTTTACTTGTTTTAATATTAGGGGGATGGTAGGAGGTAATAGGCCAAACCCTATCTTCTACAGTCTCCTTGTCTCCTCTGTGAGGAGCACGCCCACATACTTGACAAATGTCTTGCATAATTGTGCCTTGCACTGAGAAACCTTATATCCTCTTCTATCCACGAAGTTGAGAAGTTTTTGGGTGCCAGTTTGAATGCTTTGCTCAAAGGAGACACATAAGGGGAGATTGTCTACATACTATAGTAGGATGCAGATTTCAGCTGAAAAATCTGAGAGATCTTGGGACAGGCTTGTCCAAATAAATGGGGACTATCTTGGAACCCCTGGGGTAAAACTATCTATGTTAGTTGGGTGGTCGGATTAGTGGGGTCCTTGAATGCAAACAGGGAATGAGAATTTGAATGAAGAGAAATGCAATAGAAGGCGTCTTTTAAGTCTACAGCTGTTTAAGGGGATTTGAGCCAGTAGAGCACGAAGGTTTATACACACAGTATGAATTGTGTCCACAGCTTCATTGATAATGCCGAGGTCTTATAATCATGTCCATTCCCCACTAGGTTTCTCTCTCACTCTTCCTTTCCGTCTTTCTCTCTCTCTCTCTTTCTTTCTTTTTGTTTAAAGATTTTATTTATTTGAGAGAGAGAGAGAGTGTGCATGTGCGCATGAGTTGGGGAGGGACAGAGGGAGAAGCAGACTTCCCACTGATGTGGGACCCTGATGCAGGACTCTATCCCAGGACTCTGGGATCATGACCCAAACCTAAAGCAGACACTCAACCAACTGAGCCACCCAGTGCCTCCTCATAAGGTTTCTTTACCCCCAAAATTGGGGTGTTACATGGGCTGTTGCATTGTTTTAAGAGCCCCTGCTGCTTTAGATTATTTATGATTTTTATTAGGCCATCCCTTGCTTCTGGTTTTAGAGGGTATTGTTTCCAACAAGGGAAAGTTATGAGGTCTTTAAGGTGTATGTGGCCAGACACTGCAGTTAAGACCAAGCCCACTTCTCCCTGAGTTGCCCAGACCTGAGGATAAATATCAGCCTCTAGGGGGAGGAGTCAAGATGGTGGAGGAACAGCAGGCTGAGATGACATCAGGCAGCAAGAGATCAGTTAGATAGTTATCAAACCATTCCAAACACCTACAAATCCAACAGGAGATCGAAGAGAAGAAGAGCAGCAATTCTAGAAATAGAAAATCAACCACTTTCTGAAAGATAGGACGTGTGCAGAAGTGAATCCGAAGTGAGGGGAAGATAGACCGTTGGGGGAGGGGCCGGCTCCCAGCAAGCAGCTGAGCAGCAGAGCACAAAATTGGAACTTTCAGAAGTCTGCTCCACGGAGGACATCACTTCAGAAGCTAAGCGGGGGTGGAGCCCTCGTGGGGACAGCATGGTCTCAGGTCCCATGGGGTCACAGAAGGATCAGGGGGTCTGAGTGTAGCAGAGCTCATAGGTATTAGAGCGGGGAAGCTGGCTACAGAGATGGAGCTGAGGAGTGAGCTCTCTGCTCGGGGGTTAACTTATACTGTGACCCGTGGCACCGTTAGGCCACTTGCTCTTTGAGCAGAGACCCCACAAGTGTCAGATCTGGGGAAACCCCCCTGGAAGAGCAGAGCAGCAGGAATCTGCTGGGTTTGGAGACTCCAAGTGGGACTATGTGCCAGAGACAGAAATGCTGAGTCATAGGCCAGGTGAGCTCTGAGCACTACCAGAGACCAGGGAGACAGAAGTGATTGAGGGCTTTTCTCCAAGGGCACATGGAGGAGTGCAGCCCCAAGCTCTCTTGGCTCCACTGAGCTGAAAATTGGGAGGCCACCGTTTTCATTCCAGTCCTCCAGAGCTCTATGGAAAGCCTTCAGGGAATGAAAGTTCCTGAGAGAGAGCCTTCAGGGAACAAAAGGTCCTGAAATCTAAGATTACTTAGCCTGGCCCCTGGCAAGGGCAGAGCAATTCTGCCTCGAGGAAAGACATTTGAGAATCACAACAAAAGGCCCCTCCCCCAGAAGATCAGCAAGAACATCCAGTGAAGACCTAGCTCACTGATCAAGAACAGCAGAATTCAAAAGGAGGGGAAAGCAAAGCATGGAATTTTTGGCTTTCCCCCATGATACTTTAGTCTTGCAAAGTTAATTAATTTTATTTTTTTTCTTTTTCTAACTTTGTTAACTTTTACTCTTTCCTCTTTTAACGTCTTTTAACTAGTTTATATTAACAATACCTTTCTTTAAAAATATCTTTTTGAATCTTCGTTATTATAGTCATATTTTATCCTTCATTGTATCTAACTTTATATTTTGTATACATATAGGGTTTTTTCTTCTAAAAGTTTTTGGGGTACAACTTCTTCTAATAAATCAAAATATACCCTAAATCTAGCACAGGGCTTTGTTCTAGTCTCCAGCCTGAACAAATTCTCTCCATTTTCTTTTTCTTTCTTTTTCCAACCAACTTATCATATCAACTCCCTTTTTATAGTTTTTTTACAATTTTCATCTTTATAGTCATATTCCATCCCTTCATCGCATACACACACACACACACACACACACACACACACACACATATTTCTTTCTATAAAATTTTGGAGGTATTTTCTTCTAAGAGACCAAAATACACCCAAAATCAAGTGGGTGGCTGTGTTCTATTCACCAGTCTAATATATGTATATATTTAAAAAAATTTTTTTTGAACTTCTTTTTAGCTCCTTCTCCCACGATTTGGGAGTCTCTTCTGATTTGGTTAATGCACATTTTTCTGGGGACTTTGCCACCCTTTTAGTATTTTATTCTCTTGTTCATATACTCTTATCTAGATAAAATAACAAGGCAGAAAAATTCACCACAAAAAAAAAAAAAAAAAAAAAGAACAAGAAGCAGTACCGAAGGCTGGAGACCTAATCAATATGGACATTGGTAATGTGTCAGATCTAGAGTTCAGAATGATGAATCTCAAGGTTCTAGCTGGGCTTGAAAAAGGCATGGAAGATATTAGAGAAATGCTACCTGGAGGAAAAAAAAAAAAAAGCCCTCTCTGAAGAAATAAAAGAACTAAAATCTAACAAAGCTGAAATCAAAAAAGCTATTAATGAGGTACAATAAAAAATGGAGGCTCTTGCTGCTAGGATAAATGAGATAGAAGAGAGAATTAGTGATATAGAAGACCGAATGATGGAGAATAAAGCAGCTGAGCAAAAGAGAGACAAATAACTACTGAACCATGAAGGGAGAATTTGAGAGATAAGTGATACCATAAGATGAAACACATTAGAATAATTGGGATTCCAGAAGAAGAAGAAGAAAGAGAGAGGGAGGCAGAAGTTATATTGGAATGAATTATTGTAGAGAATTTCCAAATATGGCAAAGGGAACAAGCATCAAAATCCAGGAGGCACATAGAACTCCCCTCAAAATCAATAATAATAGGTCCTCACATCGTGATCTAACACAAAAACTTAAAAGTCTTAGTGACAAAAATAAAATCCTGAAAGCAGCCCAGGACAAGAAGTCTGTACCATACAATGGTAAAAAAAATATTAGATTGGCAGCAGATTTATCCACAGAGACCTGGCAGGCCAGAAAGAACTGGCAGGATATATTCAGAGCATGGAATGAGAAAAACATCCAGCCAAGAATACTATATCCAGCTAGGCTATCATTGAAAATAGGAGATAAAAAGCTTCCAGGACAAACAAAAACTGAAAGAATTTGTAAACACCAAACCAGCCCTACAGGAAATATTGAAAGGGGTCCTCTAAGCGAAGAGAGAGCCTAAAAGTAGTAGACCAGAAAGGAACAGAGACAATATACAGTAAGAGTCACCTTACAGGCAATATAATAGCACTAAATTCATTTCTCTCAATAGTTACCCTGAATGTAAATGGGCTAAATGCCCCAATCAAAAGACAGAAAGTATCAGAATGGATTAAAAAAAAATCAATATGCTGTCTACAAGAAACTCATTTTACACCCAAAGACACTTCCAGATTTAAAGTAAGGGAGTGGAAAACAATTTACCATGCTAATGGATATCAAAAGAAAGCTGAGGTGACAATCCTTATATCAGATCAATTAGATTTTAAGCCAAAGACTATAATAAGAGATGAGAAAGGACACACTATCATACTCAAAGGGTCGGACCAGCAAGAAGATCTAACAATTTTAAGTATCTATGCCCCTAACATGGGAGCAGCCAACTATATAAACCAATTAATAACAAAATCAAAGAAACACATTGACAATAATACAATAATAGCAGGTGACTTTAACACCCCCCCTCACTGAAACGGACAGATCATCCAAGCAAAAGATCAAGAAGGAAATAAAGGACTTAAATAACGCACTGGACTAGATGGACATCACAGATATATTCAGAACATTCTATCCCAAAACAACAGAGTATACATTCTTCTCTAATGCTCATGGAACATTCTCCAGAATAGATCACATCCTGGGTCATAAATCAGATCTCAACTGGTATCAAAAGATTGGGATCATTCCCTGCAGGTTTTCAGACCACAATGCTCAAAGCTAGAACTCAATCACAAGAGGGAATTTGGAAAGAACCCAAATACATGGAGGCTAAAGAGCATCCTTCTAAAGAATGAATGGGTCAATCAGGAAATTAAAGAAGAATTGAAAAAATTCATGGAAACACATGGTAATGAAAACACAGCTGTTAAAAATATGTGGGACACAGCAAAGACAGTCCTGAGAGGAATATATATAGTGATACAAACCTTTCTTAAGAAACAAGAAAGGTCTCAAATACACAACCTAACCCCACACCTAAGGAGCTGGAGAAAGAACAACAAAGAAAGCCTAAACCCAGCAGGAGAAGAGAAATCACAAAGATCAGAGCAGAAATCAATGAAATAGATACAAAAAACAAACAAACAAACAAAAACAATAGAACACATCAATGAAATTAGGACCTGTTCTTGAAAGAATTAATAAGATTGATAAACTCCTGGCTAAACTTATCAAAAAGAAAAAAGAAAGGGCCCAAATAAATAAAATCATGAATTAAAGAGGAGAGATCACAACAAATACCAAAGAAATACAATTATAACAACATACTATGAGGAACTATACTCCAGCAAATTTGATAATCTGGAAGAAATGGATGCATTCTTAGAGACATATAAACTACTACAACAGAACCAGGGAGAAATAGAAAACCTGAACAGACCCATAACCAGTAAGGAGATTGAAGCAGTCATCAAAAATCTAACAACAAAGAGCCCAGGGCCAGACAGCTTCCCAGGGGAATTCTACCAAGCATTTAAAGAAGAATTAATTCCTATTCTCCTGAAATTTTCCCAATAAATAGAAATAGAAGGAAAATTTCCAAACACATTTAATGAGGTCAACATTACCTTGATCCCAAAACCAGACAAACACCCCATCAAAAAAAAGAATAACAGACCAATATCCTTAATGAACACAGATGGAAAATTCTCACCAAACTACCTGCGAATAGGATAGAAGAGTACATTAGAAGGATTATTCACTATGACCAAGTGGGATTTATTCCAGGGCTGCAAGATTGGTTCAACATCTGCAATCAGTGTGATACAATACATTAATAAAAGAAAGAATAAGAACCATATGATACTCTCAATAGATGTTGAAAAAGCATTTGACAAAGTACAGCATCCTTTCTTGGTCAAAACTCTTCAAAGTGTAAGGATAAAGGATACGTACCTCAATGTCATCAAAGCCATCTAGGAAAAACCCACAGCAAATATCATTCTCAATAAAGAAAAACCGAGACTTTTTCCGCTGAGGTCAGGAACATGGCAAGGATGTTCATTATCGCACTGCTTTTCAAACATAGTACTAGAAGTCCTAGTCTCAGCAATCAGACAATGAAAAGAAATTAAAGGCTTCCAAATCAACAAAGAAGAAGTCAAACTATAACTCTTGCAGATGATATGATACTTTATGTGTGAAACCCAAAAGATTCCACTCCAAATCTGCTATAACTTGTACAGGAATTCAGTAGTGTCAGGATATAAAATCAATGCACAGAAATCAGTTGCATTTCTATACACCAACAGGACAAAAGAAAGAGAAATTTAGAAGTCAATCCCATATACAATTGCACCAAAAACCATAAGATACGCCGGATTAAACCTAACCAAAGAGGCAAAGAATCTGTACTCAGGTAACTAGAAAGTACTCATGAAAGAAATTGATAAGGACACAAAGAAATGGAAAAATGTTCCATGCTTATGGTTTGGAAGAACAAATGTTGTGAAAATGTCTATGCTACCTAAAGCAATCTACATGTTTAATGCAATCCCTATCAAAATCCCATCCATTATTTCAAAGAAATGGAACAAATAATCCTAAAATTTATATGGAACCAGAAAAGACCTCGAATAGCCAGAGAAATATTGAAAAAGAAAGCCAAAGTTGGTGACATCACAATTCCAGACTTCGAGCTCTATTACAAAACTGTCATCATCAAGACAGTATGGTCTGGCACAAAAACAGACACATAGATCAATGGAACAGAAGCCCAGAAGTAGACCTTCAACTCTATGGTCAACTAATCTTCGACAAATCAGGAAAGAATGTCCAATGGAAAAAAGACAGTCTCTTCAATAAATGGTGTTGGGAAAATTGGACAGCCACGTGCAGAAAAACGAAACTGGACCATTTCCTTACACCACACACGAAAAGACACTCAAAATGGATGAAAGACATCAATATGAGAAAGGAATCCATTGAAATCCTTGAGGAGAACACAGGCAGCAACCTCTTTGACCTCAGCCGCAGCAACTTCTTCCTAGAAACATCGGCAAAGGCAAAAATGAACTATTGGGACTTCATCAAGATCAAAAGTTTTTGCACAGCAAAGGAAATAGCCAACAAAACCAAAAGACAACTGACAGAATGAGAGAAGATATTTGCAAATGACATATCAGATAAAGGGCTAGTATCCAAAATCTATAAAGAACTTATCAAACTCAACATGAAAGTACAAGTAATCCAATCAAGAAATGGGCAGAGGACATAACAGACATTTCTACAAAGAAGACATCCAGACGGCTAATAGACACATGAAAAAGTGTTCAACATCACTTGGCATCAGGGAAATCCACATCAAAACCACAATGAGATACCACCTCACACCAGCCAGAATGGCTAAAATTAACAAGTCAGGAAATGACAGATGCTGGCGAGGATTCAGAGAAAGGGGAACCCTCCTACACTATTGGTGGGAATGCATCCTGGTGCAACACTCTGGAAAGCAGCATGGAAGTTCCTCCAAAAGTTGAAAATAGAACTACCCTACGACCCAGCAATCTCACTACTGGTTATTTACCTTAAAGATACACATGCAGTGATCCGAAGGGGCACGTGCACCCGAATGTTTATAGCAGCAATGTCCACAATAGCCAAACTATGAAAAAACCTAGATGTCTATCAGGAGACGAATGGATAAAGCAGAAGTGGTATATATATACAATGGGATACTATGCAGCCATCAAAAGAAATGAAATCTTTCCATTTGAAATGGCATGGATAGAACTAGAGGGTATTACACTGAGTGAAATAAGTCAATCAGAGAAAGACAATTGTCGTATGTTCTTCCTGATAGAAGAATTTGAGAGGACATGTGGGGGGCTTGGGGGGTAGGGAAGGAAAAAATGAAACAAGAGGGGATCAGGACAGAGACAAGCCATAAGAGACTCTTAATCTCACAAAAAAAACAGATTTGCTGGGGGAAGGGGGGTAGGGAGAGGGTGGTTGGGTTATGGACATTGGGGAGGGTATGTGCTATGGTGAGTGCTGTGAAGTGTGTAAACCTGGCGATTCATAGACCTGTACCACTGGGACTAATAATACATTATATGTTAATAAAAATTAATAAATCTGGCATCTATACACTTCTGTACCAAAATATATATATACAGACACAATCCAGTAGGTATCAGTATGAGAGTTCACAGACTGGACATAATATCTCTACAGAGATATGTGTGGGGCTCTCAGGCATTATTAAGAAGGTGCAAGAGAAAATTGGATCTCCCCAAATGCATCCCAATGGTTGTGAAAAAAATCTGGTTATGGGCTGTCCAGTGACACCCTTAACAACAATGCTGTGGTTAGACAGTTGGCCTGGAGTGGAAAGTAGTATCAAGAAGGAAATTGACTGGCTTTCTATCTCCAGGATTACCTGAGGCTCTAGGTTTCCATTGGTAAGCTGTTCTTGGGGAGTCACTGTGAAGAACCCCAGGCCCCACCAGTCCCTGTTGGGGGTGCTGGTTGTCTGAGCCCTTGCAGATTGAGATTCCCAAGGGCATTCAGATTCCCAGTGTCCCCCTTCACATGTAGGACGGAGTTGCAGGGCTTTGATTTTTGCCTTTGAGGACATTCTCACTTCCAGTGCTGTGGTTGGACGCTTCGGTGGCATTTAGTAGCAGAGCCTTGAGGGGCCAAGTTGGTAAGCATATATAGGTTGGGACTAGGGTCTTGGACTTCTTTCTTATTCCCTTTTCTTATTCCTTACTCTCCTTTTGGGCCTGATTGTAAAAGATCTAATTAGCAGCTCATAAGTGCCCTTCTAGGGTCCCCTCTGGTCCAACAACCAACTCTTATCGAGTATCTGGGGCTGACTGGTTCAGAGATTTGTCTTTGAGAATGATCTCTCCCTTGGGAGAACTGGGGGAGATAGCCATATTTAATGAGAGCCTCTCTCAACCTAAGAAGGCTGTTGGGTTTTCCTCTTGAATTTGGGTGATGGTAGGCAACTTGGCATAATTCAGAGGCTTAATTAATCTTTGACCTTCTTAATCCCTCAAGGATGCAAGCCTGGAAGTGAGCTTGGTACCAGTTTTTCAGGGGATCATTAGGTTCCAATTGGGATATTGGGCAAGGACAGTGTGGGCTCCATTTGGGAACTGGAAGCCACCAAAGGGGCTGGTAATGGGCTGGCCACCCATGCCCTGGTAATGAAGTTGCTGTTTGTCCCCATATTTCTCAGTGGTGGCCAGGAACCCACATTTCTCTCCCTTGAAGAGGGTTTGATTTAACGAGAGTACTACATCCTTCCATGTTAATTCAAACATGTGAGATTTTGGAAGGCTTCAATATATTTGTGTGGGTTGAATTTTCCAAGGTCCCCCTTTGTCTCAAGTCTTGCAATGAAAAGGGCTCCTATAACCTAGCCATAGCAGCATCCCCTTCCCTTGGTCCTTCTCCAGGTACATGGTGCCCCCGAGCACCAGTACAAGTTCTAGGTAGAGGGAACTGACCTAAGACCCCAACAAACACCTTGAGGCCATAGGGAAGGAGAGACTAGGGGTGGATGATTCTCTGCGAGAGTGCCATTTGCCTATCTACCTTTGGTGTGGGTGTGGTAGTCCTTTGTCCCCTCCCCACCCCTACAGTGGCTGGCCACAGGAGAGAGCAGTCAGGAAGCTGGAATCAATCCTACACTGCTGGCACAGGTCCCTATTTTCCTTTAAGGGCCAGAAACATTGTACATAGGGTACTTCTCTCCGTTTTCCCTCACGTTTGCAAAACAAGTCTAATTGTAAAATAGTATTATATTTTACAAATCTAATTGTAAAAAAGTATTATAATTGATTTTTCTCTTAGGTGGCCATGTCTCCTCCTCCAATTTATATTGTGGCCATGTCTTGGAACAAAAGAAAGTAAATTGCCTTTTCTTCAAGGTTTGCGGGTCAAAATGTTTCCAGATATTCAGGATGCATCTTAAAGGAGTACTGGTGTTGGTCAGGGAATTACAGTTGACCATCTATAGGAAGAGATGAAAAGGCATCCCTTAAGTCTCTTCCTTATAACAGATCAGGAAGACCTTTCCTGATCTGATGGCCTGGGCTGTTGATGTGACTGACGACCAAGGCCCCTGTCAATTCTGCGAGGTGCTGGGAGTAGTTGTGCTTACTCAGGCTAGGCCCTACCTCTAGAGACTGACCCTTGCCCTAATCTTTTTTTTCTTTTTTGTCCCCTCGTTTCCTACCCATGGGACGTGAGGGGTACCAATTATGACCTATTAAATCTCCCTGAGTAGTTGACTTCTTTTGACTCGTTGAAAGTTGGCATGATGGAATAACAGAATTGTCCCATCTGGCATAGCCACAAGAAGAGGTTAGTAAAGGCCACCTTTTGGAGGGATATGATGAGGGAACTTGGGGATATGGAAGCCGCCTGGGTAGACATTAGTTTACCAGCCCTGTTTTGCCATTCCTTCCTATATGTGGTGAAGCCAATTTGTGAGGGGGGGGGTCTACCTTAAAGTATAGATAGGGGAATAACAATTTGTCAGGTGTAGTAAAATGGCACCTGCCACCATATGTGAGTACTCCTTCAGGTAGGTAATATAGACCTAGGCTTGTGGGGATTGGATCCTATCCATCATTTATGCAGAAAGAGCACCCACATTTCTTCTCCGTCTATGCACAGAGGAGATGATGCCAGTGGTCTAATATAGGGATTAAAGCGGTGCAGGTTGGGGGTGCTTCCTGATGCACAGCATGGGCCAGGACCCTGAGGAAGCCTTGGTTGCCAGCCCTTCTGGTCAATATAGTAATACACCCTTCCATCTGACCTGGTAGCTGTGGTAAGGAGTATGACTCAGAGATGCCACCACAGGGCAGATGGCAGAGGAGGAAGGCTGTTCCTCATCATGACAGGGAACTGTGTGTGTGATCCCTTGGAGGCTGCCTGAACCATCTGCAAAAGAATGTCCGAGAAAAGAGCAGTAGAGGGGTTTTTCTCTTGATGCCTGGATGGGCATGTAAGGAGCCAGGTCCCTCAGAGAGCCTTCGGGTGTCCTCCAAAGGGTAGTCTTGGTCAGGACACTCCATTGCTGCTCAGTTTTCTCTAGGTCCCTCACATCCAGTGATCTGGCCTGAAATGAGTTCTGAGTCCTCATTGAACTGATATTCCCAACTTATGTTGGGGGATCAATCAGAAAGAAGCCCAGAGAGCCTGTCACGTGAGATTTGAAAATGGCAGGAATGCTAATCCACTCTTACGTGACTGATGTGTGTCCACTGTTTTAACAAAATGGAGAGAGAGAGAGAGAGAGACGCTTCCTGCTACTCAGTTAGATGTCCTTTATGATGGTGGAGATCCTGGATGAACTCCCAAGAAAATATTTCGGGATTTCTTTTCCTTTAATGCCCAAGGTTCTTGGTCATGCCACTACGAAGAATGAAGAGGTAGACCAGACGAAGAGTGGTAACCAGCAAAGCAGAGTTTATTGAGCGATAGTACAAAACTCCCAAAGAGGAAAGAGACCTGAGAGGGTTGCATTGGAGTTTCGAAGTCTAGGGTTTTTTGGTTTTTTTTTTTTTTTAAGATTTTATTTATTTATTTGACAGAGATCACAAGTAGGCCGAGAGGCAGGCAGAGAGAGAGGAGGAAGCAGGCTCCCCACTGAGCAGAGAGCCCGATGTGGGGCTCGATCCCAGGACCCTGGGATCATGACCTGAGCCGAAGGCAGAGGCTTTAACCCACTGAGCCACCCAGGCGCCCCACGAAGTCTAGGGGTTTTTATGAGCACTTTTGCAGAACTATTTTAAGCAACCATATTGTTCTAAGGCATGCTGATCAGGGCTTTGATCACACATCTATCTACCTATTAGGTTAATGTTTATGTGATGATGGCCTTTTTGGGCTAACATATGGGGACTTATGTCTTAACTGCCCCAGCTCATGATAGTGACAGATGCTTTGTTTCATTTTAGAACATCTTGCAGAAGTCATTTCTACAAAGGCTGGAAACAAAATGCTAGTGCAAAATAGGATGTTTGTACTGTTTTGTCTTAGCTGTCCTGTTTCCATGTTTTCTTGTTGGGGCCCTGGCCAGACTACCTAACTGTCTAACTAATTCCTAACATTGTTACAATGAGAAAAGGTTTACAGAAAGGGGTTTTTTGTTTGATTTTTCTTTTAAGGGAATAAATGTGCTTAGGTTCCTTTTAAATGAAAGTATGCTTTGATGACAGTGGAAAATATTCATCATCTACTCAATAATCCAACCAAAGAAATAAAATGTTCATGCTACTCCCAAAGGTAAAGATACCTAGCAAATCTTAATTATGTCACAAAAGGTCTAAAGGGTTATGTAAAAGAATAAAAGCATTTGGGGATTTCTCAAGTTCCAGATGACCAGACAGAAAATACAAGTCATAAACTAAATAATAATGATTGCAAAGAATTGTATTTTTATGTGCTAAGCACTGTACACACTTTCCATATATTGCATTACAGTATCACAGTTCCTCTGCACTAATCAATAAAAGAACTCCATTCAGCCATTTTAAATCATTAGAGAGCAGCTCAGGAAAACCACCAGAGAAACAGCAACAGAAATGTGAGTTGCTAGATTTGACAACAATTAAAAACAGTTTTTAGAACTACATTAGATGCTAATAGATCTGCAGAGGCTAATTTTAAGTGTATGTTGAAAATAAATCCCAAAGAAGCCTCAGCTTCACCAGTATCATCATAGGCTAAGTTTTACAAACTCATAAAATTAAATTAATACAGAACAGACTAAAAAACTCTTAAAGGGCATCCAGTCTCTTATAGGCTTCTTCGATGAAAGTTAACATATTCTTTATCTGGGATGAGATCTAAGTCTCTCAGCAGAGCTTTATGGTTTGGAATTGATGTCAACATTTCTTTCTGTGGGTATAATAGCACAATTAGTTTAAAATTTTTAAAAACTGAGGTATAATTGACATATAACACCATATTAGCTTCAGATATACCATACAATGATGTGATATTTGTGTATACTGCAAAATGACCACCACGGTAAGTCTAGTTAACATCTAGCACCATACATNCAAAATGACCACCACGGTAAGTCTAGTTAACATCTAGCACCATACATAGTTACAAATTTTCTTGTGATGTGAACTGTTAAGATTTACTCTCTTAATGACTTTGAAATATACAAGACAATGTTATTGACTATAGTCACTCTATTCTACATTACATCTCCATGACTGATTTTATAACTCCAAGTTTGTACCTTTTGACCACATTGACCCACATAAATAGTTTTTAACCTTTTATTATGAGAAATGTCAAGTGTATGTTTAGGGAGAATGGTACACTAAACCTTATATACTCATCACCCAATCTCAGTAATCATCAACTCATTCCTATTCTTTCAAATTTGTATTATTCTATTTTACCTCTGTCTATTCCCTTTCCTTTCACTCTAAATGGATTACAGATAGGACTATTTTAAATTATTTTTTAGAAACTTGAAGACTTTCTACCACTCTAAACATTTACACCATTGTTAGGGCCGATTTAATGTTAAAACCTGTTTAAATATTAGGGCCTGCTTAGCCAGAGCGACTTCATATTACCTGGGTAGCCATATTGTTGTTTACATCTAAAGACTTCATTCCGGGAATAAACACCCCAGTAGTTCCTGGTATCGGTTCCGGGTGTCGATTCCGGGAGTAGATGCCTTAACAATAGAAGCCACATAACTTGGGTCTGCTGTTATGCCCTATAAAACCAGCCTGTGAGATCGGGAGGGGGGTCGCCCTCTTTGGAGGTGGCCTTGGCCGGTCAGTCTGACTTCTGATGCCTGGCATAGAAATAAAGCCTTGCCTTAATTTCAATTTGTATCAGTCTCGCTCCTTTGATAACAGACCCCAACATTATGGGGGCTCGTCCGCGATCAAACGACGAGAACTGAGTCAACATCAGAATTTCTGGGAAAAGCCTCAGGAGGTAAGATCTCGATATTTTATTCTGCGGGATCTGGTCTGTCTGTCTGGTTGTGGAGCTCCAGGGTATAGCCCACCGGGGAGAAGCTGGATGCAGCATAGCTCCCCAGGGCTGGAGTGGATGTGGGGATGCCCCATCCCTCCACTGGGAGATTGCCAGGGGGTTCAAGTCCCCCTACGTGGGGAAGGGACCAGACCTGCCGGTGGTTCAAGTCCCCCTAGGCGGTCAGGGGACTGAGAAAATCCCCGCCAGTGGCAGGTTGTGTTTTTGAGTTGGGATTGTATCTTCCACACCCTTAGACTTGATATCTGGTTGAGGAAGGGCCACTGGGTCTGCAGTTGTCTGTGCCTTGTCTTTTGTTGTCTGTTCTGTTGTTTATTGTGAATCAATGGGGCAAACAAGGAGTAAGGGATCTGTGACACCCCCGAGTCTTATTCTCCAGCATTTCAAGGATTTTCAAGGTAAAGCCACCCAGTCAGGTGACAAGGTTTACCCAGGAAAACTAAAAACACTCTGCCAGCTGGAGTGGCCCACTTTCTCCATAGGGTGGCCATCAGAAGGAACGTTTACCTTGACCCAAATCTACCCAGAGTAAGGTCATCGATTTCCATCAAGACCAAATACTGTACATTGTGGCCTGGCAATACCTGGTGGAAGAGCCACCATCATGGCTCAAGTCTCACCTTCCCCCTACTAACAAAACCATTTCTCTCCCTCTACGGCAGGTCAGATCACCAAAACCAGAACAGAAAGATGAGGGGGAACCAAGGAAGACCATCCTGCCTCTGTAGGACATGGAGGACATAGATTCTCCCCCTCCTTATCCGTCCCCTAAACCTGACTCCCAGTCCCAAGATACCCTTACTAGTCCACCTCATACACTGTGGTCAGGATCCACCTATGAGACCACTGAGCAGAAGGCCCTGATCCTTCCCCTTCCCTCTACCCACCTCTGCCGCCCCCTACCCCACTGGCTCCATCGGCCCCGATGCTGCCTCTCCATGAGGTCGCTCCACCGGACAGGAGAGGGCACCCCCACCTAACCTATATCCCTTTCTCCTCTTCTGACATCTATAACTGGAAGGCACAACATAAATCCTTTTCTGCCCACCCTCAGGATTTAATTAGTCTCTTGGAAACTGTCTTTCTACCCACCAGCCTACCTGGGTGGATATTCAGCAGCTCCTTATGGCCCTCTTTAATGCAGAAGAGAGGGATCGCATTATGAGAGAGACCCATAAGGTGATAAGTGAGATACTTGGCAGCAACCTCAATCCCCAGCAAATGGAGGACTACTGCCCAAAGGAACCCCCCGACTGGAACCCAAACTCTGATAAAGGTAGGGAGAGCCTATGTTTCTACAGCTAGGCTCTGCTGGGAGGCCTCCATGCGGCTGCGAGGAGACCTATAAATTTATCCAAAATTCATGTGGTGACTCAAGGTATGAATGAATCTCTGGGGGCTTTTCTAGAAAGGCCTATTGAAGCCTATAAAATGTATAGCCCGATCGACCCTGAGGCGCCCAAAAATCAGAGGGCATTAAATCTTGCCTTTGCCAGTCAGTCAGCCCCAGATATAAGGAAGAAACTTCAGAAAATTGAAGGATTTGAAGGAAAGAATCTGACTGAGTTAGTGGGAATAGCAGAAAAGGTGTTTAACAACAGGGATACACAAGAAGATGAAAAACAGACTAAAAAAATAGCTAAAGTTTTGGCATTACATGAGGCGGGAAGGAGACAGGGAAAAAAAGGTCAGTGGAAAAGAAAAAGGCAGGTAGGAGATAGTCAATGGAAAGAAAAGCCTAAACACAGAGAAAGCAGATGGGAAGGCTTAGATTCAGATCACTGTGCTTACTGCAAGGAAAAAGAACACTGGGCCAGAGAGTGCCCTAAGAAGAAAATGGCAATGCTGGCCACCAAAGACTGAAGGGGCCGTGGTTCGGAGCCCCTCCCTGAACCTTGGGTTAAAATTGAGGTGGAGAGGAAATCAATTGATTTTCCGGTGGACACGGGAGCCCAATTTTCATCATTACTAAAGCCTATGGGAAAACTATCTGGAGAGGAAGTCTGGGTACAAGGGGCAAATGGCACAGAAAGACAGAAATGGACAACAGAAAGGACTTTAAATTTGGCCTTGGGAGTAGTCAAACATTGATTCTTGGTCCTCCCTAATGCCCTGTATAACCTAATGGGAAGAGATCTCCTCCACAAACTATGGGCTGGCATTCAGTTCTCAGAAGGAGACATGACTGTGACTTTGGGACAACCCACTGTGCAGATGCTTGTGGCAACGGTAGGTGAACATCTCCTTTACGAGCCAGTCTCAAAACCAGAGATAAGGGAGGGAAGCTTTCTCCAAACCCTACAGGTCGAATTTCCCGAAGTCTGGGCAGAAGGGAGGCCTCCTGGCCTGGCCAAGGGACAGCCTCCAGTAGTGGTACAGTTAAAAGCAACAGCTACAGCCATTCAAGTCCGGCAGTACTTCCTCCCCTGGGAAGCAAAGGAAGGGATCAGAAAACACATTAACCGCCTCCGAGGAGATGGGATTCTAGTTCCTTGCAAGTCTCCATGGAACATACCTTTACTGCCTGTCAAAAAGGCTGAAACTGGGGAGTATCGGCCTGTTCAGGACTTGCAGGAAGTTAACAAATGGGTTGAAGATATCCATCCGACGGTGCCCAACCCCTATACCCTACTCTCCCTCCTAGGCCCCAAAAGAACTGTGTACACCGTCTTAGATCTCAAGTATGCATTTTTCTGCATGCCTTTGGCAAGGGAGTCTCAACCCCTCTTTGCTTTTGAGTGGTCTGACCCACAGGAAGGGTTCCAGGGCCAGCTCACCTGGACAAGACTTCCCCAAGGATTCAAAAATTCACCCACCATCTTTGACAAGACGCTACATGAGGATTTGTGTGAGTACAGAATCACCAACAGAGTCACTCTGTTACAGTACGTTGATGACTTGCTAATAGCCGCTGAGGACTATGAGTCATGCTTGCAGGGGACAAAAACTCTCTTACAGACTTTGCAGGAAAAAGGGTATCGGGTGTCAGTGAAGAAAGCACAACTTTGTCAGAGCCACACCACTTATTTTGGCTTTGGTCTCCACGAGGGAGTGCGTTCACTGTCTGAGTCCAGGAAACAGGTGATCACAGGATACCCCCGCCCCACCACGACCCGACAAGTGAGGGAGTTTCTTGGGACGGTGGGTTACTGTAGGCTGTGGATACCACGGTTTGTGGAGATTGCCTGACCTCACTACGAACTGATTAAGGGAGGACTCACTATGGTAGAGTGGACAGCTGAGGCAGAAGGAGAATTTCAAAAATTACAAACAGGCTTACTGAGTGCCCCAGCACTGGCCATCCCAGATGTTACCAAGCCCTTCCACTTGTATGTGGATGAAAAGGCAGGTGTGGCCAAAGGGGTTTTGACTCAGACTCTGGGGCCTTGGCAAAGGCCAGTAGCCTATCTTAGCAAGAAACTAGATGCAGTAGCGGCTAGGTTCCCCCCGTGCCTTTGCATAATTGCTGCCACGGCCCTCCTGGTCAAGGATGCAAGTAAATTGACTTTGGGTCAAAATCTCATCTTGACCACCACTCACGCTATTGAAGGCATCCTCCAGACCCCACCAGACCAGTGGATGACAAACGCCCGAGTGACAGGGTATCAAGCCCTCCTCCTCAATGAACCGAAAGTGATTTTCAGGCCCCTGGCGGCGCTAAATCCAGCCACGTTGCTGCCAGAGGAGCTGGCTGACCACCCTCATGACTGCAGGGAGGTCCTAACCCAGATCACAGGAGTAAGGCCTGACCTCAGAGACACTCCCCTCCCGGATGCAGAGAGGATTCTGTTCACAGATGGGAGTAGGTACATGATTGATGGAAAGAGGTATGCAGGGGCTGCAGTGGTTTCTCCTGAACAGGAGCTCTGGAAGATGGCCCTGCCACAGGGAACCTTGGCGCAAAAAGCGGAGCTGATTGCACTCACCAAGGCACTGCAGATGGCCAAGGGTAAGACCACCAACATCTATACAGACAGCAGGTATGCCTTTGCTGCTCTCCATATGCATGGGGCTATTTATAAAGAAAGGGGCCTATTGACAGCAGAAGGAAAAGAAATTAAAAACAGAAAAGAAATATTGGCTCTCCTCCCGGCTATTTGGGACCTGAAAGAGGTGGCTGTTATGCATTGCCCAGGGCACCAAAAGGGGACAGGAAACCAATTAGCAGATCGAACAGCAAAGCAAGCAGCCAGGGAAATGGCTCAAGAACTGTTACACTCCTGGCTCCAGCCCTACCAGAAAAACCAGATTATTCAGAGGGAGATTTAAAATATTTACAAAAATGGACTAAATTAGACTATGAAGGGGATTGGGCTAAGACTAGGGCAGGAAAGTTAATTCTTCCTCAAAGACTAGGAAAAAAATTAGTAAGCCAAATACATCAGGGCACTCATTTAGGGACACACAAGCTTAAGGAGCTCGTGGGTAAACAGTTCCAGGTTTCTAAATTAGGGTGTATGGCACAGGATGTGGTTGACAGATGTGCTCAATGTCAGGCGGTAAATGCAGGAAGAACTAGGATGGGAAGAGGAAAAAGAGAAAGAGGAAGGGAACCAGGAATTTATTGGGAAGTAGATTTTACAGAGATGAAACAGGGAAAGTATGGACACAAGTATATGTTAGTTTTTGTGGATACCTTTTCAGGCTGGGTAAAGGCTTTTTCCGCCAAACATGAAACGGTAGGAATGGTAGCCAAAAAGTTACTAGAGGAAAGAATTCCTAGGTTTCAGTTGCCTCTCACGATCAGGTCAGACAACGGCCCTGCATTTGTGAGTTCAGTCTCACAGGCATTGGCCTTGGCCATGGGCACTAATTGGAAACTACACTGTGCCTACCAGTCCCAGAGCTCCGGACAAGTAGAAAGAATGAACCAGACTCTTAAAGAGACCTTAACAAAGTTAATTCTGGAGACTGACGGTGGATGGGTGGATCTTCTTCCCTTTGCCCTCCTTAGGGTGTGATGTACACCCTATTTAAACAAGGTGACCCCATTTGAAATAATGTTCTGGAGATCCCCCCACCCCGCTCTGCCCTTGGCTACAACAGGTTGCCCTAGCAGAAATGACTGATCAGTCTGTACTCCAGTCACTGCAGGCATTACAGTCTGTCTTAAAAAGAGCCCACGCAGGGATCCGAGCTGCCTACACTGAGATGGAGACAGAGGTGAAGCCGCACCCTTACCAACCCGGGGACTTGGTTTGGATACACTGTCACTGAGTGGAAAACTCGGAGCCCCACTGGAAGGGACCATTCAGGGTCATCCTGACCACCCCCACGACAGTAAAAGTAGAAGGCATCAGGGCCTGGATTCACGCGTGTCACATCAAACGAGCCAAAAGCAAGGACACCACCCCCTCCCCAGAAATGGGAGCCACTGCCAGTGGATCCACCAGCCGTGGACTAAAACTACGACTCAAAAGGGTTTCATGACTTGGTCACTTTTAACCCTGTTCCTACTCAGCAGCAGCCAGGGGACACCTCATCGGCCTAAAACAGCCAAGGTCAATGACACCTCAGGTCAGCTTGTTTTCACCCTCGATCTCTGTGATTTGATGTCAGAAATAAATGTAAAATTGCTCGAGGGTAGCACCCTCTTTGGGATGGGTGGCCGGTATCCAGTTCAGGGATGTGGGGACCAGTCATACGAGTTTCACTTGCAAAGTTACCAATTTTATGCCTGTCCTGCTAACGGGGAACCTAATTGCCAAGGGGCAGGGGAATTCCACTGTGCAGCCTGGGGATGTGAAACAATAGCCCCCTGAACACACCATGACATGTATATTGACCTCGTCCGAGTTAGACCACCAGTCAACCAGGAAAATTGCCAGGTCGGAAAATGCAACCCCATACAGATTACAGTAAAGTCATGGCAGTCGGGGTCATCGGGAAGTGTTAATTGGGAGGCAGGAAAAACTTGGGGTCTAAGACTATATGTATGGGGAAAAGATCCAGGTACAGCCTTCACCATCCAAAAGAAACAAAAACTAGGGAGCCACCCCGGCCGATAGGGCCGAACCCAGTTTTAAATCCTCCCAAGCCACTAAAAACAACCAGACCACCCGCCACCGCAACCTCAAAAGAGACTGTCACAAAAAATAAAAAAGAGAGTGTTGACAATGACTACAACGCTGCCAAAGTTTTACTCCCACTGGTAGATTCAATGTTTAGCTTTTTAAACGCCTCAGACCCCAATATTACTCGAGACTGCTGGCTATGCTTAAACCCTCAGCCCCCATATTATATTGGACTAGGGGCCAATCTTATTGTAGGGACTCAGAAGGGACAGATTAAAAATGAAAGTTCTTATAACTCTTGCGAGTGGGGAAGGGTACCAAGACTAACCTTAGGGGATATAAAAGGAAAGGGACTTTGCCTTGTGACACAAAAAGGAAAACAAACTTCCCCATATAGAGACCTATGTAAGGCCATAATAGTCCCTACTGTCTTCACTAACTTCCTTAAGGCCCCCACCAGATCCTGGTTTGCTTGCAGTTCAGGACTTATGCCATTCCTTAATCTTGCTTTGTTCCAAAACTCTTCCTAGAACGAACTCTGTATAACTGTCCACATTCTTCCCCAGGTAGATTATTATGGAAGACCTGAGGGATTCCAACATCTTACTGCAGGGATAGAACGAACAAAGCATGGGGTTCCCATCCAAATCCCAGCACTAGTTGTGGCAGGAATAGCAGGGTCCACAGCAGTAGGGACCACAGCTTTAATAAAGGAAGAAATAGATTTTGAGGCTCTTGGGTCTCAAGTAGATACTGACCTATGAAAATATAGACAAACTGATTCTTTGAACTCATTAGCTGAAGTAGTACTGCAAAATAGAAGAGGGATTGATATACTATTCCTAGAAAAAGGGGGGCTCTGCATAGCCTTGGGAGAAGAATGCTGCTTCTGGGCAAACCATACTGGAGTCATCAAAAACAGTCTAGCAGTCATTAAAAGGAGACTAGATGAATGCGAGCAACAACGCAAGAACTCCCAGGGATGGTTTGAAAGTTTTTTCAGCTGGTCCCCATGGATGACTTCCCTATTATCAGCAATTGCAGGCCCCCTGGCTTTACTATTACTAATGTTGCTTTTTGGCCCCTGCATTATAAATGCCCTAATGTCATTTGTACAGAAGAGAATTGGTGCGGTAAAAATGTTAGTCCTACAAACTCAATATACAACAAGAGAACATGGGACTGACTGAAAAGCCAAGGAATTGACTAATCTTCAAGAAAAAGGCGGGGGCGGATGTTAGGGCAGATTTAATGTTAAAACCTGTTTAATTATTAGGGCCTGCTTAGCCAGAGCAACTCCGTATTACCTGGGTAGCCATATTGTTGTTTACATCTAAAGACTTCATTCCGGGAATAAACACCCCAGTAGTTCCTGGTATCGGTTCCGGGTGTCGATTCTGGGAGTAGATGCCTTAACAACAGAAGCCACGTAACTTGGGTCTACTGTTATGCCCTATAAAACCAGCCTGTGAGATCGGGATGGGGTCGCCCTCTTTGGAGGTGGCCCTGGCCGGTCAGTCTGACTTCTGAAGCCTGGCATAGAAATAAAGCCTTGCCTTAATTTCAATTTGTATCAGTCTCGCTCCTTTGATAACGGACCCCAACAACCATAACAGCTACTGGGAACCTGTGAAAACAGAGACCAGTATATAGTCTGCTACAAATAACACAACATTATTTCATGAAGAGTTATAGGCCATTGTTATAGGCCATATAGGCATAAACAAACTCAACTATTGGAATTTACTTCCAGAAATCTACCTTGCAGTTATGACCACACAAATATCTAAAGATACATATACAAGCAACACTGAGCATTATTTGTAACTGCAAAAATCATTTATTTCCACCAGTAATTCACGAATTATAGTATGGTACAATGCAATGTTATACAGTTATTGACAAGAATGAGAGATCCACATGAAAGATGCTCACAAAATAAGGTGTTCAAATTATTCTGTCAAGTCAGAAAAATAATGTTGCCTACAAACATATCATAGATTTCATTTGTCTTTTAAAAAAGGAAAAGGAGGGGCACCTGGGTGGCTCAGTGGGTTAAGCCTCTGCCTTCGGCTCAGGTCATGATCTCAGGGTCCTGGGATCGAGCCC
>NW_019154112.1:27285310-27291328 GCF_002288905.1 Enhydra lutris kenyoni | reverse complement strand
CAAATAAATAAATAAAATCTTTAAAAAAATAAAAAAAATAAAAAAAATAAATAAAAAAGGAAAAGGATATTATGGTTTTATATATGCAATTCACAACTGATGATATAGCTGATATGGCAAATTAGCGTTTACCTGAAGTGTGGGTGCTTTGAGACTCTTCTGAGAAAATTCTGGAAGACAGAGGATCCCACTATCTATTTGAAACATCTAAAGTAGAAAAAGAAAGCTACAGATGATTTCAAAAGGCTGATTTCTCTCTTCTTACATTCAAAAGTTGTCTTGCTGAGAGATAAGCATTAAAAAACTTAGCCAGACTCCAGATATGCATCATTAAACAATTACCGGTTTTACTTTCTCCCCCTCTTCTTCCACCTCACTTGTCAGAACTTGAATTTTGTTCTTTAGGCTCTGAATATTCCCAGTCATTGACTCTATGGTTTCTACTATTTTATCTACTTCTTCCTGAGTAAGAGATCAGAAAGTTAATGTTTTAAATTAAATACAGTATTAAATAAAACCCAAATTGGTATTAATATACAGATTTCATAAATACCACATATATTGAAAAATTTTTAGAAGAAACTGGTAATTTTTTTTCCTTTTGCAAAATAAACTTCCGAGAAACTAATTTACCAACATACTAATTCATTACATGGAGATTTAATTTCCATGGAACAAGGAGATACAACCCATGTACAAGAATATTTCCTCCATAACTCAGCAAAACTGCTACAATCAGAAATCCTGGAAGACCCGTGTGAATACAGCAGAGCCCAAGGACTGATGGCCTAAAAATCTGCTGTGCTGTGCCTATCTGTCTCTAAGCCACTATGCACCCCTGGGAACCACTCATCTTTTTCTTCTCCGGTTCTGCCTTTTCTAACTCATCACATAGTGGCAGTCATACAGTATGGAGCCTTTTGAGTTTTGCTTCTTTCACTTGTGATTTATAATATGCACTTAAGGTTCCTCCATGTCTCTTTAGGGCCCGATAGCTTATTTCTTTTTAGTGGTGAATAATATTCCATTGTCTGATATCCCATATTTATTTATCCATTCACCTAATGAAGGACATCTTGGTATTCCAACTTTTGGCAATTATGAATACAGCCGCCACAAACATCCATGTGCAATATTCAAACATCCATGTATAATATACCAACATCCATGTACAATATACCAAGGTGCAAGATGGCTGTATCATGTGGTAAGAAGAGGTTTCATTTTGTAAGACACTGCCAAACTGTATTCTAAACTGGTTGTATCATTTAGCATTTCCCACCAGCTATGAGAATTCCTGTTGCTCCACATCCTCATCTGCCTTTGTTGTTGTCCACGTTCTAGATTTTGGCCATTCTAATTCTAGGAAGTGCATATGAAGTCTCCTTTCATCTACAGTTTTCCAGTCCAATTTTTTTGGTTCTTTCCTATTGATTTGTACAGGAAATTAGATAGTTTGCTTTGCAGAATTTGTGGGTCAGGTTTAACCTGTTCCTTGGTCCTGAATTTTCTGTGACTTGGTTTTTGGATTTTAGAGAGTCCTGTCCAATACCAATGTGTGTTACCACATGTATTAGTTTACTGTGCCTGCCCAAAAACCTGCCACATACTTGGTGTCTGAAAACAGAAATTTGTTCTCTCACAGCTCTGGAGAGCAGATGTCCAAAGCAAGGTGTTGGCAGGATAGTGCCCCCCCTGAAATCTCTGAGGGAGAATCCTCTCTTGCCTCTTCCAGCCTCTCCCAGCCTTCCTTGTGGCTGCTTGCTCCAATTTCTGCTTTTTTCACACAGCCTTTTCTTCCATGTCTCCTTCTCTTATTAAGGACACTTTTGTCTCTTTAAGGACTTGACTCTTTGTATTTAGGACCCACCCAAGATAATCCAGGATGATCTCATCTTGAGATCTTTAATTATATCTGGGAAGACTCTCTTTCCAAATAAGGGCACATTTGCACATTCCAGGGCCAGGACTTGGGAATATCATTTTTGGGGACACCATTCAACCCACTATAGAGGGAATGAATAACAACAATGAATAAAGAAAAGTTAATATAATAAGGACTAAAAATTTCCATTGTAGTTAAAAAAAATATTTTGGTCCATTGCTTTGGTTATCTTCTTTGGGTAGTCCTACTATACCTATGCCATATCTTCTATGCTGAGCTTTTACTTTGTCAGTTTTTCTCAACTTCAAAAAAAAATGTTTCTTTTTGATTCTTAAAATTTTCTCCTTTACTATTTATTTTAAGCATTTATTTGTTACATTTGCTTTAATACTTCTAATGTAGTCTGCATATCTAAAAAGCTTTTTCTTTTACTTGTAATTTTTTCCTCAATTCTGTGGCTTCAGTCTTTAGTATGTCTAATGCCGATTTATGATTTTTTCCATACCCTCTACTGTTTTTCTGAATTTCTTTCAGTTTGCTGAAGGATTAGGTTAGTGTTTATCTATTTTGTGAACACACACTTTTAGCATGCTTTTGTTATCTGTGGATTGCCATTTTTTTGTCCTTATTTTTATATATTCTTATGCTAACTCCGGTTGTGAAATCCTATGGCTCTGTTCTTATGCGGAGGTCCATATATATCAAAAACCTAAGCCCTCGCAGTTCCTATACCATCTTCTCAGTCTCAGAGACAGTGCTCACCACTGCCTTTTCTGTAACACCATCACCAAATGAGAGAGCTCAATGAATACAACTTCCGTTATTAGCTGATACAGGTTTTTGAGGTCACCACAAAGAACAGCTCTAGGCTACTGTGGGAAAAGGTAGTGGTTGTAAGTAAGGCACATAACAGAAAACTGATGGATACAGACAAGACCTAAAAACTCCTATTTCAAAGATTCTGTTAGGCCAGTGAAGAACTCTTGTGCCCAAAATGCAAACAGTGCTTCCATTGAGTAACTGGCCATCAAGCAAGCAAACCATAGACTGTTGTAATGCTGTGATATCAGAAATATGTATTTGGTTTTCATCCCTGGTTTCTGACAGAGAGCTTCTAAAATCCTTGTAATCTGTTGAGTGATTGGGGTGACACAGTGACATCCTTTGCTATTCATAATAAACCTCTTTCAACATTACCTGAGAGTTTATGCTAATGAATGATTCAGAGAGGATGAAGGCTGGTTGCCAGAGCAAGCAACCAACTGATTACAGGGTTGGAACTTTCAGCCCCACTCTTGGTCTCTTGGGAAGGGGAGATTTAGTCAATAATCAATTCTGCCTACATGATGAAGCTCTCATAAAAATTTTAAACACTGGATTCAGAGAGCTTTCAAGTTAGTGGAACACCTTGGGAGGCTAGCAAATCATTGAACATGAGGAATGGGTAATGGCAACACCTGATTTATATGTGGAAAATCCACACATTTGGTGTCAGAAGTGTTGAGGATAGAAATTTTTTTTTTCATTTAACTATATTTATGCTTTTTGCTAGAAAACAAATGCCCCTCAGTAGTACAGAAGATCACACTATCATTCACTATCTCTGACCACTTTCAAGTGACTTACTCAAGTATTAAATATTAAGATAACTGCCATGATCACACTTTAAAACCTTTAAAATCACCTTTAAAAAAAAGTCAAATTTCACAAAAAAAGAGTAAGAACATGGTTACCAGGGGCTGGGGAGGGGAGAAAATAGGGAGAGGTTAGTAAAAATATAAATTTTCAGTTATAAGATGAATGAGGTGTGATGATCCAATGTGAAAAACAAGGTGATTATAACTGGGAATACTGTACTGTATATTTAAAATTTGCTGAGAGAGAACTTAAATGTTCTTAACACACATAAAATAAAAAATAAATAATGTGAGGTGAAGGATGTGTTAATTTACCAGATGAGGGAATCCTTCACAATGTGTACATATATCAAATCACTAAATGTACACTTCGAATATCTTATAATTATAGCCAATAAAGCTGAAATTTTAAAAAAACCTATGTCAGTGATATCCAACTGTTCATTACATGGTGGAACTAGTGTCAGCGCTGAAAATATACTCTTGAAAAGTAGTAACAGGAATAAAAATTCAATATAACCTCACACTAGGAAGAAAGTGAGTTTCTATTTATAAAATATGCAATTTATTAATCCATAATATACATAAGTTATAATATATGTAATTAACTTATAATATATCTAAATTTGTTGCTCAGCATCTAATGCACCCAATGTTATTCTCAATCATATGCAAAAACTGGAATAAATTGTGATTTTTGAATTATTAGAAATCCCTGGGGATGCATTCCTTGCATAAACTACTACCAATCCTGCATTTTCTAAATTGCTAACAAAGACCTAAGGACCATCTTCTACACAGTACTTTGAAATGGCTAAGGGATGTATGGTCTAATCAACTTTAGTCTTAATAACTACTTAATAAGCCCTGTAAGTTTGTTTCTCTTAACTGTTCAAGTATCCACTAACTAAAAGCCTGAAGTTAGTCATAATACCTAATGTTATCTCCCATTATCTTCTGCAAGATAATGATTGAGAATCAGAATCTGCAGTTGGACTAAGGTGTGCATCATAACTTTAAGCAGTTTGTCTAAGGTTCAGCTAAAAATAGGTCTCTTTTTCACATTTGTATAATGAGATCATACAGCTCACACCTCTTGAAGTTGTTTTGAGAATTAAGGGATATAGCTACAAGTGCCTAGAGCAGTACCTAGAACACATTAAACCCTCGTTACATGTTAGCCATACGATAATAACAATTAGTATAAAAGAAGAATTTAATGAAAACCCTGTTCTAAGATCTAGTATTTATTATTCAGAGAATATCATGATAGTTAAAAAAATTTCTTATTCTCTTCCTCTTTCTCCTAACTCTCTAATTATGGACTCCCTGTTCAAATTTTATATCTGCAATAATGCCAGACCTTCTTCATTAGCTCTGTGCTGTGCTCTTTCCATTTTCAGTAGATTTGACACGTTAGTTAAATCTTTCAGCTTTTTGGGAGTGACATTAAGGGTTTTACATAGCTGTAGCAATCTTAGGAATAATAAAAAAATATTATCATAATTATAATATGAATATAATGTAATAATTATTAATAGTTATTAATAATTAATATAATATTATAATTATAATAGTATAATAATAAAATTATGTTTACTTTTTTAGAACCATTTTTATTTTGTTTTGTTTTGTTGTGTTTTGAACAGTGTTTGCTGCCATCTTTTTTCTGTCCTCATATTCTCAAGGGCTATTATATTCTTTTATTACCAGTAGCTAACATTAGCAGTGACTCAGCCATAAAAAGCTGTGACACATTGTATAAGGTAGGAGAGCTCTGCTGATCTAGGAGAAGGCTTCTGCAATAGCTTTATGTTGTTAGAAGCCACTTATCTTGGGTGTTTCTGAGTTTCTTCCTTCTGGGTTCTGGCACCCTTTCGGTTGGTTGTTGACTTAGTATGTCTTTTCCCTGGGGGTTATATTCCAGTTGCTGAGGTGCCTTGGGTGGCAGTAATCTGGATAATGAAGGCAGGCAAAGCAATCTGGCAAAGTATGTCAGAGATTTGCCAGAGTGTGAAAATATAATTCCCCTAAAGAGAGCTCAGACAAAGCCTCTCTGTTCCTCAGTCTTTTCAGCAGGCCGTGCTTGGTGTTCTTCTAGAGCCAGGACCAGAAAGAACTCAATGTGTCTGCTAACATGCTTGCAGCTCATGGGGGACAAGGGAGACCCACCTCACCTCAGGAATGCTCAGCTGAGAAGATAAATTACCATTCCCTGGGGATTCACAAACCTCTGCAAACCAATAGTTCTCAAACCTCTCCTCCTTGGGTCTCTGCCACCTGCCTCCAAATTCTCATCAAACACAGAGGAGGGAACTTCTCTATCAGCTTTTCTTTCCTTCTTTGAATCCACGGTCTTCCATCCTCCAGTTAAACAGCAGGACCAGTTACTGCTCAGCTCAGCCTTGTAGTTTGATTAGAAATATAGGATGAATGGTGCCTGTCTGGCTCAGTGAGTATAACATGTGACACTTTACCTCAAGGTCATGAGTTCAA
>NW_019154112.1:27279040-27281656 GCF_002288905.1 Enhydra lutris kenyoni | reverse complement strand
GAAACTCATGAATTCTAATTTTATTCAACTCTTTACATCATAATCATTATTCATCGTAATGACAAAATTGTCCCAGATTTGGCCAGTGGGACACTATTCAGACTGGTTCCTATGTCTTTTCTGACATATGCATCTTGTACTTGCCTTGTTCCAGCTTTGGAATCACCCTTTTCTTCAAGTCCTGGTTCCTTTGAGTGGTACAGACAGTCCCCGAAGTATGATAGCTTGACTTGCAATTCTTCAGTTTTACAATGGCACAAAAGTCCTACACATTCAGTAGAAACCATACTTTGAATTCGGAACTATGATCTTTCAGGGGCTAGTGATGGGCAGTACCATCAACTCTCCTGATGCTGGGTAGTGGCAGCACAGCTCCTGGTCAGGCATGCAATCACGAGGGGGAACAGCCAGGACACCTACAACCATTCTGTCACCATGCAGGCATTCTGTTTTTCACTTTCAATACAGAATTCAACAAATTACATGAGATATTCAACACTTTATTATAAATAGGTTTTGTGTTAGATGGTTGTCCCCTACTGTAGACGAATGTATTTTGAGCACATGTAAGGTAGGCTAGGCTAAGTAAGTTGGGTGTATTGCGTGCATTTTTTTACTTACAACATTTTCAATTTACAATGGGCTTATTGGGATGCAATCCCTGTGTAAGTTGAGGAAGATGTGTATTTAGATTCTGAGATCTAAGTGTGCTCATTGCTGTTGGGATGTTGCCTTTCTAAGGTTCTCTCAGTGGTTGCAGATAGAGAATATCATATAAGTTAGAAGTGTGTGTAATCAATGTGTGCATTTGCATTTATAAATATTTCAATACCTATCTATGTATATGTATATACAATGAGTTCTACTTTACCATTTGTTTGATAATATGATTTTGTTCCAATACAACTGAAATATGAAGACAGAATTTGAGCATAGTGCAATTTCATGTTTGCTTAGGCATGATTTCCTCTGAGAGAAACAGATGAACACAGAAATACCCCAGTTGTGCCAAGCCTTGTCTTATGGAACACACACACATACACACACACACACACACTCACACACACACACACACACACACACACACACACACACACACACATATTCAACATCTAACATCTACTTCAACTCACTTTATGTGCCATTCTCCATAACCATTTCATCTGGTGTTACAACATACTTTCTGATTTCAAATAACTCTCCTTTCCACTGCTTCAAAATGACTCTGAAGCTGCAAACCTACTTCGACAAGCAAATTTCTGATCCTCTTTTTTTTTTTCGTATAAACATATAATGTATTTTTATCCCCAGCAGTACAGGTCTATGAATCACCAGGTTTACACACTTCACAGCACTCACCATAGCACATACTTTCCCCAATGTCCATAACCCCACCACCCTCTCCTGACCTCCCTTCCCCCAGCAACCCTCACTTTATTTTGTAACACTAAGAGTCTCTTATGGTTTGTCTCCCTCCCGATCCAATCTGTTTCATTTATTCTTTTCCTACCCTCCAAACCCCCCACATTGCATCTCCACTTCCTCATATCAGGGAATCATATGATAGTTGTCTTTCTCAGATTGACTTATTCCTAAGCATAATACCCTCCAGTTCCATCCACGTCATCACAAATGGCAACATTTCATTTCTTTTGATAGCTACATAGTACTCCATTGTGTATATATATACCACCTCTGCTTTATCCATTCGTCTGTTGATGGACATCTAGGTTCTTTCCATAGTTTGGCTATTGTGGTCATTGCTGCTATAAACATTTGGGTGCATGTGCCCCTTCAGATCACTACGTTTGTATCTTTAGGGTAAATACCCAGTAGTGCAGTTGCTGGATCATAGGGTAGCTCTATTTTCAACTTTTTGAGGAACCTCCATGCTGTTTTCCAGAGTGGTTGCACCAGCTTGCATTCCCATCAACAGTGTAGGAGGGTTCCCCTTTCTCCACATCCTCGCCAGCATCTGTCATTTCCTGACTTCTTAATTTTAGCCATTCTGACTTGTGTGAGGTGATATCTCACTGTGGTTTTGATTTGTATTTCCCTGATGCCAATTGATCTGAAGCATTTTTTCATGTGTCTGTTGACCATCTGGATGTCTTCCTCTGTTCATGTCTTCTGCCCATTTCGTGATTGGATTATTTGTTCTTTGGGTGTTGAGTTTGGTAAGCTCTTTATAGATTTTGGATACTAGCCCTTTATCTGATATGTCATTTGCAAATATCTTCTCCCATTCTCTCAGTTGTCTTTTGGTTTTGTTAACTGTTTCCTTTGCTGTGCAAAAGCTTTTGATCTTGATGAAGTTCCAATAGTTCATTTTTGCCCTTGTTTCCCTTGCCTTTGGCGATGTTCTTAGGAAGAAGTTACTGCAGCTGAGGTCAAAGAGATTGCTGCCTGTGTTCTCTTCAAGGATTTTGATGGATTCCCTTCTCACATTGAGGTCCTTCATCCATTTTGAGTGTATTTTTGTGTGTAGTGTAAGGAAATGGTCCAGTTTCATTTTTCTGCATGTGGCTGTCCAATTTTCCCAATACCATTTGTTGAAGAGGCTTTCTTTTTTCCACTGGACATTCTTTCCTGCTTTGTCAAAGATTAGTTGACCAT
>NW_019154112.1:27271463-27278692 GCF_002288905.1 Enhydra lutris kenyoni | reverse complement strand
CATGAGTACTTTATAGTTTTCTGAGTATAGGTTCTTTGCCTCTTTGGTTAGGTTTATTCCTAGGTATCTTATGGTTTTGGGTGCAATTGTAAATGGGATTGACTCCTTAATTTCTCTTTCTTCTGTCTTGTTGTTGGTGTAGAGAAATGTAACTGATTTCTGTGCATTGATTTTATATCCTGATACTTTACTGAATTCCTGTACAAGTTCTAGCAGTTTTGGAGTGGAGCCTTTTGGGTTTTCCACATATAGTATCAAATCATCTGCAAAAAGTGATATTTGACTTCTTCTTTGCCTATTTGGATGCCTTTAATTTCTTTTTGTTGTCTGATTGCTGAGGCTAGGACTTCTAGTACTACGTTGAATAGCAGTGGTGATAATGGACATCCCTGCCGTGTTCCTGACCTTAGCGGAAAAGCTGTTTTTCTCCATTAAGAATGATATTTGCAGTGGGTTTTTCATAGATGGCTTTGATAATATTGAGGTATGTGCCTCTATCCCTACACTTTGAAGAGTTTTGATCAGGAAGGGATGCTGTCAAATGCTTTTTTGAAACCTATTGAGAGTATCCTATGGTTCTTGTTCTTTCTTTTATTAGTGTATTATATCACATTGATTGATTTGCAGATGTTGAACCAACGTTGCAGCCCTAGAATAAATCCCACTTGGCCATGGTGAATAATCCTTTTAATGTACTGTTGGATACTATTGGCAGGTACTTTTTTTTTTTTTTTAAAGATTTTATTTATTTATTTGACAGAGAGAGATCACAAGTAGGCAGAGAGGCAGACAGAGAGAGAGAGAGGGAAGCACACTCACTGCTGAGCAGAGATCCCAATGTGGGACTCGATCCCAGGACCCCAAGATCATGACCTGAGCTGAAGGCAGTGGCTTAACCCACTGAGCCACCAAGCCGCCCTATTGGCAGGTACTTTGATGAGAATTTTCACATCTGTGTTCATTAAGGATATGGGTCTGTTATTCCCTTTATTGTTGGGGTCTTTATCTGGTTTTGGAATCAAGGTAATGCTGGCTTCATTAAATGAGTTTGGAAGTTTTCCTTCCATTTCTATTTTTTGGAACAGTTTCAGGAGAATAAGAATTAATTCTTCTTTAAATGTTTGGTAGAATTCCCCTGGGAAGCCTTCTGGCCATGGGCTTTTGTTTGTTGGGAGATTTTTGATGACTGCTTCAATCTCCTTACTGCTTATGGGTCTGTTCAGGTTTTCTATTTCTTCCTGGTTCAGTTGTGGTAGTTTATATGTCTCTAGGAATGCATCCATTTCTTCCAGATTGTCAAATTTGTTGGCGTAGAGTTGCTCATAGTATGTTCTTATAATTGTCTGTATTTCTTTGGTGTTGTGATCTTTCCTCTTTCATTCATGATTTTATTTATTTGGGTCCTTTCTCTTTTCTTTTTGATAAGTCTCGCCAAGGGTTTATCAATCTTATTAATTATTTCAAAGAACCAGCTCCTAGTTTCATTGATTTGTTGTATTGGTTTTTTTGGTTTCTATTTCATTGATTTCTCTTCTGATCTTAATGATTTCTCTTCTCCTGCTGGGTTTAGGCTTTCTTTGTTGTTCTTTCTCCAGCTCCTTTAGGTTTAGGGTTAGGTTGTGTATTTGAGACTTTTCTTGTTTCTTGCGAAAAGCTTGTATCACCATATATTTTCTTCTCAGGACTGCCTTTGTTGTGTCTCACAGATTTTGAACCATTGTGTTTTCATTATAATTTGTATTCCATGAATTTTTTTCAATTCTTCTTTAATTACCTGACTGACCCATTCATTCTTTAGAAGGATGCTGTTTAGTCTCCATGTATTTGGGTTCTTTCCAAATTTCTTCTTGTGATTGAGTTCTAGCTTCGAACATTGTGGTCTGAAAATATGCAGGGAATGATCCCAATCTTTTGATACCAGTTGAGATCTGATTTATGACCCAGGATGTGATCTATTCTGGAGAATGTTCCATGTGCACTAGAGAAGAATGTGTATTCTGTTGCTTTGGGATGGAATGTTCTGAATATATCTGTGATGTCCATCTGGTCCAGTGTGTCAGTTAAGGCTTTTATTTCCTTGTTGATCTTTTGCTTGAATGATCTGTCCATTTCAGTGAGGGGAGTGTTAAAGTCCCCTACTATTATTGTATTATTGTCGATATGTTTCCTTGATTTTGTTATTAATTGGTTTATATAGTTGTCTGCTCCCATGTTAGGGGCATAGATATTTAAAATTGTTAGATCTTCTTGTTGGACAGCCCCTTTGAGTATGATAGAGTGTCCTTCCTCATCTCTTTATATAGGCTTTGGCTTAAAATCTAATTGATCTGATATAAGGATTGTCACCTCAGATTTCTTCTGATGTCCATTAGCATGGTAAATTGTTTTCCACCTCCTCACTTTAAATCTGGAGGTGTCTTTGAATCTAAAATGAGTTTCTTGTAGGCAGCATATTGATGGGTTTTGTTTTTTTATCAATTCTGTTACCCTGTGTCTTTTTATTGTGGTATTTAGCCCATTTACATTCAGGGTAACTATTGAAAGATATGAATTCAGTGACACTGTATTGCCTGTAAGGTGACTGTTCTTGTATATTGTCTCTGTTTCTTTCTGATCTACTACTTTTAGGGTCTCTCTTTGCTTAGAGGACCCCTTTCAATATTTCCTGTAGAGCTGGTTTGGTGTTTGCAAATTCTTATAGTTTGTGTTTGTCCTGGAAGCATTTTATCTTCTATTTTCAATGATAGCCTAGCTGGATATAGCATTCTTGGCTGCATGTTTTTCTTGTTTAGTGCTCTGAATATATCATGCCAGTTCTTTCTGGCCTGCCAGGTCTCGGTGGATAAGTCTGCTGCCAATCTAATATTTTTACCATTATATGTTGCAGACTTCTTGTCCCGGACTGCTCTCAGGATTTTCTCTTTGTCCCTAAGACTTGTAAATTTTACTATTAGGTGATGGGGTGTGGACTTATTCTTATTGATTTTGAGGGGGATTCTCTGCACCTCCTGGATTTTGATACTTGTTCCCTTTGCCATATTAGGGAAATTTTCTACAATAATTCTCTCCAATATACCTTCTGCTCCCCCCTCTCTTTCTTCTTCTTCTGGAATCCCAATTATTCTAATGTTGTTTCGTCTTATGGTATCACTTATCTCTCGAATTCTCCCCTCATGGTCCAGTAGTTGTTTGTCTCTCTTTTGCTCAGCTTCTTTATTGTCTGTCATTTGGTCTTCTATATCACCAATTCTTTCTTCTGCCTCATTGATCCTAGCAGTAAGACCCTCCATTTTTTTTAATATTTATTTATTTATTTATTGGAGAGAGAGAGAGAGAGAGAGAGAGAAAGGGAGAGAGCATGAGAGGGGTAAGGGTCAGAGGGAGAAGCAGACTCCCTGCTGAGCAGGGAGCCTGATGTGTGACTCGATCCCTGGACGCCAGGATCATGACCTGAGCTGAAGGCAGATGCTCAACCAACTGAGCCACCCAGGTGCCCGAGAACCTCCATTTTTTATTGCACCTCATTAACAGCTTTTTTTTTTTTTAATTTCAATTTGGTTAGAATTTAGTTCTTTTATGTCTCCAGAGGGCTTTCATCTTTCCAGAGAGGGTTTCTCTAATATCTTCCATGGCTTTTTCAAGCCCGGCTAGGACCTTGGGAATCCTCATTCTGAACTCTAGATCTGACATATTACAAATGTCCATATTGATTAGGTCCCTAGCCTTTGGTACTGCCTCTTGTTCTTTTTTTTTGTTTGTGGTGAGTTTTTCCACCTTGTCATTTTTTCCAGATAAGAATATATGAAGGAGCAAATAAAATACTAAAAGGGTGGCAAAGACCCCAGGAAAATGTGCTTTAACCAAATCAGAAGAGACCCCAAATTGTGGGGGGGAGAAAGGGGATAAAAAGAAGTTCAGAAAAAAAATTAAAAAAAGAAAACAAAGAAAAAATATAAAAAATAATATATATATATATACATATATATTAGACTGGTTACTAAAACAGGGTCACCCACTTAATTTTGGGAGTATTTTGGTCTCTTATAAGAAACTACCTCCCAAAATTTTAAAGAATGAAAAACATATATAAGGGTAAACACAAGGAAGGGATGGAATATGCCTATGAAGATGAAAAAAAAATTTTTTTTAAATTTCTAAAAAAGGAGTTGATAAAGTAAGTTGGTTGGTAGAATAAAGAAAAAGAATGTGGAGAGAATTTGCTCAGGCTGGAGACTAGAGCAAGCCTGGAGCTAGATTTAGGGCATATTTTGATCTATTAGAAGTTGTACCCCAAAGTTTTTAGGAGAAAAAATCCTATGTGTATACAAAAAATAAAGTTAGATACAATGAGGGATAAAATATGACTATAATAATGAAGGTACAAAAAAGATTATTATTATTATTTTCTTTTTAGGAAAGGTATTGTTAAGATAAACTAGTTTAAAAACGTTAAAAGAGGAAAGGGTAAAAGTTAAAAAAATTTAGCAGAAGAAAAAAAATAAAATTAAAAAAAATTAATTAACTGCAAGACTAAAGAATCATGGGGAGAAAGCCATGAATTCCATGCTTTTCTTTCTCCTCCTCTGGAATTCCTCTGTTCTCCTTGGTAAGTGAACTTGGTCTTGTCTGGATTTCTTGTTGACCTTTTGGGGGAGGGACCTGTTGTAGTGATTCTCAAGTGTCTTTGCCCCAGATGCAATTGCACCGCCCTTACCAAGGGCCAGTCTAAGTAATCCTCTTGGGTTCGCTTTTGGGAGCTTTTGTTCCCTGAACACTTTCCATAGAGTTCCCGAGGACAGGAATGAAAATGGTGGCCTCCCAATCTCCGGCCCGGAGGAGCCGTGAGTTTGGGGCCCCACTCCTCAGTGCACCCTCAGAGAAAAGTGCTCAATCACTCCCGTCTCTTTGGCCTCTGGCCGTGATCCGAGCTCACCCAGCCTGTGACCGGTTCAAGGTAAGCCTGAGTTGAGAGCTCACTCCTCGGTTCTCTCTGTAGCCAGCTTCTCCACTCTAATACCTACAAGCTCTGCAACACTCAGACACCCCCAATACTTATGTGACCCCACGAGACCTGGGGCCACGCTGACCACACGTGGGCTTCACCCCGGTTTAGCCTCTGGAGCGATGTCCCTCAGTGGATCAGACTTTTAAAAGTCCTGATTTTGTCCTCCATTGTTCCGCCACTTGCTGGGAGCCGGCCCCTCCTACTGCAGTCTATCTTCCCGTCGCTTTGGATTCACTTCTCTGCTGGTCCTACCTTTCAGAAAGTGGTCCATATTCTGTTTCTAGAATTGTTGCTCTTCTCTTCGATCTAGTGTTGGATTTGTAGGTATTTGAAATGGTTTGATAAGCTATCTAGCTGACCTCCTGCTACCTGATGTCATCTCAGCCTGCTACTTCTCCACCATCTTGACTCCTTCTCCTTCTGGTCCTTTTCAATGTAAAGTGCCATAGTATTTATGTATTTCTTACCCATTTCACATGTTAACTGTGCTATCATTTTAACTATGTTCCAAACTTTGTTTTTAATGTGTCACTGATGAAGTATTTGCTCCAACCTCATTTCTTTAATAAGCCCTGTCCTTTTTATTGTCTGATTTTGTATGACTTGATAGTTTTTAGGAATGTGATGTCATATTCTAGCAGCACTGACTCTATTCAAAACTGTAAATTCATACAAACGTCTCTAATTCCAGTCCAACACTCCAGGATTCATTCTAATTTTCTTATCTTCTATTTTGGGAGACCCAGTGATAAACCTATCTCTTCTTATCCTTGATATGGGCACTTAATTCATCAAGTCCCAGTAGATAACCCATCTTTCATCACTACCACTGCCTCATCCTTGAGACAGGTGATCTCCTCACCACCACACTTTATCACCATAGATGCTAGCTTACCCTTCATTCCCTTAAGACAACCCTTTTCATGTGGTCACTCTTTTCACTCTTCGTGGCTCAGATTCTCCACCATGAGCAGTCTACTTACATTGTTCAGGCTCCAACAACGTGTGCTGGTCTGAGCCACCGAGTCACCCTCACCACCACGTAGGAAGGACTACCTTGTTCGGTTCTACCTTTAGTGGTAGGACTGAATTTTTCATTAGAAGAAGAAATGGAAAGGTGAAGAGGATTAAGAAGAGTCAAATTTTCTTTTTTTGTCAGAGGAATAAAAAACAGTGATCTATCACCCTACAATAACTGTCTTCTGAACTTGCATTATGGGATTAGCTTTATCCCATTTTTTAAAAAGATTTTATTTACTCATTTGAGAGACAATAAGAGTGCACAAGCAAAGGGGGAAGAGTAAAAGACAGGGAGAAGCAGGTGCCCTGCTGAGCAGGGAACCCAATCTGGTGTTTGATCCCAGGACCCTGGGATCATGACCTGAGCCAAAGGCAAATGCTTAAGAGACTGAGCCACCCAAGCACCCCAACTCAATTTCATTTCAGAAAAGCCTTTTAATCTTATAGAAGGAGCCAGGGATTACATCTGTATTGAGCTAGGTTAAATTACCAGTCATTCTTCTCCAAAACTTCTAAAATGAAGCAAAATAGAGCATGAAGTGATTGAAAAATATCACTTTATAAGTTGCTGTTTCAATTTGTGGTAGATGTTTACCCTGTGATACATTAAGGACATTTTGTTTTATCCTTGATTTCAAACATAAAGTGACTTTTTAGTCCAAAATGGATTTTACTAGCCCACATTGATGACATGGAACACACTCCTCTTACAGAGCAAATGCTGTTTGGGGAGGGGTGTAGGGGAACAGAGTCCAGACCATAGTGCAGCTGTGAGCTGCACTATGCTGTTTTCACTCCCAATCTTCACCAACAAAACAGGTAGCCAGCACTCAGTTCATTAAAGAGGCAGGCAAAAACTATATAAGCCAATTGATGAACACCTCTCCACTTTTTCTTTGAATAAATTCATGGGGGAGAATTAAAAATCTCAAGGTCAGATACTTAAAGCAAAACATGAATTGGGTAAGATGAGACAATTAGGAGCTACAGAAGTATCTCTAGGATCTCATTGAAGTAGAAGCTAGTTCAGTTCAATACTATTCTCTTAGAAGCACTTTCTAATAATTAGCACCAATTCTTTATTGAGCTAGAAATGAGAATTTACATCATATCTCACAATACACCATTTTGAGTTTATTGGCCCTAAGTATGTTAGATAAATTGTAAATATTTCACATTATGGTTTGTAGATTCCATCATTCTC